>NC_092087.1:88543237-88634039 GCF_045679555.1 Salvelinus alpinus | reverse complement strand
CAGGCCCCTGTTCAGTAACGTATTGTTGTTGTTGTTGTTGTTGTTGATGACTTGATTGTATATATTAGGAAATTATTTTTGCATCATACAACATAACATCTTAAATAGACAGATGTAGACAGACATGCAACACGTCACACACATTACATACATAGTGCAATAGACTTAGACAGACAGTATTCACATAGACAACCATACAGCACAATACAACACAACACAATATGAGCCTGGTTCATTTTCAGTAATGAGGCCCTGGACCCCATTTACAGTTTCTACTTCAATGTATCAGGTGGAGTTATTCACCAGCTATAGAGTGAGTTGTTGTTTATGTTTCTAAGACTGCAGGGTGGGAGATGCAACAATGGTCTTGAGAACAGCAGGAAGTGTGTTGGTGGTCTTTCTCTGGTCTGTGACAGGTATGGTCTCATTCATAACTTATATGTTTGTCAATCTACAGACATTTGTAGAACGTTAAAATTACATTTGTGTTTTATTATTCTGTTGTGTTCTGTTAGGCGTCTCCACTTCACTTCAGTAGTTATCTTTCACACCTCACTTACCTTACTGAATGATGCTTATGTGTTTTCCAATCACACTCAACTCAGCAACTATGGCAACAAAGTACGGACAAAGCCTTTACTGTTAGTGTTAGCCAATTGGCATTGACTTAGTGTAATACCCTTGTGTTCCGTGACTGTTCAGTGGTACTGGGTCAGTATGGCTGGAGTGTGACTTACACCACTCAGAGTATCTGTACCTTGAAGGGGTCATCAGTGGAGATGTCCTGCTCTTACAAATATCCCAGTGGTCATAAAGTCACATCAACCTTCTGGTTCACTAAAATGAAGACTGGTGTAGAACCTGAAGATATAGGTCAGGACCCAGAGTATGCAGGTCGCCTGGAGTATCATGGAGATAAGAAGAAAGACTGTACCCTGAGAATCACAGACCTGAGAGAGAGAGACTCAGCTACGTACAAGTTCAGATTTACAACAGATCAGACTGAAGGGAGATATTATGGCGATCCTGGAGTCACTCTGTCTGTAACAGGTACAGTTACATGCTTTATACTGCTAGTCTGTTCAATTAATATCTACTGTCCATTTAGGTCTAGAAATTGGATTTGTATATATGAAAGATTTAAGAATTAAATGTGTTTGAGAATGTCTTGCATCATGTGATTAAACTATAGAATAGGTGATGTAGGGTTTTAATGTTTTGATCTACTACAGCTCTGCAGGTGAAGGTGACTCCTTCACATTGGTCACAGTGGAAGAAACTGACCTGTAAAACCACCAGCTATCCTCTGACTGGTAACCCCACCTACACCTGGTACAAGAACGGACAGGTAGTAACTGTGAAGACTTCCACCTATTCAGTCATCCCTAATGATAAGGACAGCTACTCCTGTGCTGTAAAGGGCCATGAGGATCTCCACTCTCCTGCAGTGTGTGAGTATGAATTCAACTCAGTATTCTAGTATAATCTTTCAGATATAATTATTCTGTCTGCTAAACAGCTTCAGAGTTGTCTAACAAAACTGTATCACACGATTACTGAAGCTCAATATTCCACTGTGTAAATAATGCCCTCTTTGTGTTTCAGGTGTTCAGGGTCAGAGCTGCAACAGAGTGACTTACACCAAGAGGAGAATCTGTGTCTTGAAGGGGTCAACAGTGGACATATCCTGTACTTATGTTGGTTATTATTCCACCACATCATCATTCTGGTTTAGAAGTGATAAGTCGATCGCTGAAGACCTAACCACAGACCCAGGGTATGCAGGTCGTGTGGAGTACACTGGAACATACGAAGGTCCCTTCACCCTGAGAATCACAGATCTGAGAGAGGAGGACTCAGCTGAGTATCGCTTCACTTTTAAAACTCAAAACTTTGAATGGGGTCATAGTTTCCCAGGAACAACTCTGTCTGTCACAGGTAATACTACACTGTATGATACAACTGTATATCATAATATATTACAGGATAAATGAATTAACCATCCTGTTAACACAGAGGTGTATGTGGTTTTATACATATTGTTTCAGGTCTGCAGGTGAATGTGACTCCTGCTGCAGAGGGACAGAGGACACTGACCTGTAGCACCACCTGTACTCTGACTGACAACCCCACCTACATCTGGTACAAGAACGGACAACGTCTACATGAGCCTGTTTCCCAACAACACTCTAGTAAATTGCTGGTGGTCTGGGCTTCTTCTGTGAACATTTACTACGGTGCTGTTGAAGGTCATGAGGACCTCCACTCTCCTGTAGTTTGTGAGTATGAATGAAACTAGGATTCTACTTAGGAAGTATCAATTATTTAACCTTTACTTAACACCCATCCCGGATCCTGGAGCATCCTCATCAGTAAAAGCTGACTAGCATAGCCTAGCATAGCGCCACAAGAAAATAATAGCATAAGAATATCATGAAATCACAAGTCCAATACAGCAAATGAAAGATAAACATCTTGTGAATCCAGCCATTTTCCGATTTTTTAAATGTTCTACAGCGAAAACACAATATGTATTTCTATTAGCTAACCACAATAGCCAAAGACTCAACCGCATATTTTCACCATGTTTCTACCGCATAGGTAGCTATCACAAAACCGACCAAATATAGATCTAATTAGTCACTAACCAAGAAACAACTTCATCAGATGACAGTCTTATAACATGTTATACAATAAATCTGTTTTGTTCGAAAATGTGCATATTTGAGGTATAAATCATAGTTTTACATTGCAGCTACCATCAAAAATATCACCAAAGCAGCCAGAATAATTACAGAGAGCAACGTGAAATACCCAAATACTCATCATAAAACATTTATGAAAAATACATGGTGTACAGCAAATGAAAGATAAACATCTTGTGAATCCAGCCAATATTTCAGATTTTTTAAGTGTTTTACAGCGAAAACACAATATAGCATTATATTAGCTTACCACAATAACCAAACACACAAATGCATTTATTAGCAGCAAAAGGTAGCTATCGCAAAAACCAGCAAAATATATAAAATTAATCACTAACCTTGGACAACTTCATCAGATGACAGTCTTATAACATCAGGTCATACAATACACTTATGTTTTGTTCGAAAATGTGCATATTTAGAGCTGCAAACCGTGGTTATACATTGTGAAAATGTAGCAACATTTCCCCAGAATGTCAGGAGATATTTTGGACACTCACCTAATCTGACCAAAGAACTCATCATAAACTTTACTAAAGAATACATGTTGGACAGCAAATGAAAGATACACTGGTTCTTAATGCAACCGCCGTGTTCGATTTTTAAAAAGAACTTTACCAAAACAAACAGCTTGCGTTATTGCGAGACAGCGCCCGCCAAAATGGCAGAGAATAGAAATAACATTTTCCACAGAAATACGAAATAACATCATAAATTGTTCTTACTTTTGCTGAGCTTCCATCAGAATCTTGTACAAGGAGTCCTAGGTCCAGAATAAATTGTTGTTTGGTTTTAGAATGTCATTTTCTTCTGTCGAATTCGCTCCACAAGGCTAGCCAAGGTTGATAACGTTCCCATATTCTCTCGACGCAAAGAACGGAAATCCCCAAAAGTCCAAATAAACGTTGAATAAACTGATAGAACTCGGTTGAAAAAACCTGCTTTACGATGTTATTATCACATGTATCAAATAAAATCAGAGCCGGAGATATTAGCCGTGTATACCGAACGCTTATCATAAGACAATATGGAGGTGCTTCCCGCGCCTTGGTAGACAAAGGAAATTCTGGACACGTCATTCCAAGAGCTCTTGTTCGACCTCAGATCAAGCTAGACACCCCATTCCACCTTCCACTGCCTGTTGACATCTAGTGGAAGGCGTATGCAGTGCATGCATATTGATAAATATAAGGCAATTGAATAGGCAGGCCCTGGAACAGAGCCTCGTTTTCAGATTTTTCACTTCCTGTCTGGAAGTTTGCTGCCAAATGAGTTCTGTTTCACTCACAGATATAATTCAAACAGTTTTAGAAACTTGAGAGTGTTTTCTATCCAATAGTAATAATAATATGCATATTGTATGATCTAGAAAAGAGTACGAGGCCGTTTAAATTGGGCACGATTTTTTCCAAAGTGAAAATAGTGCCCCCCTATTGACAAGAAGTTTTATGGTCAATGAGAAGGGTAATACTTCAATATTCATCATTACATAGAAATTACAGACAATGTAATAGATGTATGTACTCTGTCACAGGTAACACTGCACAGCACATTATACAGTGTTGAAGACTCAGGAAATGAATCATTAATTCTAAAAGATGTACTCTGTTTTTACTCCCCTTTAATTCAGGTTTTCAGGTGAAGGTGACTCCTGAACAGTATTCAGAGTATAAGACACTGACCTGTAGCACCACCTGTATTCTGACTGGTAACCCCACCTACATCTGGTACAAGAACGGACAGATAATAACTGACAACACGTCCCCCTATTCAGTCTACTCTCATGCTGAAGACAGTTACTCCTGTACTGTAAAAGGCCATGAGGATCTCCTCTCTCCTGCAGTGTGTGAGTGTGAATTTAATTAACAATACTGTTTAACCTCTGTGTGTGGTGGTTTCACTTTGAGAACTTTTAGCATTTCTAGAAAGAACTGAGAATATAATCCAGTTGACCTCTTGTTATGTCACTGTGTTTCAGGTGTTCATGGTCAGAGCTGCAGCAGAGTGACTTACACCAAGAGGAGAATCTGTGTCTTGAAGGGGTCAACAGTGGACATATCCTGTACTTATGTTGGTTATTATTACACCACATCAACATTCTGGTTTAGAAGTGATAAGTTGACCCCTGAAGACCTAACCACAGACCCAGGGTATGCAGGTCGTGTGAAGTACACTGGAACATACAGAGGTCCCTTCACCCTGAGAATCACAGATCTGAGAGAGGAGGACTCAGCTGAGTATCGCTTCACTTTTAAAACATACAACTTTGAATGGAATCATAGTTTCCCAGGAACAACTCTGTCTGTCACAGGTAATACTACACTGTATGATACAACTGTATATCATAATGAATTACAGGATAAATATATTAACCATCCTGTTAACACAGAGGTGTATGTGGTTTTATACATGTTGTTTCAGGTCAGCAGGTGAAGGTGACTCCTGCTGCAGAGGGACAGAAGACACTGACCTGTAGCACCACCTGTACTCTGACTGACAACCCCACCTACATCTGGTACAAGAACGGACAACGTCTACATGAGCCTGTTTCCCAACAACACTCTAGTAATTTGCTGGTGGTCTGGGATTCTTCTGTGAACATTTACTCCTGTGCTGTTGAAGGTCATGAGGACCTCCACTCTCCTGTAGTTTGTGAGTATGAATGAAACTTGGATTCTACTTAGGAAGTATCAATTATTTAAGGTCAATGAGAAGGGTAATACTTCAATATTCATCATTACATAGAAATTACAGACAATGTCATTGATGTATGTACTCTGTCACAGGTAACACTGCACAGCACATTATACAGTGTTGAAGACTCAGGAAATGAATCATTAATTCTAAAAGATGTACTCTGTTTTTACTCCCCTTTAATTCAGGTTTTCAGGTGGAGGTGACTCCAACACGGTGGGCAACATCAATGACACTGACCTGTAGCACTACCTGTATTCTGACTGGTAACCCCGCCTACATCTGGTACAAGAATGGACAGATAGTAACTGACAACACGTCCCCCTATTCAGTCTACTCTAATGCTGTAGACAGTTACTCCTGTGCTGTAAAAGGCCATGAGGATCTCCACTCTCCTGCAGTGTGTGAGTGTTTCTTTAATTAACAATACTGTTTAACCTCTGTTTGTTGGTTTCACTATGAGAACTTTTAGTGTTTCTAGAAAGAACTGAGAATATAATCCAGTTGACCTCTTGTTATGTCACTGTGTTTCAGGTGTTCAGGGTCAGTACTGCAACAGAGTGACTTACACCAAGAGGAGAATCTGTGTCTTGAAGGGGTCAACAGTGGACATATCCTGTACTTATGTTGGTTATTATTCCACCACATCATCATTCTGGTTTAGAAGTGATAAGTCGACCCCTGAAGACCTAACCAGAGACCCAGGGTATGCAGGTCGTGTGAAGTACCCTGGAACACACAAAGGTCCCTTCACCCTGAGAATCACAGATCTGAGAGAGGAGGACTCAGCTGAGTATCGCTTCACTTTTAAAACAAACTACATTGAATGGGGTCATAGTTTCCCAGGAACAACTCTGTCTGTCACAGGTAATACTACACTGTATGATACAACTGTAAATCATATTGAATTACAGGAGAAAATAAATGAACCATCCTGTTAACACAGAGGTGTATGTGGTTTTATACATATTGTTTCAGGTCTGCAGGTCAAAGTGACTCCTGCTGCAGAGGGACAGAAGACACTGACCTGTAGCACCACCTGTACTCTGACTGACAACCCCACCTACATCTGGTACAGGAATGGATGGAACGTACAAGATAACTCCTCCCCCATGTACTCCATCAGCAGTGAGGATGAAGACAGTTCATTCTCCTGTGCTGTAAAAGGCCATGAGGATCTCAGCTCTCCTGCAGTGTGTGAGTACAGTACAATAGTACAGTATTCTACTTAGCAAGTATCATGTATTCAGGCAAAAGAGACATGTCTTACTTTATCAATCATTACAGAACAAAAATATATTTTTTACTAATTGTTAATATTAATCTGACAAAATGTTTGGTCTTTTACATCAGATAAACCAAAGAACACCTCAGTGTCAGTCAGTCCCTCTGGTGAAATAGTGGAGGACAGTTCAGTGACTCTGACCTGCAGCAGTGATGCCAACCCACCTGTAGACAAATACACCTGGTACTTTCAAAATGAGACTTTTCTAAATGGATTTGGACAGATCTACAACATAAGTAAGTTCAAGTCTAAGGACAATGGACATTACCACTGTGAGGCCTGGAATGGAAGAGGATCTAGGAACTCTACAGCTCTGATGATCATTTTACCAGGTGAAGTTTCATCTTATATATTTCAACACAAAATTGTTTCAAACTAATATTAATAGTTATACTTTGGCTTAACATACTTTGTTTTATAATTATATATACGTTGAGATTAGATCAGTTAACAAATATTGTACTTTTGTATTACATGCCTGTACTCATATCATCCATATTTTATTGTAGGGAAACAGACCTCAGTTGTGACTGCAGCTGTAGGAATCATAGTGGTTGTTCTGGTTCTCATCCTCTGTCTCTCTGGACTCATGTGGTTCAGGTGAGTGAAGAAGGGAACATTGATGTTTGTATTATTCTTTCACCTTAGACCTCTGATTTGTTATTAACTTAATTAATTCATTAAGTTATAGGCCCAATGCCCTTAACCACTAGGCCACCTGGGGTGGCAGGTAGCTTAGTGGTTAGAGCGTTGAACTTGTAACTGAAAGGTTGCAAGATTGAATCCCTGAGCTGACAAGATAAAAATATGTCGTTCCGCCCCTGAACAAGGCAGTTAACCCACTGTTCCTAGGACGTCATTGAAAATAAGAGTTTGTTCTTAACTGACTTGCCCAGTTAAATAAAGATAAAGTAAGAAACCTGCTAAACTGTATTAGTAACATATCAACTTCCACTAGAGGTCAGTAGAGAGCAGAACTCACTCTGTCCCTCATTGCAGGAGATCCACAGGAGGAAGTGATGCCACAGCAGACACACAGGTGATTCTATTAGTTACACCAGGACCCCCCCCCCCCCCCCCCCCTCCACAGGGTAAGGACATGAACTTTAGCTTTTGAGTAAATGCTGGAATATATTTTTTATTTTCTTATTATGATAATTATGTATTTTGATGATAAATGGGATGGGTTATGCTTCTGCATTTTTTCAATGGGATTTTTCCATTTCCATATTTTTTCTTGTGTAGCAATCTGTTTACTATCTATAGTTTAAGATTATATTTCGATGGGATTTTGCTATTTTAGGGATTTATAACATCAACAGTCCTACTTTCCTCAGCAACTAATATGGATTATATTGATAACAGCGTTTTAATATATTTAGCTTTTGGGACAAGTTTCCCCTCATGTGTTTAATGATTTACGTTGTATTGCTGTCAGACATTATTACTTATTATATGTTTTATATTTTATAATATTATATTGTTTTTTTTATTTAAAAACATGTAATCAGCACATTACATACATTTAAACATTTGCAGTTTTTTACATTTTATATTAATTATAATTGTATATTACGTAATGCTATATTGTTCAGTGTCATGATATCACTTGTTTTGTCATCACATTTTTCATTATTATGTATTTTAGATACGTTAAATACATGTTTACCTTTGCAATTTTTACTGTGTGGTTTAGTGTCAATACAGTATAAGCATCATGTTTTAAACAAGATCAACATTTCAACAATAAATACATAGATTATTTGATCAACTAATAATACATTGATTCATAACTATTTCCACTCAGCTCTTGTTTCTTGTATTTCTGCCTATTAGACACATGATGGCGGCATTGAATCATTGAACCATGAGTGGCGAGGCCAGCGTTTCCTCAACTCAGTCTTGGGGACCCCAAGGGGTGAATGTTTTGGTTTTAGCCCAGGCACTACACAGCTGATTCAAATAATCAAATCTTACTGTCGAGTTGATTACTCAAACACAGAGGCAGTGTTACTTAGTTGTCTTATTAACCTCAGAAATAATATTTCTATTCACTGAAATGAACCTAGAATAAAACTTCTTGGTGACAGGGGGGCAGTATTGAGTAGCTTGGATGAATAAGGTGCCCAGAGTAAACTGCCTGCTACTCTGTCCCAAATGCTAATATATGCATATTATTAGTAGTATTGGATAGAAAACACTCTGAAGTTTCTAAAACTGTTTGAATGATGTCTGTGAGCATAACAGAACTCATATGGCAGGCGAAAACCTGAGAAAAATTCAACCAGGAAGTGGGAAATCTGAGGTTTGTAGTTTTTCAACTCTTTGCCATTCCAATATACAGTAGGATATTGGTTATGTTGCACTTCCTAACGCTTCCAGTAGATGTCAACAGTCTTTAGAACTTGGTTTGAGGCTTCTACTATGAAGTTGGGCTGAATGAGAGGGGATTGAGGCAGGTGTCTGGCAGAGTGCCACAGGCTCGTAATGCGCGGTCACGAGAGAGTTAGCTCTCGTTCCATTGCTTTTCTACAGACATAGGAATTTTCCAGTTGGAACATTATTGAAGATGTATGTTTAAAACATCCTAAAGATTGATTCTATACTTAGTTTGACATGTTTCTACGACCTGTAATACAACTTTTAGAAATTTTCGTCCGACGTTCGGCTGGACCTGCACGCGCATTTGGATTTGTTTTCCAAACGTGCTAACAAAAGAAGCTATTTGGAAATAAATCATGAACTTTATCGAACAAATCAAACATTTATTGTGGAACTGGGATTCCTGGGAGTGCATTCTGATGAAGATCACCAAAGGTAAGTGAATATTTATAATGCTATTTCTGACTAATGTTGACTACACAATATGGCGGATATCTTTTTGGCTGCTTTGTTGTCTGAACGCTGTACTCAGATTATTGCATGGTTTGCTTTTTCCGTAAATTTTTTTTGAAATCTGACACAGGGGTTGCATTATGGAGAAGTATATCTATAATTCCATGTATAACACTTGTATTTTCATCAACATTTATGATGAGTATTTCTGTAAATTGATGTGGCTCACTGCAAAGTCACCGCATGTTTTAGAACTACTGAACGTAACGCGACAATGTAAAATTTGATTTTTTTATATAAATCTGAACTTTACCAAACAAAACATACATGTATTATGTAAAATGAAGAAAAATCATCTGATGAAGATCATCAAAGGTTAGTGATTCATTTTATCTCTATTTGTGCTTACTGTGACTCCTCTCTTTGTCTGGAAAAATGGCTGTGATTTTCTGACTTGGTGGTGACCTAACATAATCGTTTGTGGTGCTTTCGTTGTAAAGCCTTTTTGGAATCAGACACTGTGGCTGGATTAAGGATCATTTTATCTTTAAAATGGTGTAAAATACTTGTATGCTTGAGGAATTTTAATTATGAGATTTTGGTTTTGAATTTGGCGCCCTGCACTTTCACTGGCTGTGGGCGGGGTGGGACGCTACCGTCCCACATATCCCAGAGAGGTTTTAACCCTTTGTGTGCTCCCCCAGAGAAGGGTATTCAGCTGTATAAGCACGGCCAGTATTTATTTTCACTAAAACAGTTTGCAATGAAGGTCGCCTCAACAGCACTCTGTAGGGTAGCACCATGGTTTAGCCGGAGGACAGATAGTTTTTGTCCTCCTCTGACAATGATTTCAATACAAAACCTAGGAGGCTCATGGTTCTCACCCCCTTCCATAGACTTACACAGTAATTATGACAACTTCCAGAGGACGTCCTCCAACCCATCAGAGCTCTTACAGCATAAACTGACATGTTGTCCAACCAATCAAAGTATCAGATATTTAATCTAGTACTGAAAGCATAAGATACATCCAGCTAGCACTGCAGTGCATACAATGTGGTGAGTAGTTGACTAAAAGAGAAAGACAATAGTTGAACAGTTTTGAACAAATTCATTTCTTGAAAAATTAAGGAGAAGCAAGAGAGAGTGGGAAGAGCTGGCAAACTCTATTTTGTTGTATTTTTTTCAGTGTCACTTACTTAGCTAGCATCTAGTGCAGCTAGCTAGTTTAGCCTACTCAAACCACCGTCTCAAACCGAGAGGAGTGGTATGTTCGCTAGTTGGCTATGGCTATCCAACACTGGAACTCTTCCAAGTCAAGGTAAGCTTTTGGTTTTATTCATCTATTGCCACGTGGGCCCACCGGTGTAACTGCTAAACTGCTTGCTGACTGTACACTGTACTGCACGATTGTAGCGTGTTTACTAACACATTAGTTCTAATAGCTATGTTGACAATACGTTAGCTAATATGGTAACAATGATGTAGGCTGTGTGTAGCGTTAGCAGTCATGATATGAAGGTTTGGCTTGGAAAGGTTTTTTCTCCTGCTCACAGACAGCTGATGTGTTGTGCACTGAAGTCCACAAGTGAAGGGACAAGGTAAGAGGGGTATAATGCAGAGATGCGAGAAGGAATTCTACAACGGGCAATGTGATCATGCTGTTTGTATGTGTCTGCTTCGAAAGTGAACTGTGTTTGAATGTGATCAGAGGTGTATTCATTCCACCGATTCTGCTGAAAAACAATTTTTAAACCAAGCAAACGGAACTAAATAGGATAAACATACCTGTATTTGTCCTGGAGAAACTCTTGTTTGCAACTGTTGGACTAATGATTACATCCTAGATCAGCTAGATGCAGGCCAGAGTGTACAAGGTGGTATTGAATGTGTAACTGTCTGTCACCTTGATTACTCAAATGTTTCTCTCAACCTGTGCACCTACGTTGTATGCTTCCATTCATATTCTAGGTTGTAACAACCTCATGATGGCTATAGGGAACATTAGAGTATCATGACATGTAGTAGTTAAATATATCCATGTTACATTGAGCTGGGCGAATGGAAAATGAAAGACAGTCATCCAAAATGCTGTGATAGAAATAAGGCCATGCTCATAAAAAATGTGTGTCCTCCCTCACCTTAAATGTGTTTTTGTGTCTGTGTGTGTCTGTCTGTCTGTCTGTTACTCCATCTCCCCACCATAGTAGAGACAAGCTGCACTTCCAGACCCCACCACAGGGGACAAAGTATAGACAGATTGCACTACTAGACCCCACCACAGGGGTATGGTATATACAGACTGCACTACCAGACCCCACCACATGGGACAAAGTATAGACAGACTGCACTACTAGACCCCACCACAGGGGGCATTGTAAATACAGACTGCACTACCAGACCCCACCACAGGGGGCATGGCCATTATTAGAGAAGTTTGATTTCTGATTTAATCAAAATACTACGACAATAAAGAAATACCTGTAGTACATCTAACAATTATTTATTTTGAGGTTTAGCTGGTGGACCTCTCCTCCCCTCAGAATTCCAGTGGTGGACCTCTCCTCCTCTCAGGACTCTGGTGGTGGACCTCTCCTCCCCTCAGGACTCCAGTGGTGGAGCTCTCCTCCCCTCTGGACTCCAGTGGTAGGCTTCTCCTCCCCTTAGTACTCCAGTGGTGGACCTCTCCTCCCCCCAGGACTCCAGTGGTAGGCTTCTCCTCCCCTCTGGACTCCAGTGGTAGGCTTCTCCTCCCCTCTGGACTCCAGTGGTAGGCTTCTCCTCCCCTTAGTACTCCAGTGGTGGACCTCTCCTCCCCCCAGGACTCCAGTGGTGGACCTCTCCTCCCCTCAGGACTCCAGTGGTGGATCTCTCCTCCCCTCAGAACTCCAGTGGTGGACCTCTCCTCCCCTCAGGACTCCAGTGGTGGACCTCTCCTCCCCTCAGAACTCCAGTGGTGGACCTCTCCTCCCCTCAGAACTCCAGCGGTGGACCTCTCCTCCCCTCAGAACTCCAGTGGTGGACCTCTCATCCCCTCAGGACTCCAGTGGTGGACCTCTCCTCCCTTCAGGACTCCAGTGGTGGACCTCTCCTTCCCTCATGACTCCAGTGATGGACCTCTCCTCCTCTCAGGACTACAGTGGGTGAGTATGTTTAATTCTGGTTATTCCACAGTATACATTCCTACAGTTATAGGTTCTATAGGCTGTCTCATATAGCACCCTGTTCCTATTTCCTTGTATTTTGACTGTGGTCACCTCCCTCCCTTCCTTCCTCCATCTATATTCTGTACTGTAGGTGAGGGGAGAGAGAGAGTTTCAGAGTTCTACAAGAGAAATGATGTGCCTTTGTCAACTTCAAGAATCCCAACATGGCTCGCACCTGAAAGAGGCTCCATCTGAGTGGTGGGATGAAACATAATGCTGTCTGTCATACGCATTTAACTATGTGAGATGTGCTTTCAATTTTTTGGCTTAAACTTTAGGAGTTTGTACTTTTGGGACCATGCTATTGGTTCAATTGTACTTTTGGACTATGCCATTGGTTCCAATGTAATTTGGGACTATGCCATTGGTTCCATTGTACATGTGGGACTATACTATTGGTTCCATTGTACGCTTAGGACTATGCTATTGGTTATATTGTACTTTTGGGACAATGTTATTGGTTCCATTGCACTTTTAGGATCATCTTTATTTAATCTTTATTTAACCAGGCAAGTCAATTAAGAACAAATTCTTATTTACAATGGCCTGGCAAGAAGCAAAAGGTCTCCTGTGGGAACGGGGGCTTAAAAAAAGGCAATGCAAACTATTGACATGGACTGACAAATAGAAACAGCAACATGTCTCAATTACCTGTTCATCTATTTAACCTTTGAACTCCTCCAATGGAGGACATTCCAAGTCAAGGGGCTGAATATTGAAAGGACTTTTTCCCATGTTTGGTTCTAATATTCGGTACTGTTAGCATTGAACTAGATTGAGATGTGAGTTTGTATGTGTTCTCATTTCATGCTAGAAGAGAGGATATATAACATGGCAGTTTTCCATATTAAATGGTCTTCTGAATAGGAATGTACCAGTGTTTGAGCCTGTGTGTTGCTACTGATGTCCACCTGACAGCACTGTAGAGATCACAATGGTGAGTTAGACGTCTCTGCATGATACACAGAGTCAAGAGCCTTCAGTGGAGAGCTTGAGTCTTGCACATAAATAGTATCATCATTGTCCAACACAGAGAGAAAAGTACAACGATTCAACTCCTTTCTGGTGGTAATAAAATGCAATGCAATTGTATTCGTTTCATTGTACTTTTGTGACAATGCTATTAGTTCCATTGTACTTTTGGGACTATGCTTTTGGTTCAATTGTATGTATTTGGACTGCGCCTGTAGTTTGTCCTCCTGTCCAGGGGGTGGAGCTGGAGAGCACCATGCTGGTGATCAGGTACCCAGACCGCTAGATGCAGAGAACCCCTCCCTCTCTTCAGAGGACCAACTCTATAGGCCTCAACACCTCCTCAGCCTCCCAGTACGCCTCCACAGGGTAAGGACATCCATCTGCAGTCAAAACATCATTATGAGTTATTCTAAAGTGTTACCAATCAACTCATATAAACTTTTGAAATGTACAAAGTGAGGGAGCAGGAGCACAGGTGCAGGTGTTTGTGTTTTCATACTGTTTGTCTCTCTCTCTCCCAGGACCAGGAGGATGGCTCCCATCAATGGTGACGAGTGTTTCTTCTGGAGGACCACCGGCTGTTTCTATGGTGACAAGTGTCGCTTCAAACACAAGCCTGATCAGAGAGGAAGAGACAGGAAACCATGTCAACCCTGTCCACCACTCAGTGACTGGATAGTAGGGAGGGAGGAGATTGATGAAGATTAAGGAAGAGGATGAGGGACTGTGTCCCTACTTTAAAAGGGAACAGGATGCTTGGGGGGGGGGGTGTCACCCCGTTTGTAGTCCTCTGGCACAGACCACAGATCCCAGACAGAACACTGGACATATAGAATGAGTGTGTGAAGTGTCAATCAAAGTGAAGAGGAGTGCACCTCTGATTTCCTTCCCCCTCTCCCTCGACCTGAGCTGTGAAACATGTCATCATTGATGTCAGATGATGGAGATGATGTCATCATTAGAACTTTGAAGGGATCTTTGCCCAGGGAGCCGCCTCTATGATGACCATGTTGTAGACACTAAGGGGGCTGACATCTGTTGTTATCATGTGTTTTACTGTGTATGTATGTTTTGTCATGTGACTGGACATGTGACCTGAAAGTGTGACCCCTTGTGATGTCGCTGTGAGACTCACTGCCAGCCTGATGCCATAGGGTGCCTAGTAATTGCCCCTACAGGGGATAAATAAATGCTATTATTTAATTGAATTACAGTTGAATATGGGGCATGTTCCAGGCAGACTATATTGCAGTCACCTGCCTGCTCTCACAAACATTAGTCCTTCTCCTTTTTAACCTAAAGGGGTACTATAATTCAAAATCAAATAGCTAAATGATCCATGGTATGACCACCTTAAAACAATTCCATATGTCAGCTAGTAGAACCCCCCAAACAGCTCAGACTTTTAGATGTTCAGAAACCCAGTGTCAGAGGGAGCAATGTCCAGCACCTAAACACACAAATCAAATCTAATCTAATTGTATTTGTCACATGCGCCGAATACAACAGGTGTAGACCTTACTGTAAAATGGTTACTGACAAGCCCTTAAGCAACAATGCAGTTGTTAATATGTAAGAAAATATTAGATTTTTTTAATTATAAAAATGAAGAAGAAAAAAAATCACACAATAAAATAACAATAATGAAGCAGTAATAAACAATTACATGAAAGATTATTCATTGTCATTTAAAAAAAGACGCATCACTCAGACACAATGGGACACAATAATCCCAGACAGACAGACTTAGTTATATGCATGTCAGGGTTCACTTTGGGTCCATTGTTCTGAAGATCAGTGAGCTGAACACATCTCTTTCACACAAGAACACACTGGAAACTCAGAGCAGCTTGCAATGGCCTTGGCATAATGTCAGCTCACTGTTGTCTGTTGTTTCTAGCTAGCTAATGTTGATAGCTAAATCTTAGCTAACTAGCTAGCTCACAAGCTAACTATGGGGTCTTGCTGTAATTCAGAGGCAGCACATCATATTGTTCACAATCCAGTCCATTCAGAGTAGCTGTGTGATGCACAAAAATACTTGTTTATCACTGAATAACAGCAGCTTCATGTAGCTAACAAACTAGCTGAGATCACTAATTCACTCAATTCAAACGCCAGGTCAACATAAGTCCCAATAATAGTACTTTTATGTGCATGCCTGGTTTATTCTATATATATTTTTGAAAATGTTCTACCTTCTATTTTGTATATTTTCATCGGACTAGTGGGGACATATGAAGCCTGGAAGCTGCAGTAATGTTGAGATGTCAGTAGGGAGAGCTCTAGTCTAGAACACTGGAACCAAAGATACTCCCCTTTCATCTGTTCTGGAACCTTCAGTACCAGCTGATGAGGAGTGATGGGAATGGGTCACATTGTGTCTCTTGTAAAACATGTAGGTCCACTCCTCAAATAAAGAAATGTAAATACAGTATTCTGACTTTAGACCATGTTCTATTAAGATACAGTAACATCCCTTATGTGACATGCTGTCCCTGCATGTTAATGACCTGACCAGGCTACTTTTAAAATGTATCAACCACAGAACTCACACTTAGGCTACGCCTGCTTCTACTAACACTTACAGTAGACTACTTCTTGTTTCCACACAGTGACAGTACGTTGACTGACTGTTCAAGACCTCTCCCCTTCACTTCACTCTGTGAGTACACTTGACAATATCTTGAAATATAGTTTTAGTTTTGATGTTTTTAGCCATACATCACATGACTTACTGTATCTTTGTACTTGTTGGTTTATTTTGAACTGTGTTTTGGTTGTTACATCAGGGCCTGTATTCATAAAGTGTCTCAGACGGTCCGTATAATTATGATCTAAAAGGCTAAACTGATCCAGATCAGCTCTCCTACTCTGATACACTTTGTGAATACTGATCCTGGACTATGGTTTCATGTGTTTAGTTTAGTTCAGTTTATTCATTTACATGTTTAAAACATGATCAGTAGAGTTTGCCAGTAATACCCAGATCTCCATTCAATAGGGTCATGTTCACTGTCAAGGTATAACAGGGTCAAGTATAACTGTGTGTGTGTGTGTGTGTGTGTTATGTGTCTGTTTGTGTGTGTGTGTGTGTGTATACATGCATTTTGACATATTAATCTGATTGTTAGATATACAGTCACGACCAAAATTATTGGCACCCATGACAAATACTGAGCTATATTGTGTGCTACAAAAGATGGGAGGTACATTGTACATGTGGTTTCACATAAAGACTTGTGCATGCTATTTTAAGAGCTCTGAGAGCAACAGATTGACAGTAAGAGTAAGAGTGATTGAGTTGATGCTTTGTAAGGGCTTTAGGAGTAGTATTAACAAGGGACACAGTGATGGTGGGTTGTGTTTAGGAGTAGTATTAACATGAGACACAGTGATGGTGGGTTGTGTTTAGGAGTAGTATTAACATGATACACAGTGATGGTGGGTTGTGTTTAGGAGTAGTATTAACATGAGACAGTGATGGTGGGTTGTGTTTAGGAGTAGTATTAACATGAGACACAGTGATGGTGGGTTGTGTTTAGGAGTAGTATTAACATGAGACACAGTGATGGTGGGTTGTGTTTAGGAGTAGTATTAACATGAGACACAGTGATGGTGGGTTGTGTTTAGGAGTAGTATTAACATGAGACACAGTGATGGTGGGTTGTGTTTAGGAGTAGTATTAACATGAGACACGGTGATGGTGGGTTGTGTTTAGGAGTAGTAGTAACATGAGACACAGTGATGGTGGGTTGTGTTTAGGAGTAGTAGTAACATGAGACACAGTGATGGTGGGTTGTGTTTAGGAGTAGTATTAACATGAGACACAGTGATGGTGGGTTGTGTTTAGGAGTAGTATTAACATGAGACACAGTGATGGTGGGTTGTGTTTAGGAGTAGTATTAACATGAGACACAGTGATGGTGGGTTGTGTTTAGGAGTAGTATTAACATGAGACACAGTGATGGTGGGTTGTGTTTAGGAGTAGTATTAACATGAGACACAGTGATGGTGGGTTGTGTTTAGGAGTAGTATTAACATGAGACACAGTGATGGTGGGTTGTGTTTAGGAGTAGTACTAACATGAGACACAGTGATGGTGGGTTGTGTTTAGGAGTAGTATTAACATGAGACACAGTGATGGTGGGTTGTGTTTAGGAGTAGTATTAACATGAGACACGGTGATAGTGGGTTGTGTTTAGGAGTAGTATTAACATGAGACACAGTGATGGTGGGTTGTGTTTAGGAGTAGTACTAACATGAGACAGTGATGGTGGGTTGTGTTTAGGAGTAGTATTAGCATGAGACACAGTGATGGTGGGTTGTGTTTAGGAGTAGTATTAACATGCGACAGTGATGGTGGGTTGTGTTTAGGAGTAGTATTAACATGAGACACAGTGATGGTGGGTTGTGTTTAGGGGTAATATTAACATGAGACACAGTGATGGTGGGTTGTGTTTAGGAGTAATATTAACATGAGACACAGTGATGGTGGGTTGTGTTTAGGAGTAATATTAACATGAGACACAGTGATGGTGGGTTGTGTTTAGGGGTAGTATTAACATGAGACACAGTGATGGTGGGTTGTGTTTAGGAGTAGTATTAACATGAGACACAGTGATGGTGGGTTGTGTTTAGGAGTAGTATTAACATGCGACAGTGATGGTGGGTTGTGTTTAGGAGTAGTATTAACATGAGACACAGTGATGGTGGGTTGGAGGCTGCAGTAATGTTGAGATGCCAGTAGGTGGAACTCTAGTCTAGAACACTGCAGTAATGTTGAGATGCCAGTAGGGAGAGCTCTAGTCTAGAACACTGCAGTAATGTTGAGATGCCAGTAGGGAGACCTCTAGTCTAGAACACTGCAATAATGTTGAGATGCCAGTAGGGAGAACTCTAGTCTAGAACACTGTAACCTTCAGTACCACTTTGATGCAGCTGGTGAGGAGTGATGGAAATGGGTCATATTTTGGTTCTTAAAAATGTAGGTCCACACCTCAAAGGACGATATTCAACCCTTTTCTGACATGCTGTTTATCCATGTCAATGTCTTAACGTCCTGAGTAGGCAACTTTTAAAATGTGTCAATCCCAAATCTCACACTGTTTCTCTGCACTGCCAGTAAGTGTTGTTGGTTTAGATCAACTGACTCAGTATCACCTTCCTGTCATCCATAGACCTCTACAGTCTGAACCATATCAGAGTTCTTTATATGGACATTATACTGTATGTACTTCATTAGCACTTTATATTCACAGAATAGAATATATGTACAACAGGCTACATTAGACTATATATGGATAACAGGCTACATTAGACTACATATGGATAACAGGCTACATTAGACCATATATGGATCACAGACTACATTAGACTATATATGGATAACTGGCTACATTAGACTATACAACATGAACAGCAGCACTCAATACTGCTAGCTAAGACTACTACTGCAATTTGCACAAGTGTCAACAGTGTAACAGAATATGACAGTGGCATGTTGTACAGTGTTTGGTGCTTAAATGTGACTTTGTCAAGCAGCCAGTGTTGTGTTTCACCATTCTATCTGATCTGTTGTTAGTTTGTAATGTTTTATTAGCCCAACATTATTGAGGACATTATTATTAGGGACCAGTACTGTTTAAGGGCCCACAGAGGAACAGAATATGATATTGGCATTATATATTACTGTCCAAATGAATGAGGACATCACATGAAGACTCGACGCTGCAGTAATGTTGAGATGCTGGTTGGCAGAGCTCTTGTCTAGGACACGGAACCTTCAACAGCACTTTGATGCAGATGAGGAGTGATGGGAATTCTAGTACAGTTAAGCATTCTAGTACAGTGAAATAGTTAACACACACACATGGACTCAGGGGTCTAAGGCACTGCATATCAGGGCAAGAGGCGTCACCACAGTCCCTGGTTCGAATCCAGGCTGTATCACATCCGGCCGTGACAGGGAGTCCCATAGGGCGGCGCACAATTGGCCCAGCATCGTCCGGGTTTGGCCGGGGTAGGCCGTCATTGTAAATAATAATTTGTTCTTAACATAGGGCAGCAGCCTCTAAGGTGCAGGATTGAGTAAGCGGGTGGTAGCCGGCTAGTGATGGCTATTTAACAGTCTAATGGCTTTGAGATAGAAGCTGTTTTTCAGTCTCTCGGTCGCAGCTTTGATGCACCTGTAATGACCTCGCCTTCTGGCTGATAGCGGGGTGAACAGGCCATTGTTCGGGTGGCTGGTATTTGATAATCTTCTTGGCCTTTCTGTGACACCGGGTGCTGTAGATGTCCTGAAGGGCATGCAGTGTGCTCCCAGTGACGCGTTGAGCTTATTGCACCACCCTCTGGAGAGACCTGCGGTTGCGGACGGTGCCGTTGTCATACCAGGCGGTGATAAAGCCTGACAGGATGCTCTGAAGGGTGCATCTGTAAAAGTTTGTGAGGGTCTTTTTATTTTATTTTATTTATTTCACCTTTATTTAACCAGGTAGGCAAGTTGAGAACAAGTTCTCATTTACAATTGCGACCTGTCTTTGAGGCCAAGCCACATTTTTTCAGCCTCCTGAGGTTAATGAGGCACTGTAGCGCCTTCTTCCCAACACGGTCTGTGTGGGTGGACCATTTCAGATTGTCATTGATATGTAAGATGAGGAACTTGAAGCTTGTCACCAGGGCCCAAAGCTTAATGATGAGCTTGGAGGATACTATGGTGTTGAAGGCTGAGCTGTAGTCAATGAGCAGCATTCTTCCACACAGTAGATAATCCTCTTGTCTAGATGGTATGCGGCAGTATGCAGTGCAATGGCGATTGCATCATCCATGGATCTATTGGTGCGGTATGCAAATTGCAGTTAGTCTAGGGTGTCGGGTAAGGTTGAGGTGATATGATCCTTAACTACCATCTCAAAGCACTTCATGATGACAGAAGTGAGTGCTGCGGGGTGATAGTCATTTAGTTTAGTTACCATGGCTTTCTTGGGTGCAGGAACAATGGTGGACATCTTGAAGCAAGTGGGGACAGCAGACTGGGATAGGGAGAGATTGAATATGTCCTTAAACACTCCAGCCAGCTGATCTGCACATGCTCTGAGGACACGGCTAGGGATACCATCTGGGCCTGCAGCCTTGTTAGGGTTAACACGCTTAAATGTCTTACTCACGTCGGCCCATGTCGGCGGCACTGTGTTATCCTCAAAGCGGGCGAAGAAGGTGTTTAGCTTATCAGGTAGCAAGACGCCACTGTCCACGACATGGCTGGTTTTCCATTTATAATCCGTGATTGTCTGGAGTTCCTGCCACATATGAGAGTGGCATGATGTACTACTACAGAAATCAGTGTTTGTGTGCTTAAAAGTTACTTACAGGTGTGCTGCTGATAGGGAAATAATTAATACCATTTGCTAAACAATTTGGTCTGTTGCAAAACGTTTTGTAACATCAACTGTCTACTGTATACTCTAGTAACCAAACAGAGCAAACAGAAAAAAAACAGGAAGGGACCTATGTGAATTTTTCCAATAGACACTGTTTTTGTTGCAAAACGATGTGGTAAACAGTTTCCATTGCAAAACATTTGCAACAGTCCAAATGTTTCACAACGGTCTGTGACTAATGAAAACACCCCAGGACCAGGATTAAGAAACACCAGCCTTAACAGTCAATACAGCAACACTATGGTGATTATACTGATGCCTCTACTACTAGTACTGTACACAATGGTCAACAGTTAAACATAATTATAGTGGAATTATATTATGAATAATTATATAATTATATTATGTTGTAATACTACAGACATGTGTGGTTAAATATGACTTTGTCAAGTATCCAGTGTTGTGTTTCATCATTCTATCAAATCTATTTCCAGATTGTTATGTTTTATTAGTCCAACATTATCGAGGACATTATTATTTGGATGGTGCAGTAATGTTGAGATGCCAGTAGGGAGCGCTCTAGTCTAAAACACTGGAACCTTCAGTAGCTGATGAAGAGTGTAAATATAATTGATTAGCAGAATAGAATGAATGACATCATGGAACTGACCAAATGTAAATGGAACTTTGACCTGTTCCATGTAGAACTCAGAGGGACAAGGCAACACATTCTAATATATTATAAACATTCCATATAGAATAGTCAACATATTGTTAACATGGTTCTGTATTTAAATAAAAGTGGAAATGGGGGACATTTTGTCAATTTTAGAAATGTAGGACCCATTTTAATACAGTAATCTTCCTTTTCTGACATGCTGTTCTGGTCGTCATGCATGTTAATGTCTTAAAGAGGAAGGAAAGAACAGTTCTGTATCAGGTACTTGTATCCTGACTACTTTAAATATGTGTCAACCACAGAACTGACAGTTACTAGCAGTTTCCACACACTGCCAATAAGTTGACTCACTGTACAAGACAAGACACTTCCCTCTGTAAGAAGTCTTGACAATATCTTGAAAAATAGTTTTTGGTTATAAGTCATATACTTGAGGGTAATGTATCATTTTACTTCTTGTTATGTTTTGAGTTGTGTTTTGGTTGTTACGTCAGGCCCAGTATTCATAAAGGTTGTCAGTGTAGGAGTGTTGATCTACATGGGAAAGAAATTATTAACCAGGGTAAAAAAATGCCTGTGTGTGTATATGTGTATGGTAACAGGCTACAATTGACTATATATGGACAACAGGCTACATTAGACTATATATGGATAACATGCTACATTAGACTATATATGGACAACAGGCTACAATAGACTATATATGGATAACAGGCTACATTAGACTATATATGGATAACAGACAACATTAGACTACATATGGATAACATGCTACATTAGACTATATATGGATAACAGGCTACATTAGACTATATATAGATAACAGGCTACATTAGACTATATATGGATAACAGGCTACATTAGACTATATATGGATAACATTAGACTATATATGGATAACATGCCACATTAGACTATATATGGATAACAGACTACATTAAACTATATATGGATAACAGACTACATTAAACTATATATGGATAACAGGCTACATTAGACTATATATGGATAACAGGCTACATTAGACTATATATGGATAACATGCTACATTAGACTATATGTGGATAACAGGCTACATTAGACTATATATGGATAACAGGCTACATTAGACTATATATGGATAACATGCTACATTAGACTATATATGGATAACAGGCTACATTAGACTATATATGGATAACAGACTACATTAGACTATATGTGGATAACAGGCTACATTAGACTATATATGGATAACAGGCTACATTAGACTATATATGGATAACATGCTACATTAGACTATATATGGATAACAGGCTACATTAGACAATATATGTATTACAGGCTATATTAGACTATATATGGGTAACAGGCTACATTAGACTATATATGGATAACAGGCTACATTAGACTATATATGGATAACATGCTACATTAGACTATATATGGATAACAGGCTACATTAGACTATATATGGATAACAGGCTACATTAGACTATATATAGATAACAGGCTACATTAGACTATATATGGATAACAGGCTACATTAGACTATATATGGATAACATTAGACTATATATGGATAACATGCTACATTAGACTATATATGGATAACAGACTACATTAAACTATATATGGATAACAGGCTACAATAGACTATATATGGATAACAGGCTACATTAGACTATATATGGATAACAGACAACATTAGACTACATATGGATAACATGCTACATTAGACTATATATGGATAACATTAGACTATATATGGATAACATGCTACATTAGACTATATATGGATAACATGCTACATTAGACTATATATGGATAACAGGCTACATTAGACCATATATGGATAACATTAGACTATATATGGATAACAGACTACATTAGACTATATATGGATAACATGCTACATTAGACTATATATGGATAACATGCTACATTAGAATATATATGGATAACATGCTACATTAGACTATATATGGATAACAGACAACATTAGACTATATATGGATAACATGCTACATTAGACTATATATGGATAACATTAGACTATATATGGATAACATGCTACATTAGACTATATATGGATAACATGCTACATTAGACTATATATGGATAACATGCTACATTAGACTATATATGGATAACAGGCTACATTAGACTATATATGGATAACAGGCTACATTAGACTATATATGGATAACAGGCTGCATTAGACTATATATGGATAACATGCTACATTAGACTATATATGGATAACATGCTACATTAGACTATATATGGATAACAGACAACATTAGACTACATATGGATAACATGCTACATTAGACTATATATGGATAACAGGCTACATTAGACTATATATGGATAACAGGCTACATTAGACTATATATGGATAACAGACAACATTAGACTATATATGGATAACATGCTACATTAGACTATATATAGATAACAGGCTACAATAGACTATATATGGATAACATGCTACATTAGACTATATATGGATAACATGCTACATTAGACTATATATGGATAACATGCTACATTAGACTATATATGGATAACATTAGACTATATATGGATAACATGCTACATTAGACTATATATGGATAACATGCTACATTAGACTATATATGGATAACATTAGACTATATATGGATAACATGCTACATTAGACTATATATGGATAACATTAGACTATATATGGATAACATGCTACATTAGACTATATATGGATAACATGCTACATTAGACTATATATGGATAACATGCTACATTAGACTATATATGGATAACAGGCTACATTAGACTATATATGGATAACAGGCTACATTAGACTATATATGGATAACAGGCTGCATTAGACTATATATGGATAACATGCTACATTAGACTATATATGGATAACATGCTACATTAGACTATATATGGATAACAGACAACATTAGACTACATATGGATAACATGCTACATTAGACTATATATGGATAACAGGCTACATTAGACTATATATGGATAACAGGCTACATTAGACTATATATGGATAACAGACAACATTAGACTATATATGGATAACATGCTACATTAGACTATATATAGATAACAGGCTACAATAGACTATATATGGATAACATGCTACATTAGACTATATATGGATAACATGCTACATTAGACTATATATGGATAACATGCTACATTAGACTATATATGGATAACATGCTACATTAGACTATATATGGATAACATGCTACATTAGACTATATATGGATAACATTAGACTATATATGGATAACATGCTACATTAGACTATATATGGATAACATGCTACATTAGACTATATATGGATAACATGCTACATTAGACTATATATGGATAACATTAGACTATATATGGATAACATGCTACATTAGACTATATATGGATAACATGCTACATTAGACTATATATGGATAACATGCTACATTAGACTATATATGGATAACATTAGACTATATATGGATAACATGCTACATTAGACTATATATGGATAACATGCTACATTAGACTATATATGGATAACAGACAACATTAGACTATATATGGATAACAGGCTACATTAGACTATATATGGATAACATGCTACATTAGACTATATATGGATAACATTAGACTACATATGGATAACATGCTACATTAGACTATATATGGATAACAGGCTACATTAGACTATATATGGATAACATGGATAACATGCTACATTAGACTATATATGGATAACATGCTACATTAGACTATATATGGATAACAGGCTACAATAGACTATATATGGATAACATGCTACATTAGACTATATATGGATAACAGGCTACAATAGACTATATATGGATAACATGCTACATTAGACTATATATGGATAACAGGCTACAATAGACTATATATGGATAACAGGCTACATTAGACTATATATGGATAACATGCTACATTAGACTATATATGGATAACAGGCTACATAAGATTATATATGGATAACTGGCTACATTAGACTATATATGTATGACAGGCTACATTAGACTATATATGGATAACATGCTACATTAGACTATATATGGATAGCATGCTACATTAGACTAAATATGGATAACAGGCTACATTAGAATATATATAGATAACATGCTACATTAGACTAAATATGGAGAACAGGCTACATTAGACTATATATAGATAACAGGCTACATTAGACTATATATGGATAACAGGCTACATTAGACTATATATGGATAACATGCTACATTAGACTATATATGGATAACAGGCTACATTAGACCAGTGTTCCATTATTAAAGTGACCAGTGTTCCATTATTAAAGTGACCAGTGTTATGTTATTAAAGTGACCAGTGTTACATTATTAAAGTGACCAGTGTTACTTTATTAAAGTGACCAGTGTTACTTTATTAAAGTGACCAGTGCTCCATTATTAAAGTTACCAGTGTTCCATTATTAAAGTGACCAGTGTTACATTATTAAAGTGACCAGTGTTATGTTATTAAAGTGACCAGTGTTACATTATTAAAGTGACCAGTGTTACATTATAAAGTGACCAGTGTTACATTATTAAAGTGAACAGTGTTACATTATTAAAGTGACCAATGTTACATTATAAAGTGACCAGTGTTCCATGTCTATTAACATACGGCTACAGCCTATGTTGCAGGATTGAGTAACCGGGTGGTAGCCGGGTAGTGACAGTGACTAAGTTCAGAGCAGGGTACTGGTACTGATGGCTATTTAACAGTCTGGTGGCCTTGAGATAGAAGCTGTTTTTCCGTCTCTCGGTCCCAGCTTCGATGCACCTGTAATGACCTCACCTTCTAGATGATAGTGGGGTGAACAGGCCGTTGCTTAAGTGGCTGAGGTCTTTGATTATATTTTTCTTCCTGTGACACCGGGTGGTGTAGATGTCCTGAAGGGCATTCAGTATGCTCCTGGTGATGCGTTGGGCTGATCGCACCACCCTCTGTAGAGACTTGTGGTTGCAGATGGTACAGTTGCCATACCAGGCGGTGATGACAGCCCGACAGGATGCTCTCAATGGTGCATCTGTAAAAGTTTGTGAGGGTCTTAGGGGACAAGCCAAATTTCTTCAGCCTCCTGAGGTTGAAGAGGACCTGGTGCGCCTTCTTCACAACACTGTCTGTGTGGGTGGACCATTTCAGATTGTTAGTGATGTGTACACCGAGGAATTTGAAGGATTTCACCTTCTCCACTGCAGCCCCATCGATATGGTTTGGGGTGTGCTCCCTCTGCTGTATCCTGAAGTCCACGTTCAGCTCCTTCATTTTGTTGATGTTGAAGGGGAGTGTATTTTCCTGGCACCACTCCGCCAGGGCCCTCACCTCTTCCCTGTAGGCTGTTGTGTCATCTGCAAACGTGTTGATTGAGTTGAGTCATGCGTGGCCACACAGTCATGGGTGAACAGGGAGCATAGGAGGGGGCTGAGCACGCATCCTTGTGGGGCCCCTGTGTTGAGGATCAGCGTAGTAGAGGTCTTGTTTCCTACCTTCACCACCTGGGGGCGGCCCATCAGGATGTTCAGGACCCAGTGGAACAGGGCGGGGTTCAGACCCAGGGCCCCGAGCTTAATGATGAGCTTGGAGGGTATTATGGCATTGAAGGCTGAGCTGTAGTCAATGAACAGCATTCTTACATAGTTATTCCTCTTATCCAGATGGTATAGGGCAGTGTGCAATGCGATGGCATCATCCGTGGATTTATTGGGACGGTATGTGAATTGCAGTGAGTCCAGGGTGCCAGGTAAGGTTGAGGTGATGTGATCCTTAACTAGCCTCTCAAAGCACTTAATGATTACAGAAGTGAGTGAAGTCATTTAGTTCAGTTTAGTTCAGTTACCTTCGCTTTCTTGGGTACAAGAACAATGATGGACATCTTGAAGCCCATAGGGGCAGCAGACTGGGATAGGGATAGATTGAATACGTCCGTGAAGCCAGCTGAACTGCGCATGCTCTGAGGACCCGGGATACCGTCTGGGCCGGCAGCCTTGTTAGGGTTAAAATTCTTAAATGTCTTACTCACGTCGGCCACGTAGAACGAGAGCTCATGTCCTCGGGAGCGGCCCGTGTCGGCGACACTGAGTTATCCTCAAAGCTGGCGAAGAAGGTGTTTAGCTTATCAGGTAGCAAGACGTTGGTGTCTGCGATGTGGCTGGTTTTCCATTTATAATCCGTGATTGTCTAGAGTCCCTGCCACATACATCACATACGATAGTGGCAAGATGTACTACTACAGACATCAGTGTTTTTATCCTTAAATGTGACTACGTTTATTTATATATATATATTTTTCTTCACCTTTATTTAACCAGGTAGGCTAGTTGAGAACAAGTTCTCATTTACAACTGCGACCTGGCCAAGATAAAGCAAAGCAGTGCAACACAAACAACAACACAGAGTTACACATGGAATAAACAAACATACAGTTAATAATACAGTAGAAAAAGTCTATATACAGTGTGTGCAAATGAGGTAGGATAACAAAGGTAAGGCAATAAATAGGCCATAGTGGCTAAATAATTACAATACAGAAATTAAACACTGGAGTGCTAGATGTGCAGAAGATGAGTGTACAAGTAGAGATACTGGGGTGCAAAGGAGCAAAAATAGATAACAGTATGGGGATGAGGTAGTGTAATGGGCTATTTACAGATAGGCTAGCCAGTCTTGTGTTTCACAATTTTTTGTGATTTGTTTCCAGTTCGTTATGTTGTTTTTAGCCACACATTATTAAGGAAATTATTATTAAGATGGTGCAGTAATGTTGAGATGCCAGTAGGGAGAGCTCTAGTCTAGAACACTGCAGTAATGTTGAGATGCCAGTAGGGAGAACTCTAGTCTAGAACACTGCAGTAATGTTGAGATGCCAGTAGGGAGACCTCTAGTCTAGAACACTGCAGTAATGTTGAGATGCCAGTAGAGAGAGCTCTAGTCTAGAACACTGCAGTAATGTTGAGATACCAGTAGGGAGAACTCTAGTCTAGAACACTGCAGTAATGTTGAGATGCCAGTAGGGAGACCTCTAGTCTAGAACACTGCAGTAATGTTGAGATGCCAGTAGGGAGAGCTCTAGTTTAGAACACTGCAGTAATGTTGAGATGCCAGTAGGGAGACCTCTAGTCTAGAACACTGCAGTAATGTTGAGATGCCAGTAGGGAGACCTCTAGTCTAGAACACTGCAGTAATGTTGAGATGCCAGTAGGGAGAGCTGTAGTCTAGAACACTGCAGTAATGTTGAGATGCCAGTAGGTGGAGCTCTAGTCTAGAACACTGCAGTAATGTTGAGATGCCAGTAGGGAGAGCTCTAGTCTAGAGCACTGCAGTAATGTTGAGATGCCAGTAGGTGGAGCTCTAGTCTAGAACACTGCAGTAATGTTGAGATGCCAGTAGGGAGAGCTCTAGTCTAGAGCACTGCAGTAATGTTGAGATGCCAGTAGGTGGAGCTCTAGTCTAGAACACTGCAGTAATGTTGAGATGCCAGTAGGGAGAACTCTAGTCTAGAACACTGGACCCTTCAGTAGGTGAGGAGGAGTGTACATTGAACTGATTAGTAGAATAGAATGAATGATATCATGGAACTGACCACATGTAAATTAAACTTTGACTTGTTACATATAGAACTCAGAATGTGTTGCCTTGCCCCTCTAAGATATTATAAACATTCCAAATAGAATAGTGAACAAATAAATGACATGGTTCTGTATTTAAAGAAGTGTAAGGTCCATCATTTGGAAGTGAATGACCCACTCTTATTCACTAACCTCCCTTTTCTGAAGTGCTGGTCTGGTCATGATGCATGTGTTAAAGAGGAAGGATAGTTCTGCATCACCTACTTGTGCCCTGACTACTTTAAATATGGTTGAACCACAGTGTTCCAATGCACTGTTAGTAAGTTGACTTACAGTACAGACCTCTCCCCTTCACTCTGTAAGTACTCTTGACAATATCTTGAAATATTGTTTTTAGTTATTTGTATTTAGTCATAAGTCATAGACTTGAGGGAAATATATCATTTTACTTCTTGTTATGTTTTGAGCTGTGTTTTGGTTGTTACATCAGGGTCAGTATTCATTAAATAAGTGTGTCAGTGTAGGAGTGCTGATCTAATTAAAATCAAATCAAATGGTATTTGTCACATGCGCCAAATACAACAGGTGTAGACCTTACTGTGAAATGCTTACTTACAAGCCCTTAACCAACAATGCAATTCAAGAAATAGAGTTACATCGGGATGACATGATGAACCAGGTGGAACACGACATGCTCAGTGTAACGCTGTAGTGTGTGTGTGTGTGTGTGTGTGTGTGTGTGATTCACTTGCTGTTTATCCTCACAGCTTGGGGATAGGAGCTATCATTGAACCTGGTGGTCAGTCTTTAGGCTGCTGTACAGCTTGACGGACCGTAGAGGATCGAACATTTATCCTCCTATATTTGGGGTTCTGAGAATAAAACAGCTTCAGAACAATCAATGTAGAAATATGTGTTTACAGTTCTACACATCTGTTCAATAAGTGATTGTTGTTGTTGTTGATGACTTTATTGTATACATTAGGAAATTATTTTTGCATCACGCAACATGTCATCTTAAATAGACAGACGTAGACAGACATGCAACACATCACACACATTACATACATGGTGCAATAGACTTACAGACAGACAGTATTCACATAGACAACCATATAGCACAATACAACACAACACAATATGAGCCTGGTTCATTTTCAGTAATGAGGCCCTGTACCCCATTTACAGTTTCTACTTCAATGTATCAGGTGGAGTTATTCACCAGCTATAGAGTGAGTTGTTGTTTATGTTTCTAAGACTGCAGGGTGGGAGATGCAACAATGGCCTTGAGAACAGCAGGAAGTGTGTTGGTGGTCTTTCTCTGGTCTGTAGCAGGTATGGTCTCATTCATAATGTTTTAGTTGCCCTGTATATCAATCTAAAGACATTTCTAAAAGCATAACAATTGTAATGATATTCTGGTGTGTTCTGTTAGGTGTCTCCACTTCACTTTCAATAGTCATATTTCACACCTCACTGAGTGATGCTTATCTCTGGTTTCCATTCACACTTCTGCACATCAGCAGCAGTAGCAGAATAAGAATGTTGTCAACCACCAGCAGAGTTGGGGTCAATTCCATCTCAATTCCACTCAATTCAGGAAGTAGACTGAAATTCCAATTCCAATTATTTTCAATGCTTTTCAATTAGGAACATTTAGAAAATGTGGAATTGTAATTTGTTTTACTTTCTGAATTGACTGGAATTTAAATGGGATTGACCCCAACCCTGGCCACCAGTGCTTTTTACTTCCATGATGTATATTGAAATGAATACTAGAATGATATAAGGGAATGTACATTTGAGTAGATGTACATTCAGTACACTACAGTATAGTAGTACAGTATAGTATAGTACAGCTACACATGTTTACATGCATTTGGATGTATTATTGTATTGTCTGTTTCTTTATAGTCTTGACGTCACAAATGAAGTTCTCTCATGGTTGAGTCCTGTGACACTGTGTTTCAGGTATTCTGAGGCAATATACTGTGAGGAGTGTCTGTGCCTTAAAGGGGTCATCAGTGGACATGCACTGTCCTATTCCCAGTGTGACCCAAGTCACAGAGATAGTCTGGTATAACAAACGGTTGAATGGTAAGCTGTATGATCTGAGAAGGGACCCTAATTATGAAGGTCGTGTGGAGTACCATGGAACTACAGAGAAGGACTGCATCCTGAGAATCACAGACCTGAGACAGAGAGACATAACAACATATTACTTCAGATATAAAACAAACCAGTATTCAGAATGGAAATATTCATATGGATTCCCTCTCAGTCTCACAGGTACAGAATAAATAGTAGAGTACAAGTCATTTATTACATGTTCTATGAGAACAGTGAAATGGTGGTGACTGACAGACTTCCTCCATTATTGTTTCATAACCTCTCCCTTCAGATCTAAAGGTGGAGAGGAAATATGACAACAAACTGACCTGTAAAACCACCTGTACTCTGACTGGTAACCCCACATACATCTGGTACAAGAACAGACAACATCTAGATGAGAGCACCTCCCCCCAGTACAAAGACTCAGTCTCCAGTAACTATGTAGACAGTTACTCCTGTGCTGTAAAAGGCCATGAGGTTCTCCGCTCTCCTGCAGTGTGTGAGTGGGAAAAAAAGTGTTGATTAAAACTCAGTGTTTCACTCTAGCAATACCAACAGCTCAAATGGTTATGATTTATACTGAAACGACTTGAAATGAACAGTTTACTTATTTACTTTGCACCTAAAGAAACAAGACATGAAAAGTTAAAACTATTACAGAGAGCCCCTTTATGTTTCAGGTGCTCAGGGTCACAACTGCTGGAGTGTGACTTACACCAAGAGGAGAATCTGTGTCTTGAGGTGCTCCACAGTGAAGATAGCCTGCTCTTACTCTCATCCCACTAGTTATATAGAACAAGGTTCATTCTGGTTTACACAGAAACACCCTGTAGATCTCAGTTCATATCCAGAGTATGCAGGTCGTGTGGAGTACAATAGAAACACAGAGAACCACCACACCATGACAATAACACACCTGACAGAGAAGGACTCGGCTGAATACAAATTCAGATTACTAACAACAGATGAGGGGAGATTTTCTGGCCTTCCTGGTGTGATGTTGACTGTCACAGGTAATACTGCACCTACAGTTACTACGGTAATAGGACAAGTCTAATCACATGACAAGTCTGTCTGGAGTCAAATATGACTGATGTTTCCTCTTAGATATCCTGTTGGAGATGGATCCTACGTCTGTCTCAGAGGGGGAGAGAGTCACACTGAGATGTATAACCCAATGTACAGTCGGTCTCAACCCCACCTATATCTGGTACAAGAACGGACAACGTCTGAACAACCCAATCACCAGTTATAACAGTCTGATCCTAGACACAGTCACCAGTTATAACAGCCTGATCCTAGACCCAGTCAGCAGTGAGGATGCAGGGAACTACTCCTGTGCTGTAAAAGGCTTAGAGAGAATCCTCTCTCCAGAAGAGACTCTGACTGTCAGATGTGAGTACATGGGGTGTTGATATATCTACAGTGAAAGTCATTGATATCATCTCTCTAATTCATGGTTCTACATGTCAGTGTAATATACTAATCTATACTAATTTACATCATCTATATAATACATGGTTCTACATGTTAGTGCAATATACTAATCTATACTAATTTACATCATCTCTGTAATACATGGTTCTACATGTCAGTGTAATATACTAATCTATATTAATTTACATAATCTCTTGCTTCCTTACATGGTATATGAGTTGTTATTTTTTTTGTCATCTTCAATACCAGATGGTCCAAGGAACACCTCAGTGTCAGTCAGTCCCTCTGGTGAAATAGTGGAGGGCAGTTCAGTGACTCTGACCTGCAGCAGTGATGCCAACCCACCTGTGGACAAATACACCTGGTACAAGAAGAATGTAACCTCACCAAAAGCATCAGGACAGAGTTACAGCATCACTAACATCATCTCTGAGGACAGAGGAGAATACTACTGTGAGGCTGAGAATAAATATGGACGTCTCAATTCTTCTTCTGTGTCTGTGGACGTTCAGTGTAAATACACCTAACCTTATCTTTTAATCAGAGGATCACATTTAAATTCATATTTCAATCACAAGTAAAACACTATTTAAAACATTGTTGTTACGTATTGTTCACCAGATGACCCAAGGAACACCTCAGTGTCAGTCAGTCCCTCTGGTGAAATAGTGGAGGGCAGTTCAGTGACTCTGACCTGCAGCAGTGATGCCAACCCACCTGTGGACAAATACACCTGGTACAAGAAGAACGTAACCTCACCAAAAGCATCAGGACAGAGTTACAGCATCACTAACATCAGCTCTGAGGACAGAGGAGAATATTACTGTGAGGCCCAGAATGGAAGAGGATCTATGAACTCTACAGCTCTGATGATCATTGTAGCAGGTAAAGTTACATCTTCAAAACTTCAATACAAATTGACAGGTTTCAAGCTGATCTTAATCATTGTGTTTTGACTGATTACACTTTGGTTTATAATTATGTGTTGGCTTATGATGTCACAAGTCTTATAAGATCCCAAAATATTAACATGTATTGTGTTGATATTCTATAATGTGTTAGATTTTAGATTATAAGAACATGCCATGTACTCATATCATCCATATTTTATTTTAGGGAAACAAACATCAGTTGTGACTGCAGCTGTAGGAATCATAGTGGTTGTTCTGGTTCTCATCCTCTGTCTCTCTGGACTCATGTGGTTCAGGTGAGTGAGATTGCATATCTTTTTTAATAATTTCACTTTAGTCATTGTAAATTTGAAATAGTTCTTAACTGACTTGCCTAGTTAAATAAAGGTGCATTTAAAAGAAGAAAAAAAAGTAACTTAATTTCTTAATTGATTGATATCTTCATACATTCATTAATGTACAACAGGAAGAAAGCCTCCACATCCACCTGCAACACAAGAGACACAGCAGACGATGGACAGGTGAGTCTGTTGGAATCAGAAGATGACTGTGTTGACTGTGTATTCTTTGTGGAACATTTCCGCTCCTCATGTTGTCTGTTCTCTCTCTCCATCAGGGAGACTCTAGTCCAGTGTATGACAACATCTCAGGTATGGCCATGACCTCTACTGCAGCACAGACAGCAGCCACAGACGACCAGGATGATGTTCACTACGCCAGCGTCCACTTCTCTCGTTCCAAAAACCAGGAAGTGCCTCTGTACTCCACCGTCCAGCTGCATCAACCACAGAAACATGACAAAAATGTCCAATATACTGCTGTGAAATTCAACCTCCCCAGTTCTGCCACCCAGTGAGCATATTCTGCCATTACAACAACATAGAGTCTATACTATATAGAACATTGTGAACACCCAGACAGCATCAAGGTCATTCATATGCTGCTGCTTATTGGAGGACAATGATGTCATTAAAATAAGCAAAACAGTTGACCCCTAGTGACCCCTCATTGCTCCCTGAAAACTCCCTCCATCACTATCTGAAGGGTTGAAGGAGAAATCTTCATGTCATATGACATTTCATTGAACTACTATGGTGTAACAGTGGACATTTTGAAAAGTCACAGTTTTAATGTCTAAAAGGTTCCAGGGGTTTTCAGGCCAAATGACATTTCCTGAAACTACAAACTCTACAATATACATCTCAAGACAGTTACTATGACATGTCTATAATGAAGGAGTGATGTGATGTGATGAGGATTTTGAGTAACTGTTCTGCTTGCATTCCAAATGGCACCCTATTCCCTATTTAGTTCACTACTGGTCTAAAGTAGTGCACTATAAGGGAGTAGGGTGCCATTTGGGACTCAAATTCAGTTTAACGTCTGTTTCTTTCTCCAGGCCCACGGTGGAACAAGCAGCTGAGGAGGCCTCCTCTGTTCTTTACAGCACAGTCAACAAACCCAGAACCAAGAAGACCTGAACACAACAAACCCAGAACCAAGAAGACCTTGTATATCTGGACCCGTATATTCAAACTAGTGGTATAATTAAGCAATAAGGTCAGAGGGGGTGTGGTATATTGGCCAATATACAGTACCACGGCTAATGACTGTTCTTCTGCACAACACAATGCAGAGTGCCTTGATACAGCCCTTAGCCGTGGTATATTGACCATATACTACAAGCCCGAGGGCCTTATTGCTATTACAAACTGGTTACCAACATAAATAGAAAGTAAACAAATATTTTTGTGTCATACCAGTGTTCTATTGTCTGATATACAGTACATGAAATGAAATGCTTATTCAGCCAATCAGCATCCAGGACACAAACTACCTGGTTTATAATAGTATCTAGTAATATACAGTGCATTCAGAAAGTATTCAGACCCCTTGACTTTTTCCACATTTTGTTACGTTACAGCCTTATTCTAAAATTAATGAAATCGTTTTTTTCCCCCTCATCAATCTATACACAATACCCCATAATGACAAAGCAAAAACAGGTTTTTAGAAAGGTTTGCAAATTGATTAAAAATACAGAATTGAAGTATCACATTACGTAAGTATTCAGACTCTTTACTCAGTACTTTGTTAAAGCACCATTGGCAGCGAGTCTTTCTTGGGTATGATGCTACCAGGTTAAACATTTTTTTTTACAGCAAGTAAATTTTGTTGTCTGTTACCCAAATAAATTAAATTAGTTTCTATACACTTTATATATAGTTTGCTAGATTTTTTCAAATATTTGTTTAAATGTTTCTATTACAAAGTTAGAGCACAATTTTGCCACAAAATTCAGGAAGTAGTTCTGCTTGATGCAATGTTTCTTATTACTTTTATCAAAACATTACTAATGTGTGAAGTGTAAACAAATTGTAAACAAATCATAAACATGCCGCTGTAATTCAGCGGCAACGCGCCGTATAGTTCACAATCCACTTTGCTCAGAGCAGCTGTGTGATGCACAACAATGCCAGTTTATGGAAGTCACATCACTTGATTGTCAGAGGTAACAGAGTTAACTTCTAGCTGGCTAGCTTTCGGTTTCACTGAACAACGTCTGCTTCATGTAGCTAACAAGCCAGCTGAGATAGCTAGTTCACTGAATTCATATGCCAGGTCCACGTCAACTCTTAATAACACAGTATCTTTACATGCGTGGTTCATTCTGTATCGATTTTTTTACATTTTCAAATGTTATTTGACATTTTATTTTGTGTATTTTCATTTGTATCTTTATCTGATGCCATCTTCTGTTTGACTCCTCCGCTGGTATCCCCTGCATCCGCCCACTTCTTCCCCGAAGTAGACCTTATGAGCATCGTAGATTTGCATGTTTCGCTCTCTGATCGGATTGTCTGAATTCACTAGTCGAGTGTCAATCACAGAAAAAAACAACATGGATGAAAATACATTTTGAGAAAATGTGAATCCCTCGTCCGTTTCCCTGGCCCCTGGCAAAGACATAGACTGTGTATATGGCAAAGACTTCAGCTTCGCCTGTTCCACTGATATGGATTCAGTTAACAAATACGGAAACTCCAATGTTCACACCAGTCTCATACTTTTAAATCCATGACGGGAAGAGTGAACTTGCACACTTGGGAAAGGGTTGGGAATCGGGATCTCAGTCTCAGGCATCTTGTTACCAGTTTGTTATTTTGTTATTGATCCAAGTGGATGAGGACATGATTGGGACATATGAAGAGAGACAGGAGGCTGCAGTAATGTTGAGATGCCAGTAGGAGGAGCTCTAGTCTATAACACTGGAACCTTCAGTACCACTTTGATGGAGATGATGAGGAGGGATGGGTCACATTATGTGAGGAAACACATTAAGAAACCATATAGAACAGTCAACACTTTGTTGTGGATCTGTATTTAAAGAAAAGACTACATTGAAAATGGGCTGCATTTAGCCCCTTTAAAAAATGCAGGCCCACTCCTCAAATGAAGAAATGTACATAGCTGTCACGTTCTGACCATAGTTCTTTTGTATTTTCTTTGTTTTAGTGTGGTCAGGGCGTGAGCTGAGTGGGCATTCTATGTTGTGTGTCTAGTTTTCTTGTTTCTGTGTTTGGCCTGATATGGTTCCCAATCAGAGGCAGGTGTTAGTCGTTTGTCTCTGATTGGGAGCCATATTTAGGTAGCCCGTTTTCTGTTGGGTTTTGTGGGTGGTTGTCTTCAGTCTTTGTGTGTCTGCACCAGATAGAACTGTTTCGGTTTTCACGTTTGTTGTTTTTGTATTTTGGAAGTGTTCAGTTTTTTGTCTTTTTATTAAACATGATGAACACTAATCACGCTGCGCTTTGGTCCTCTCCTTCCACAGAAGAAAACCGTTACAGAACCACCCACCAAAAAAGGACCAAGCAGCGTGGTAACGGGCAGCAGCAGCAGCGGCCGAAAGATCGTGAGGAATGGACATGGGAGGATGTTCTGGAAGGCAAGGGAGTCTACACATGGGAGGAGATCCTGGCGGAAGGGATCGCCTTCCATGGGAACAGGTGGAGGCAGCTAGGAGAGCAGAGGCAGCCGGAGAGAGGAACCAGCGGTATGTGGGAACACGGCTGGCAAGGAAGCCCGAGAGGCAGCCCCAAAAATGTATTGGGAGGGGGGGGGGGGGGCACACGGGGAGTGTGGCTAAGCCAGGTAGGAGACCTCAGCCAACTCCCCATGCTTACCGTGGAGAGCGTCGTACTGGTCAGGCACCGTGTTATGCGGTGGAGCGCACGGTGTCCCCAGTACGCGTGCTTAGCCCGGTGCGATACATCCCAGCTCCTCGTATCAGCCGGGCTAGAGTGGGCATCGAGCCAGGTGCCATGAAGCCGGCTCAACGTATCTGGTCTCCAGTGCGTCTCCTCGGGCCGGCGTACATGGCACCAGCCTTACGCATGGTGTCCCCAGTTCGCCAGCACAGCCCAGTGCGGGCTATTCCACCTCGCCGCACTGGCCTGGCTACGGGGAGCATTCAACCAGGTAAGGTTGGGCAGGCTCGGTGCTCGAGACCTCCTGTGCACCTTCACGGTCCGGTCTATCCGGTGCCACCTCCTCGCACCAGCCCAGTACCACCAGTGCCAACACCACGCACCAGGCTTCCTGTTCGTCTCCAGAGTCCAGTACGCCCTGTTCCTCCTCCCCACACTCGCCCTGAGGTGCGTGTCCTCAGCCCGGTACCACCAGTACCGGTACCACGCACCAGGCATCCAGTGCGTCTCCAGAGCCCAGTACGCCCTGTTCCTGCTCCACGCACTAGGCTTCCTGTTCGTCTCCAGAGTCCAGTACGCCCTGTTCCTCCTCCCCACACTCGCCCTGAGGGGCATGTCCCTAGACCGGTACCACCAGTTCGGGCACTACGCACAAGGCCTAATGTGCACCTCAGCAGGCCAGAGCTGCCCGTCTGTCCAGCGCCGTCTGAGCCGCCCGTCTGTCCAGCGCCGTCTGAGCCGCCCGTCTGTCCAGCGCCGTCTGAGCCGCCCGTCTGTCCAGCGCCGTCTGAGCCGCCCGTCTGTCCAGCGCCGTCTGAGCCGCCCGTCTGTCCAGCGCCGTCTGAGCCGCCCGTCTGTCCAGCCCCGTCTGAGCCGCCCGTCTGTCCAGCGCCGTCTGAGCCGCCCGTCTATCCAGCGCCGTCAGAGCCGCCCGTCTGTCCAGCGCCGTCAGAGCCGCCCGTCAGTCAGGAGCCGCCAGAGCCGCCCGTCAGTCAGGAGCCGCCAGAGCCGCCCACCAGTCAGGAGCCGCCAGAGCTGAGGGGCGCCTCAGTCCTGAGGCACCCCTCAGTCCAGTGGGGCCATTTAGTAGGGTTGCCAATTCTAGGTCGTCGATGAGGGTCGCCGTTCATAGGAGTCCACGGAGGCGGGAAATGACAATGGTGGAGTGGGGTCCACGTCCATCGCCAGAGCCTCCACCGCGGACAGATGACCACCAAGACCCTCCCCTATAGGTTCAGGTTTTGCGGCCGCACCTTGGGGGGGGGGGGGGGGGGAACTGTCATGTTCTGACCATAGTTCTTTTGTATTTTCTTTGTTTTAGTGTGGTCAGGGCGTGAGCTGAGTGGGCATTCTATGTTGTGTGCCTAGTTTTCTTGTTTCTGTGTTTGGCCTGATATGGTTCCCAATCAGAGGCAGGTGTTAGTCGTTTTTCTCTGATTGGGAGCCATATTTAGGTAGCCTGTTTTCTGTTGGGTTTTGTGGGTGGTTGTCTTCAGTCTTTGTAACTGTTTCGGTTTTCACGTTTGTTGTTTTTGTATTTTGGAAGTGTTCAGTTTTTTGTCTTTTTATTAAACATGATGAACACTAATCACGCTGCGCTTTGGTCCTCTCCTTCCACAGAAGAAAACCATTACAATAGCTACTGTATGTGGTCTTTAGCAGTACATCCAGTACATCCCTTTCTGACATCCTGTTGATGCATGTGATTGTCTTAAATCCCTGATTACTTTCAAAATGTGTTAATCACTAAAATCACACTTCTTGTTTCTATGCACTGCTACAACGGTACGTTGACTCACTGTACAAGATCTTTCCCCTTCACTATGTAAGTTGACGAGATCATTAAATATATATATGTGTGTGTACTGTATCATTTTACTTTTACTTACATTTTGGATGGACTGGCGGGTCCATCCTGACCCTAACTGGGACACACACACCACTGAAAATGAGGACCAGACACTCTGGAAGTAAGTATGTTATAACATATTCATTCATGTGTTTATTTTGTATATAGTATTTGTGTTTGTTTGTGTGAGTGGGTAAGTGGGTGAGTGAGAGAAAGACAGACACAGAAAGTAGAAGTGAGAGAGAATGCTATAGAGCAGTCTGTAAAGTGATGAACACTTTAACCTGTCTAGCCCCGGGGTGCCGCTAGCGGCACTCCTCCCACATTCCACTGAAAAGGCAGAGCGCGAAATTCAAAAAAAAAATATTTTTTAAATATTTAACTTTCACACATTAACAAGTCCAATACAGCTAATGAAAGACACAGATCGTGTGAATCCAGCCAACATGTCCGATTTTTAAAATGTTTTACAGGGAAGACACAATATGTAAATCTATTAGGTAAACACCTTAGCAAAAGACACCATCTTTTCTTTGTCCACCAACACCACTAGCTATCACCAATTCGGCTAAACTAAGATATTGATAGCCACTAACCAAGACAAAACCTCATCAGATGACAGTCTGATAACATATTTATGGTATAGGATAGGTTTTGTTAGAAAAATGTGCATATTTCAGGTAGATATCATAGTTTACAATTGCACCCACCGTCACAAATCGACTAGAATAAATACATAGAGCAACGTGTATTACCTAATTACTAATCATCAAACATTTCGTAAAAATACACAGCATACACTAATCGAAAGACACAGATCCTGTGAATACAGACAATATTTCAGATTTTCTAAGTGTCTTACAGCGAAAACACAATAAATCGTTATATTAGCATACCACATGTGCAAACATTACCCCAGCATTGATTCTAGCCAAAGAGAGCGATAACGTAAACATCGCCAAAATATATAAATTTTTTCACTAACCTTCTCAGAATTCTTCAGATGACACTCCTGTAACATCATATTACAACATACATATACAGTTTGTTCGAAAATGTGCATATTTAGCCACCAAAATCATGGTTAGACAATGACAAAAGTTGCCCAGCTGGTCAGACAATGTCGTGCGCCATATTAGACAGTGATCTAGTCGTATACATAAATACTCATAAACGTGACTAAAAAATATAGGGTGGACAGCGATTGATAGACAATTTAATTCTTAATACAATCGCTGATTTACATTTTTTTAATTATCCTTACTTTTCAATACAGTTTGCGCCAAGCGAAGCTACGTCTAACAAAATGGCGTCATAAGCGATTAACATTTCGACAGAAACACGATTTCTCCTGTCTGTATCCTCATAGCATTCACGGGGACCTTTAAACTGACTCCAGATCAGGGGCCAAGATGTGTGAAATCTGACTCCATGTCAGGGAAATTGCTGTAGAATGAGTTCTGTTCCACTCAGAGACAAAATTTCAACGGCTATAGAAACTAGAGACTGTTTTCTATCCAATAATAATAATAATATGCATATCGTACGAGCAAGAATTGAGTAGGAAGCCGTTTAAAAATTACAAGATTTCCAGAAAAAGTGACAACAGCACCCCCTATCCTAGAGCAGTGTGTAAAGTGATCATACTGTGTTTCCTGTGTCGCTGTCTCTCTCAGAGTGTGAAAATCTCCCCCAGTGACACGTTCACATCTCTTCAGAGAGACGCTCAGCCCTCCGTGTATCAGACCATCCAGGGGAAAAAACACCACAGAACCTGGACTGATAGAACCATCACAGAACCTAGAGGGAAGAGAGCCACCACTGAACCTAGAGGGAAGAGAACCACCACTGAACCTGGAGGGAAGAGAACCACCACCGAACCTAGACTGAAGAGAACCACCACAGAACCTGGACTGATACGACCACCACAGAACCTGGACTGATACGACCACCACAGAACCTGGATGGAAGAGAACCACCACCGAACCTGGAGAGAAGAGAACCACCACAGAACCTAGACTGAAGAGAACCACCACAGAACCTGGACTAAAGAGAACCATCACAGAACATGGACTGAAGAGAACCATCACAGAACCGGGACTGATAGAACCACCACAGAACCTGGAGGGAAGAGAACCACCACCGAACCTGGAGAGAAGAGAACCACCAACAAACCTAAACTGAAGAGAACCACCACAGAACCGGGACTGATAGAACCATCACAGAACCGGGACTGATAGAACCATCACAGAACATGGACTGAAGAGAAACATCACAGAACATGAACTGAAGAGAACCACCACAGAACATGGACTGAAGAGCTATGGCACCAAACCAAATCTAGACCTTACATCTCTATTCTCTTGCTAATATATTGTTATCATATCTTGAAGGTTCACCCAAATTACAAAATGACACATTGGTTTCCCTACCCTTTTAGCAGTCTATGAACATGGTGTGACAGCAGTCCATGCTTTGGTTTAGTTTCCCCTGGCACTGTTTCCACTTGCTAACGTTTTAGCATTCGTGGCACAAATCCCATTCGTCATGTGACTGATAAGCGGCATTTCTCGCACATAATTTCGAAATCATTCAAAAGTTTAAAAACATTTATTGTGAAGCTCAACAAAGTCACTTACAGATGATTTGAACATGATGTGAGAATGTTCTTATGTGAAATCTTAATATCAGTCCCGTGACTTGAATGGGTTTTTTGTAAATGTGGGAGTGTTCAACATTGCAGCTGACTTTATAGGCGAGTCGAGATCTACAAATCACCTTGCATGATAAAAACTACTCAATATTATTTATAGATCAGCCAGTCACAATTTACCCATGATACATCACAGTTTTGATGCTCTCGAACACTGTCTGTATGACTGCGGAAGAAAGCCCTCTGCATCAGCTTCCTGGTCCCTAACATAGAATTGGATAGAGGGTACATCTATGCATCTTTGTCATGACAGCTTCTGTAACAGAATGGGAAGTGCCATTGAGGGCTTTTTCCATTTTAAAGCAGTTAATGTCTTCTTCTTCAACTTCCATAAGTTTAATGACAGTTTGCAAACCAACTGAAACGGTGTATTCAATGGCTTTAGCCATGCTAAAACATGATTTGAAACAAATACGCCCTCTATTAAACTCTATGGACACTGACTCATTCAAAGTTTTATCAACCACAGATCTCAAACTTCACACTCAGTGTCTATTTATTTAGACTGACAGTAAGGTAACTTAAAACACGTCTACCCTTCACTCTGTAAGTATGCTTGAGGATATCTTAAAATATGTATCTTTTATAATTTGTTTGTAAACATTAACTTCTGTATCCTGTTATGTGCATGGCGATGCTATTGGAATGTATATTCTATGGGTTTTCTGTTATGTTCAGTATACTCTGTAGATATATTTTTGCATATCAATCTGATACAGTATTGTACCTGGGGTTTCACATAAAGACTTGTACATGCTATTGTAAGGACTCTGAGAGCAATAGATTGTTGTGGAGACATTTTGAAAATGGCCGAAAGTAAGAGAGAGAGTGATTTGGTGGATGCTTCATAAGAGCTTTAGGAGTAGTATTAACATGAGACACGGTGTTGTGGGTTGTGTTTAGGAGTAGTATTAACATGAGACAGTGATGGTGGGTTGTGTTTAGGAGTAGTATTAACATGAGACACAGTGATGGTGGGTTGTGTTTAGGAGTAGTATTAACATGAGACACAGTGATGGTGGGTTGTGTTTAGGAGTAGTATTAACATGAGACAGTGATGGTGGGTTGTGTTTAGGAGTAGTATTAACATAAGACACAGTGATGGTGGGTTGTGTTTAGGAGTAGTATTAACATGAGACACAGTGATGGTGGGTTGTGTTTAGGAGTAGTATTAACATGAGACACAGTGATGGTGGGTTGTGTTTAGGAGTAGTATTAACATGAGACACAGTGATGGTGGGTTGTGTTTAGGAGTAGTATTAACATGAGACACAGTGATGGTGGGTTGTGTTTAGGAGTAGTATTAACATGAGACACAGTGATGGTGGGTTGTGTTTAGGAGTAGTATTAACATGAGACACAGTTATGGTGGGTTGTGTTTAGGAGTAGTATTAACATGAGACACAGTGATGGTGGGTTGTGTTTAGGAGTAGTATTAACATGAGACACAGTGATGGTGGGTTGTGTTTAGGAGTAGTATTAACATGAGACACAGTGATGGTGGGTTGTGTTTAGGAGTAGCATTAACATGAGACACAGTGATGGTGGGTTGTGTTTAGGAGTAGTATTAACATGAGACACAGTGATGGTGGGTTGTGTTTAGGAGTAGTATTAACATGAGACAGTGATGGTGGGTTGTGTTTAGGAGTAGTATTAACATGAGACAGTGATGGTGGGTTGTGTTTAGGAGTAGTATTAACATGAGACACAGTGATGGTGGGTTGTGTTTAGGAGTAGTATTAACATGATACAGTGACGGTGGGTTGTGTTTAGGAGTAGTATTAACATGATACAGTGACGGTGGGTTGTGTTTAGGAGTAGTATTAACATGATACAGTGACGGTGGGTTGTGTTTAGGAGTAGTATTAACATGATACAGTGACGGTGGGTTGTGTTTAGGAGTAGTATTAACATGAGACACAGTGACGGTGGGTTGTGTTTAGGAGTAGTATTAACATGAGACACAGTGATGGTGGGTTGTGTTTAGGAGTAGTATTAACATGAGACACAGTGATGGTGGGTTGTGTTTAGGAGTAGTATTAACATGAGACACAGTGATGGTGGGTTGTGTTTAGGAGTAGTATTAACATGAGACACAGTGATGGTGGGTTGTGTATAGGAGTAGTATTAACATGAGACACAGTGATGTGGGTTGTGTTTAGGAGTAGTATTAACATGAGACACAGTGATGGTGGGTTGTGTTTAGGAGTAGTATTAACATGAGACACAGTGATGGTGGGTTGTGTTTAGGAGTAGTATTAACATGAGACAGTGATGGTGGGTTGTGTTTAGGAGTAGTATTAACATGAGACACAGTGTTGTGGGTTCGTTGGTTTAGATGAACACAATCACTTTCCTGTTCTGCTTTCCTGTCTGTCCTCTGACAGGCCTCCTGAATCATATCAGAAATCTATATATGCACATTAGACTTTATAGAATATGGTCCTCTGTAGCTCAGTTGGTAGAGCATGGCACCTGCAACGTGATGGGTTTTGTTCCCTGGACCACCCATACGTAAAATATATACACATATAACTAACTGTAAGTCGCTTTGGATAAAGGCATCTGCTAAATGACATTATTTATGAACAGCAGACTACAACACACTACACAGTCAATACAGCAGGCTATGGTGATGTTCATTGATGCCTCTGATAGATGAAGCTACTACTAGTACTGTACAACAGAGGAGGCTGGTGGGCAGAGATATAGGAGGAATGGCAGGAATTAATGGAACAGTATCCATTCATTCTATTCATATTACAGCACAAATGAATGAGGACATCAGGACTGGAGGCTGCAGTAATGTTGAGATGCCAGTAGGGAGATCTCTAGTCTAGAACACTGCAGTAATGTTGAGATGTCAGTAGGGAGATCTCTAGTCTAGAACACTGCAGATATGTTGAGATGCCAGTAGGGAGAGCTCTAGTCTAGAACACTGCAGTAATGTTGAGATGCCAGTAGGGAGAGCTCTAGTCTAGAACACTGCAGTAATGTTGAGATGCCAGTAGGGAGAACTCTAGTCCAGAACACTGGAACCTTCAGTACCACTTTGATGCAGCTGATGAGGAGTGTAAATTGAATGTGTTTGTAGAATAGAATGAATGACATCATAGAACTGACCAAATGTAAATGGAACTTTGACCTGTTCCATGTAGAACTCAGAGGGACAAGGCAACACATTCTGAGATATTATAAACATTCCATATAGAATAGTCAACATATTGTTAACATGGTTCTGTATTTAAATAAAAGTGGAAATGGGGGACATTTTGTCCAGTAACCTCCCTTTTCTGACATGCTGTTCTGGTCCTCATGCATGTTAATGTCTTAAAGAGGAAGGAAAGGACAGTTCTGTATCAGCTACTTGTGTTCTACTATAAATATGTATCAACCACAGAACTGACACTTACTAGCAGATCCCACTCACTACCAGTCAGTTGACTCACTGTACAAGACCTCTCCCTTCACTTCACTCTGTAAGTACTGTTGACAATATCTTGAAATATAGTTTTGGGTTATTAGTTTGTAGCTATAAGTCATTTACTTGAGGGTAATGTATCATTTTACTTCTTGTTATGTTTTGATCTGTGTTTTGGTTGTTACATCAGGGTCAGTATTCATAAAGTGTCTCAGTGTAGGAGTGTTGATCTACATAGTGATGAGATGATTAACCAGGGTAAAATAGACATGCAGACAAACATTGTAACACTGCAGTGTGTGTGTCTGTTTGTGTCAGTCTGTGTGTGTGTACGTGTTCGCCCCCATGTGTGTGAATGACACAATAGATTTAGCTGACGGCCCTTTAGGACCAGACTGATAGGGAGTAGGGTTGACATCTATACTGTGTAGGACGTGTGTTTTAACTTTCTACATCCATAACAACCAGCTCTCTAGACTTTGATACAGACTCCATGGGCCTTATGGGCCTTCACCACAGATTGGGGGGGGGGGTGGGTGAGAGAGTCACTTGCTGTTTAGACTCACAGCTTTCAGGTAGAAGCTATATTGAACCTGGTGTTCAGTCTCTAGGCTGCTGTACAGCTTGACGGACCGTAGAGGATTGACATTTATCCTCCTGTATTTGGGCTCCTGAGAATAAAACAGCTTCAGCACAATCAATGTAGAAATATGTGTTTACAGTTCTACACATCTGTTCAATAAGTTGTTGTTGATAATATACTTAGCCAGTTGCACAATTGAATGCATTAAACCAACATGTGTCTTCTGCATTCAACCAAACCCCTCTGAATCAGAGAGGTGTGGGGGGCTGCCTTAATCAACGTTCATGTCAGCACCACCCAGGATCAGCTGTTGTGGGGTGCAACTACCTTGCTCCAGGGCAAATTGGCAGATTTTTCCACCTTGCCTGCACATTTATTTGAACCAGCAATGTTTCAGTTACTGGCCTAACTCTCTTAACCACTAGGCTACCTGCCAAAACAGCTGACACACCATATTACCAAACCATTATGATGAATGTTATTTACACACCATCCACTCAAGGCTGTGATGATGTGTTGTTATATCTGCATCCCAAATGACACCATATTCCCTATAGAGTGCACTACTTTGACTAGAGCCCTACCTGCTGCCCCTGATGGTTTGTATGTAGTTATTCACCAGCTACAGAGTGCACTACTTTGACTAGAGCCCTACCTGCTGCCCCTGATGGTTTGTATGTAGTTATTCACCAGCTATAGAGTGAGTTGTTGTTTATGTTTCTAAGACTGCAGGGTGGGAGATGCAACAATGGCCTTGAGAACAACAGGAAGTGTGTTGGTGGTCTTTCTCTTGTCTGTAGCAGGTATGGTCTCATTCTTATCTTTTAGTTGCTCTGTTTATTAATCTACAGACATTTCTAAAAGGATAAGAGTCATAATGTTTTTCTGATCTGTTCTGTCAGGAGTCTCCACTTCACTGTAAATAGTTATCTTTCACACCTCACTGAGTAATGCTTATCTGTGGTTTCCTTCACACTCAACTCAGCAACTATGGCAACAAAGTGTGGACAAACCCTACTGTCAGCGCGAACCAATAGACCTTGTCCTAATTCTGATACTATTGTGTTGTGTGACTGTTTCAGTGGTACTGGGTCAGGATGGCTGGAGAGTGACACACACCACTCAGAGTATCTGTGCCTTGAAGGGCTCAACAGTGGATCTGTCCTGCTCTTACACATATCCCAGAGGTCAAACAGTCACAGCAACCACATGGTATAACTGGAAGAGTGGTGTTAGGTATACTTATGACATCCAAGATAAGAACGAGGGCCGTATGGAGTACCGAGGGAACAAGGAGAATGACTGCACCCTGAGAATCACAGACCTGAAATGGAGTGATGCTGCAACATATTATTTCACGTTTACAACAACGTCCTACTCATGGACTCCTCGCTCTGACTATGTCACTCTCATTATTACAGGTATTGTGATATTGTACATGGAATAACGCACCACTTCAAATGACAAATATTATATTAATCCTCCACAAAAGATTAATCTTAACTTGTGACAACAGATCCACAGTAATATGTTTACTTAAATCAATAGATTACATGATTTATGGCATACAGATTTACACATGTTTGTCTCAAATTAGGACTAGGCCCAATGAGAACAGTACAATTGTATTAATCTAGAGCGGATTGTTCAGTTGTGTTTTAATACACTCTCTGCATTCAGAACTGCAGGTGGAGGTAACATACACAAGTAATAGGAAGACACTGACCTGTAGCACCACCTGTACTCTGACTGACAACCCCACATACATCTGGTACAAGAACGGACAACATCTAGATGAGAGCACCTCCCCCCAGTACAAAGACCCAGTCTCCAGTAACTATGAAGACAGTTACTCCTGTGCCGTAAAAGGCCATGAGGATCTCCGCTCTCCTGCAGTGTGTGAGTGTGAATCTAATATGGAATCTCATGTATACAGAATGTTTGTACTAAGTCCTTTTGGTCTCACTGTATAATTTGATAGGGCTTGGCCTTTATGAAAATAACTGACAATACTGTATAATGTATTTATGTGATTCCATTGTGTTTTAGGTGTCCCGGGTCAGCGCTGCAACAGAGTGACTTACACCAAGAGGACAATCTGTGCCTTGAAGGGGTCAACAGTGAACATATCCTGTACTTATGTTAGCTATTATTACACCAAATCATCATTCTGGTTTAGAAGTGATAAGTCGACCCCTGAAGACCTAACCACAGACCCAGGGTATACAGGTCGTGTGGAGTATGCTGGAGAGATGGAGAGAGGTCGCTCCACCCTGAGAATCACAAATCTGAGAGAAAAGGACTCAGCTGAGTACAAGTTCATATTTAACACACAGACCTCAAGATGGGGATACAGCTTCCCTGGAACAACTCTGACTGTCACAGGTTACACTGAAGAAATGTTCATGTTTATACATATATTTCTATTTGATGTTTAATTCTACATTTTTTTAATCCATAATACACTATTGGTTTTATTATGTTATTGTCATTTACTCTGTATTCAGACCTGCAGGTGAAGGTGACTCCTGCCACAGAGGCAGGGAAGAGGACACTGACCTGTAGCACCACCTGTACTCTGACTGACAACCCCACCTACATCTGGTACAAGAACGGACACAAAGTAAAGGAGGACACTTCCAGCCTGTACTCAGACTCCTTTAGTGATGCAGACAGTTACTCCTGTGCTGTAAAAGGCCATGAGGATCTCCACTCTCCTGCAGTGTGTAAGTGTGGACTTTTACATACAACATTTGTTTCAGGTTGTCAGACAATCATTATTTAATTTGCTGTGAATGTGACATCCACTTCTGCTTTAGGTCCGTATGCTTTGCCTCGCAGTGTTGAACGAGCTTCAAGATATATAATCAAATTCATGAAAATGCAGTCAATGGATGAATTTACTTCTACCAGATACCTTTCATTACGTTTTTGCACTTGTACACCATTGCACTACTTTTTGAGCACTGAAGACCCATGAAAAAAAACTACCAAAGTTTAAAAACTACAAAGCTGAGGGGATAGTCACTTCCTGGTTACTTTCACAGTATATAATTTTAACATTGTTGATTTTTTCCCCCATTTATATTTGGAGGTGGGGTGCCCCGATTGGCATCACTCGTTAGTCAGTATGTGTTACAACTGTGCTGGCATGTGGAGTTTTATTTTGTTTGCCTCTTCTTGGGCAAATGTTGTGGGCGCTCATGTCTTTTTGGTTCCAGTTGTTGTTGATAGTCAATTTTCAATGGACACCCCCATGAGTGTCTTTCAGAACCCACTGGTCTCATTTTTGTCTTTGTCAGTGACTCTTTTGTTAATTCCCACTTTTGTTTTGGTTACATTTTAGGTTTTCTTGCTGAGGAACGTAACAGCATAAGTGTATACAGTAGATATTGTAATTAAGAATTTTATAAAGGTGTTCTATTGTCTTCTTGTATTTCAGGTCAGAAGTGTTGGAGTGTGACTTACACCCATCAGAGTATCTGTGCCTTGAAGGGGTCAACAGTGAACATATCCTGCTCTTACACATATCCCAGTTACCATGAAATAAAAACAGCTTTCTGGTTTACCAAATGGTCTGGTATGGAGGCTGAAGATCTGAGCTCTGTGGCAGGCTATGAGGGTCATATAGAGTACCTTGGGGATAAGAAGAATGACTGTACCCTGAGAATCACAGACCTGAGACTGAGTGACTCTGCTGTGTACAGGTTCAGATTCATAACATCTGGAGGAAAGTTTTCTGGCTCACGTGTCTCCCTGACTGTCACAGGTAATCTGTCATACATCTCACATCTATGACACATATCTAGATAGCTGTAATGTGAGTGTTGTTTTCTATGTATGCTAATGAGTATGTTGTGTTTTAATCTGTTTTATTGATACTATGGAACCCAGGATTTCCTGGAAAACTGTTGAAATTATTACAAAGTTGACTGTCCTGGCTAAATATATCAAATTAATGACCGTAATTACCTTTTTAAAATGCAGTCATACAGACACTGCAGTGTTATGTAACAGGGAAAAAAACAAATGTAATATTTCACATAAGAGGACATATATAGGAGGATAATAATGATATGTTTCATTTTATTCTAGATGTTGTGTTGGAGATGGATCCTACATCTGTGTCAGAGAGGGAGAATGTCACACTGACATGTAGAACCAACTGTACACTGGACCCCATCACAGCCTACAGTTGGTATAAGAATGGACAGCCTATACCAAACAGCAACACCTACTCTCCTGTCTATATCCTGTTCTCAGTCAGCAGTGAGGATACAGGCAGATACTCCTGTGCTGTAGAAGGCTATGAGGATCTCCCCTCTGCTGAAGAGACTCTCACTGTCACATGTAAGTACATTGGAGGATTCGATGTCCAGTTTGATATACTGATCATGTTGATACTTGGGAATAGATTGTTTTCCACATAAATATATCTATCAATTAATATTTTAGTGTGTAACATCCTGTCACTCCCTGACCATAGAGAGCCCTCGGTTCTCTATGGTGTTTAGGTCAGAGCGTGACTAGGGGGGTGTTCTAGTCATTTATTTTCTATGTGGCTGGTTTGTATGGTTCCCAATTAGAGGCAGCTGGTAATCGTTGCCTGTAATTGGGGATCATATTTAGGAAGCCCTTTCTCCCACCTGCTTTGTGGGATATTGTTTTTGAGTGAGTGCATGTTGCACCTCAGTACTGCACGGTCATTGTTTGTTTCTTGGTTTATTTTAAGTTTCACTAAAAATAAAGATGTGGAACTCGAATCACGCTGCGTCTTGGTCCGTCTCTCCACACGATCGTGACACATCCATTTCCCTGAATGTGCTTTACCACAATGTCATCATTATTTTAAGTGATTCTGTTTCAGAATTTCTTTTGCTCTGAATTAATAATTTATTATAATTTATAAATTATTTCAAACTCACCCGTAAAATGTAAACACAAGTGTTGCTATAAATAAATACAATGTATTCTACACCAGATGGTCCAAGGAACACCTCAGTGTTAGTCAGTCCCTCTGGTGAAATAGTGGAGGGCAGTTCAGTGACTCTGACCTGCAGCAGTGATGCCAACCCACCTGTGGACAAATACACCTGGTACTTTCAAAATGAGACTTTTCTAAATGGATCTGGACAGATGTACAACATAAGTAACTTCAAGTCTAAGGACAATGGACATTACCACTGTGAGGCCTGGAATGGAAGAGGATCTAGGAACTCTACAGCTCTGATGATCATTTTACCAGGTGAAGATTCATCTTCAATATTTCAACACAAAATGACGTTTCAAACTAATATTAATAATTAGGCTTATAATGTTTTTTAATTATATATACGTTGAGATGAGATCCCTTAACAAACATTGTATTATTGTCCTGTACTATGTTAATTTTCAGTTTATAACATGCCAGGACTCGTATCATCTACATTATCTTTTAGAGAAACAGTCCTCAGTTCTGACTGCAGCTGTAGGAATCATAGTGGTTGTTCTGGTTCTCATCCTCTGTCTCTCTGGACTCATGTGGTTCAGGTGAGTGATCTTTTAACGATTATTTCACTCTAACACTTTTTATTAACTTAATTTAATCATTGATTGATTCATTCATTCTTTCAATAATAAATGAATTATTTAATTTAAAAACAGAAAGAAGGCCTCCAAATCCATCTCTGACACAAGAGACAGAGCAGAGAATGTACAGGTGAGTCTGTTACTATCAGATTATTTGTATTGCTTTGTGGGACATTTCTTCTCATTATGTTGTCTGTCTTCTTCCCATCAGGGAGACTCTAGTCCAGTGTATGAAAACGTCTCAGGCATGGTCATGACTCCTACTGCAGCACAGACAGCGGCCACAGTCGACCAGGATGACGTTCACTATGCCAGCGTCCACTTCTCTCGCTTAAAAATCCAGGAAGTGCCTCTGTACTCCACCGTTCAGCTGTGTAAACCCCAGAAACAGGAAGAGGATGTCCAGTACGATGCTGTGAAATTCAACTGCCCCAGTGCTGCCAACCGGTGAGCATATTCTGCCATTACAACAACAGTGCCAATTCTAGAGCATTGTGGATACACCACATTAAAGCAGAAGTTGGCTTTTTTACAACCAAATTTATATTTTTTATATAAATGCCATGTTATAGAAAGGTCCAGACACCTTTTATAGTGACTTCCCTTGTTTTAGAGAAACTTTCCCCAACCAGCGATTCACTTCCTCATCCTCGTTGTGCAGTAGAGGCTCTTAAAAACATGAACAAATGCTCCAAAAACACCCAAATACGTCTTTTAGAAACAGAAAGCTCTCAGTATAGTGATGCAGGACTTTAGATGGAACAGTTGTACACATGAAAGTGTCATTCCAAACTTTATCCACAACGTTATATTCCGTTGTGTGACTCGTGCTGTTTCCCCGTCCAACTGTTCCATTCTCAGTGTATCATGCTGCTAGAACGGACGAGAAGCATCGTTCAAGTCTCAACAACATGGAACATAACGTTGTGGATTAAGTTCTGAATGACAGATTTCATGTGTACAACATGTAAAGACCTGCATCACTGTAGACTACTTAGAGCTTTTTAGTTTCTAAAAGGATGTTTTGGGTGTTTTTGGAGCCACTTACTGAACAACGAGGATGAGGAAGTGAATAGATGCTTGGGGATAGTTTCTCAAAAACAAGTGAATTCGCCCAAAGAAAATCTGACCCTCCTATAACATTCCAGTTCCATATGTTTTTAGATTTGGTTGTAAACAAGCTTTATTCTTGATTACAGCTCATTCATATGCTGCTGCTTATTGGACGAGAAGACCATGACATCATTAATAAGCGAAAGAGTTGACCCCTAGTGGCCACTAGTGACGGCATTTCCTTACAAACCCAACAATATAATGAGAGAGTGGTGGTTTTGAGGAACTGTGCTGTGTTCCAAATGGAACCCTATTCCCTATTTAGTGCACTACTTTTCACCAGAGCCATTTAGGCCTTGGTCAAAGTAATGCACTATAAAGAGTATAAGAAGGGTTTTTTGGGTTGCAGATTCTGTTTAATTTCTGTTTCTCTCTCTTCAGACCAACGGCAGCACAAGCAGCTGAGGACTCCTCTGCGATCTATAGTAGAGTCAACAAACCCAGAAGACCTGAACACAACAAACCCAGAACCAAGAGGACCTGAACACAACAAACCCAGAACCAAGAGGACCTGAACACAACAAACCCAAATCCAAGAAGACCTGAACACAACAAACCCAGAACCAAGAGGACCTGAACACAACAAACCAAGGACCAAGAAGACCTGAACACAACAAACCCAGAACCAAGAGGACCTGAACACAACAAACCAAGGACCAAGAAGACCTGAACACAACAAACCCAGAACCAAGAGGACCTGAACACAACAAACCAAGAACCAAGACCTGAACACAACAAACCAAGAAGACTTGAACACAACAAACCCAGAACCAAGAGGACCTGAACACAACAAACCCAGAACCAAGAGGACCTGAACACAACAAACCCAGAAGACCTGAACACAACAAACCCAAATCCAAGAAGACCTGAACACAACAAACCCAGAACCAAGAGGACCCGAACACAACAAACCAAGAACCAAGACCTGAACACAACAAACCAAGAACCAAGACCTGAACACAACAAACCAAGAAGACTTGAACACAACAAACCCAGAACCAAGAGGACCTGAACACAACAAACCCAGAACCAAGAAGACCTGAACACAACAAGTTTGACAGAAACCCTGTATATCTGGACCTGTATAGTCAAACTAAGTGTTATAATAATATATCATGATATGCCATTTAGAAACACTTTGTGGATCCATCTTTCATGCCGGTGGCCCCATTGGGAATTGAACCCATACACCAGGCTCTACCAACTGAGACACAGGACTACTGTATTCACACTTAGTTGGAGAGCTGATCTAGGGTCAGCACCATGCTCTACCAACACACAGGACTACTGTATTCACACTTAGTTGGAGAGCTGATCTAGGGTCAGCACCATGCTCTACCAACACACAGGACTACTGTATTCACACTTAGTTGGAGAGCTGATCTAGGGTCAGTTTTGCCTTTTAAACTATGATGAATAAGAGGGGGAACCTTGTAAATAATTATGTTAAATATTTTTCCATTCATTTTTTAAGTAACATGGAATAGAATCTGAACACAATAACTTTGCTTTGTATTTCTAAAATAGCCTCGACGTCCAGTTATATTTTATATGAAGGCTGAGAACATTAGAAATATCTTTTAATTTCTTCTTGATGTTCGCTCACAGGAACAATACTTCTAATCTACAGTACTATTCTATTACAGTATACAGTCCTGTACTATTCTATTACATTATACAGTCCTGTACTATTCTATTACATTACACAGTACTGTACTATTCTATTACATTATACAGTACTGTACTATTACATTATACTGTACTGTACTATTCTATTACAATATATAGTACTGTTAGATGATACATGATATATGTTTACTTGGTTTGTTCATATACATTTATTATTGGTTTTATGACAAAGTTATGGTAATATTTTGCCTCAAGGTTCTGATGCAACGTTTCTTATCACTTTGTAGTGTCTGTGAATGTCATTAATGTGATGGCATGCTATTTTATTAAATCGATTACCTAACGTTTAATTGATTACGTGATTGAATTAAATCATGTAACAATTAACTCAGTAATAACCTGGGGCACCACGAGAATATTATTTAAAGGAGTTCCGTCTTCCGAATGAACTCTTACAGATCTAAATCTCTTACATTTCAGTCATCAATTATTCTTTACCTCATTCAGTCTCATCTGAACGTCGTAAAATTATTGGTTATCTGCACGAACTCTGGTTTCCATAATGAATCAGCAATATACAAATTGGCTTATATATTTACTAACTAAATAATAACACAGAATTCAGTAAACAAACAGTAGATATTGGGCCGGATGGGAGAGTGGAGATCCATGGAGGGGGTACATTTTACCCCCCTGACAGCCCTAATGAGTCTGTGTTTGGGGATAGAGGAGAGCTAGGGGTGGAGGCTGTGGGGGTCAATATGGGCACCTTGTCCAGAAATTCCTCAGTGGTGACCACACCATCTTTGTTCTTGTCCATTTTCTAACAGAGAAACAGCTGAATATGCAACGCTTTCTCCTCCCCGAGGGTGTCTCAGGAGGAGTGGGATATGCAACAAACTATTTCCATTTCACACCACACACACTGTACATGTTACACACTTACATCTGAAACAGGACAAATATAAGCAACCTCTATTTGACCTTTTGGTTGTTCACAAAGTCAGAATGCAACAATAAGGAGGTTATGTCTAGAGGGTCCTTTTAAAACCCTTGTGAAAAACAATGGATGTAGACGTATCTAACCCTGGGGCCTGGATCCAATTAGAAACCGTGCTAAAGCATTTAAAGGTCATTTCCAATTGAGCTGACATCTGCTGTGTTTACCTTGAATGTGATCTCCACTAACGCAGGAACTCTGCCTTTAAATAAAAGCATTGTCTACAAGCACATTAGGATTCAATCAAGGCCCACAGTGGATTCAGAAAGTATTCAGACCCCTTGACTTTTTCCACATTTTGTTGAGTTACAGCCTTATTCTAAAATGGATGAAATTGTTTATTTTCCCGTCAATCTACACACTCTGCCTGACATGCTCCATGGGTAAATTGTTCTGCATACAGGGGTACGTTTTTTTATATTATTTAACCAAGTAAGTTGACTGAGGACACATTCTCATTTACAGCAACGACCTGGGGAATAGTTACAGGGAGAGGAGGGGGATGAATCAGACAATTGGAAGCTGGGGGTGATTAGGTGACCGTGATGGTATGAGGGACAGATTGGGAATTTAGCAAGGACACCAGGGTTAACACCCCTACTCTTATGATAAGTGGCATGGGATCTTTAGTGACCAGAGAGTCAGGACACCCGTTTAGCATCCCATCTGAAAGACGGCACCCTACACAGGGTAATGTCCCCAATCACTGCCCTGGGACATTGGGATAATTTTTTTAGACCAGAGGAAAGAGTGCCTCCTACTGGCCCTCCAACACCACTTCCAGCAGCATCTGGTCTCCCATCCAGGGACCAACCCTGCTTAGAATCAAGCTAGCAGTGCGATGCAGGGTGGTTTGCTGCTGACAAACACATTCCCATCATACTGTATCATGGATGGAGTGCATGATATCAGTCATCCCCTGGAACGAACACCCCCCCCCCCCCCCCGGTCAAAAGTATTGCACTATATAGGGATTAGGGTGCCATTTGAGACAGAAACTGTGTAACAGAATATGACATTGACATGTTGTACCAATACAGACATCAGTTTGTAGCAGTGTTGTTAGAGAGAAGTAAAGAGAAAGGTTTTATGTTCGGGCGCCAGACAGATGTTAACTTTATAGAGTCACAAACCCGGATCCGGGATCCCCCCCATCAAAAAAGCTGACTAGCATAGCCTAGCCTAAAGCCACAGGGATATCATATAATCAAATGTTCATGAAATCACAAGTCCAAGACACCAAATGAAAGATACAGATCTTGTGAATCCAGCCATCATTTCCGATTTTTTAAATGTTTTACAGGGAAGACAAAATATGTATTTCTATTAGCTAACCACCATAGCAAAAGACACAACTGTTTTTTGTCCACCATTTTTTTCCTGCATCAGTAGCTATCACTAATTCGACTAAATAAAGATATATATAGCCACTAACCAAGAAACAACTTCATAAGATGACAGTCTGATAACATATTTATGGTATAGGATATTTTTTTTATAGAAAAATGTGCATTTTTCAGGTATAAATCACAGTTGTACATTGCAGCTGCAATCTGAAATAGCGTTGGAAGCAGCCGGAATAATTACAGAGACCGACGTCAATTACCAAAATACTCATCCTAAAACATTTCAGAAAAATACACAGCCTACAGCAATCGAAAGACACAGATCTTGTGAATCCAGACAATATTTCAGATTTTCTAAGTGTCTTACAGGGAAGACAAAATATGTATTTCTATTAGCTAACCACCATAGCAAAAGACACAACTTTTTTTTGTCCACCATTTTTTTCCTGCATCAGTAGCTATCACTAATTCGACTAAATAAAGATATATATAGCCACTAACCAAGAAACAACTTCATAAGATGACAGTCTGATAACATATTTATGGTATAGGATATTTTTTTTTAGAAAAATGTGCATTTTTCAGGTATAAATCACAGTTGTACATTGCAGCTGCAATCTGAAATAGCGTTGGAAGCAGCCGGAATAATTACAGAGACCGACGTCAATTACCAAAATACTCATCCTAAAACATTTCAGAAAAATACACAGCCTACAGCAATCGAAAGACACAGATCTTGTGAATCCAGACAATATTTCAGATTTTCTAAGTGTTTTACAGCGAAAACACAATATATCGTTATATTAGCATACCACATGAGCTAACATCACCCCAGCATTGAATCAATGCAAAAGGGGTGATAACGTTATCGCCACCAAAATATATTAATTTTTTCACTAACCTTCTCAGAATTCTTCAGATGACAGTCCTGTAACATCATATTACACAATGCATATAGAGTTTGTTCGAAAATGTGCATATTTAGCATCACAAATCGTGGTTATACAATGAGAAAAGTAGCTAAACTGGGCAGAAAATGTCGGGCGCCATCTTGGAGAGTGACTTAGTCTAATCATTAAATAATCATAAACTTGACTAAAAAATACAGCGTGGACAGCATTTGAAAGACAAATTAGTTCTTAATGCAATCGCTGAATTACATTTTTAAAATTAACCTTACTGCGCAATACAAGTTGCGCCAAAGCGAAGCTACCCCCCAAAAAATGGCAGCTTATGCGTTTACCATTTTTCAACAGAACAACGATTTATCAGCATAAATAGTTCTTACTATTAGCTGAGCTTCCATCAGAATCTTGGGCAATGTGTCCTTTCTCCGGTCTAATCGTCTTTTGGTCGAAAGATGTCCTCTTGTCCTGTCGAAATGGCCACTAACGTTCGGCATGTACAGGGAAAGTGTCCAACTCTTGAAAGTGCGTCACAAAGAAATGCCAGAAAATCGCAATAAACTGATATAAACTGAAATAATTCGGTTCAAAATAACAAGATTATGATGTCTTTAAAGCTTATATCGAATAAAAACATGACCGGAATTATCTAAGGAGCTAAAACCAGAGCTTCCACAACGATATGCAAAGCTCCTCTTCGCGCCCGAGCGCAGATCCCAAAGAATGGCCACCGTGATTCCAATCAATTTATAAACTTTGGGAATTACACAGAGACTCCATTTCAAGTCTCCCTATTCGCTGACACCCAGGGGAAGGCGTATGCAGTGCATCTCAACCAATAGAGGACAGGCAAATTAATACACAGATCTCAGAACAGCCAGTACAATTCTGAATTCTGACATACACATAGGAAAATCGCTCTAAGTCGAGTTCTGTTTCACCCACAGACATAATTCAAACGGTTTTAGAAACTAGAGAGTGTTTTCTATCCAATACTAATAATAATATGCATATTGTACGAGCAAGAATTGAGTACGAGGCAGTTTAATTTGGAGACGAATCTGGACTATGTCGAAATGGCACTCCCCTAGTGGCAAGAAGTTTTAACCTGCTGAACTGAAAAGAGTAGAATAGATAGAGAACCACTACCAGACAGGTATTAACCTGCTGAACTGAAAAGAGTAGGATAGATAGAGAACCACTACCAGACAGGTACTAACCTGTTGAACTGAAAAGAGTAGAATAGATAGAGAACCACTACCAGACAGGTATTATCCTGCTGAACTGAAAAGAGTAGGATAGATAGAGAACCACTACCAGACAGGTATTAACCTGCTGAACTGAAAAGAGTAGGATAGATAGAGAACCACTATTAACCTGCTGAACTGAAAAGAGTAGAATAGATAGAGAACCACTACCAGACAGGTATTATCCTGCTGAACTGAAAAGAGTAGGATAGATAGAGAACCAGTACCAGACAGGTGTTAACCTGTTGAACTGAAAAGAGTAGGATAGATAGAGAACCACTACCAGACAGGTATTAACCTGCTGAACTGAAAAGAGTAGGATAGATAGAGAACCAGTACCAGACAGGTATTAACCTGTTGAACTGAAAAGAGTAGAATAGATAGAGAACCACTACCAGACAGGTATTAACCTGCTGAACTGAAAAGAGTAGGATAGATAGAGAACCACTACCAGACAGGTATTAACCTGCTGAACTGAAAAGAGTAGAATAGATAGAGAACCACTACCAGACAGGTATTAACCTGTTGAACTGAAAAGAGTAGGATAGATAGAGAACCACTACCAGACACATTAGCAGAAGAGACTGACTATAGGTAAGCCTGTTGGCCAGATAGCCAGTGGGGAGAAAGGAGAAGACAAGTCACAGCACAGGGGTAACCTAACCAATAATAACTCATACAAGATTAATGGCAAAGTAATTCAAAGGCAACTTCCTAGAAACAATGGACAAGAAAGAACGCAGTAATAAAACTTAGAGAATTTGCAATATTCTGTATTACCTCCAAGTGGAGGAGGGAGGGGGTATGAATGGGTGTGTGTAGGTGTGTTCATAGACAAAAAAGGACTTAAAAATGTCCAGATTTCTGTTGTCCCACACAAAATCAATAAAGTTCAAAACACTCAGCAACCTCCCTTTACCTAAAATGTCAAACAGTCCCAAAGTGCATTATTAGTTCACTAAAGGCTCTGAACATGAAGAGAGAGCAGCACTAAGAGAGAACATATTTCACTGAAGGAGATAGAAAGAGAGATGGGCTTAGCTGTTGTGTCCAGGCTTGAACGTGTATTTGTCCGTCCGACACAATCCTTGGTTGTTCGTTTGACAAAAGTTTGCAACAATGTTGCTAGTAATCGATGAGATCAGAGGCCAGAACGCTTCCAACTCGTCAGGAGTAGCGCGATAACAACAGCGATCACACTTAGAAATGTTATAAACTAAGCAAGCTGAAACCAAACAAGACGTAAGCGGAGTTGAACACACCCGTCAAAACTGCCCCGCCAATCGAGAGCTCCGACACTGAGCCGGAAGAGCCGTCTTGATTTCCTCCTTCCTGACTGCTGCTGCGCTCTTAAAGTGTACCGTGAAGACTCCATGCAGGATTTCACTACACGTGTTTGTGTGCTTATTAAATGTGACTGTCAAGTACTAGACAGTGTTGTTTTTCACCATTTTATCTGATTAATTTCCAGTTTGTAATGTTGTTATTATCCCAACATTATTGAGGACATTCATATCTGACGGCTGCAGTAATGTTGAGATGCCAGTAGGTGGAGCTCTAGTCTAGAAAACTGGAACCGTCAGTAGCACTTTGATGCAGCTGATGAGGAGTGTAAATTGAATGTGTTTGTAGAATAGAATGAATGACATCATGGAACTGACTAAATGTAAATGGAACTTTGACCTGTTCCATGTAGAACTCAGAGGGAGGCTACAGTAAAATAGTAGGCTATAGTAAACATGATTCTGTATTTAGTCAATAGAATACATTGTAAATGGGCCACGTTTAAAACAATGTAAGCCCAGTACTCAAATGAAGAAAGGCAACTAAATATGCAGTCTGTTGTACATTTTCTATTGAAATACAGTAACCTCCCCTTTCTATGTGCTGGTCTGGTCTTCATGCATGTTAATGACTTAAAGAGGAAGGAAGTTCTGCATCAGCTACTTGTGTCTTAACTACTTTAAATATGTATCAACCACAGACAACACACTTTTAATGTCAGTTTCCATGCACTACCAGTAAGTTGACTCATTGTACAAGACCTCTCCCCTTCACTTCACTCTGTAAGTACTCTTGACAATATCTTGAAATATAGTTTTGGGATATTTGTTTTTAGTAATAAGTCATATACTTGAGGTTAATGTATCATTTTACTTGTTGTTATGTTTTGAGCTGTGTTTTGGTTGTTACATCAGGGTCAGTATTCATAAAGTGTCTCAGTGTAGGAGTGTTGATCTACATAGTGATGAGATGATTAACCAGGGCAAAATAGACATGCAGACAAACGTGTGTGTGTGTGTGTGTGTGTGTGTGTGTGTGTGTGTGTGTGTGTGCGTGCGTGCGTGCGTGCGTGCGTGCGTGCGTGTGTGTGTGTGAGAGTGAGTGAGTGAGTGAGAGACACAGTGGATTTATCTGAGGGCCCTTCAGGACCAGACTGATAGGGAGTAGGGTTGACATCTATACTGTGTAGGATGTGTGTTTTATGGTATGGTGAGGCAACTCTCCCCTCCCTTTTTCCCCTCTCTTCCTCCCCTCTTCTCTCTCCAGCAGTATGGTGAGGCAACTCTCCCCTCCCTTTTCCCCCTCTCTTCCTCCCCTCTTCTCTCTCCAGCAGTATGGTGAGGCATCTCTCCCCTCCCTTTCCCCCTCTCTTCCTCCCCTCTTCTCTCTCCAGGAGTATGGTGAGGCAACCCTCCCCTCCCTTTTCCCCCTCTCTTCCTCCACTCTTCTCTCTCCAGCAGTATGGTGAGGCATCTCTCCCCTCCCTTTTCCCCCTCTCTTCCTCCCCTCTTCTCTCTCCAGCAGTATGGTGAGGCAACTCTCCCCTCCCTTTTCCCCCTCTCTTCCTCCCCTCTTCTCTCTCCAGCAGTATGGTGAGGCAACCCTCCCCTCCCTTTTCCCCCTCTCTTCCTCCCCTCTTCTCTCTCCAGCAGTATGGTGAGGCATCTCTCCCCTCCCTTTTCCCCCTCTCTTCCTCCCCTCTTCTCTCTCCAGCAGTATGGTGAGGCAACTCTCCCCTCCCTTTTCCCCCTCTCTTCCTCCCCTCTTCTCTCTCCAGCAGTATGGTGAGGCAACTCTCCCCTCCTTTTCCCCCTCTCTTCCTCCCCTCTTCTCTCTCCAGCAGTATGGTGAGGCATCTCTCCCCTCCCTTTCCCCCTCTCTTCCTCCCCTCTTCTCTCTCCAGCAGTATGGTGAGGCAACCCTCCCCTCCCTTTTCCCCCTCTCTTCCTCCCCTCTTCTCTCTCCAGCAGTATGGTGAGGCATCTCTCCCCTCCCTTTTCCCCCTCTCTTCCTCCCCTCTTCTCTCTCCAGCAGTATGGTGAGGCAACTCTCCCCTCCCTTTTCCCCCTCTCTTCCTCCCCTCTTCTCTCTCCAGCAGTATGGTGAGGCAGAGAGGGCCATGCAGCAGGTGTTGAAGCTGGATCAGGACTGTGAGGAGGCCTCCACTAAGCTCTTCTACTGCGAGGTCCTGCAGCTCATAGTGAGGGGGGTCAGGGGTCAGGCTCTAGTCTTGTAAAATTAGATTTCTGTCCAAAGCTTTGTTGATTGGTGAACTTGTCTGCTTCTTTGCATTTTCAGATGATTTTCTGTCTGTGTGTCTGTCTGTCTGTCTGTCTGTCTGTCTGTCTGTCTGTCTGTCTGTCTGTCTGTCTGTCTGTCTGTCTGTCTGTCTGTCTGTCTGTCTGTCTGTCTGTCTGTCTGTCTGTCTGTGCCTCTCTCTCTCTCTCTCTCTCTCTCTCTCTCTCTCTCTCTCTCTCTCTCTCTCTCTCTCTCTCTCTCTCTCTCTCTCTCTCTCTCTCTCTCATGATCTGGGTTTTGAGGAGATGCAGATTATGTTGCTGCTAGAAGTTTACAATGGTGCAGGCTGCTCTCGGCTCTCCTGGGGCTGCCAGATGTATAGTATTAGCATTAGCAGACCATACCACAGAGGACATAGTATAGATAGGCCACCACAGGGGGCATAGTTTAGACAGGATGCACTACCAGACCCCACCACAGGGTGCATCGTATATACAGAATGTACTACCAGACCCCACCATGGGGAGCATAGCCATTATTAGAGGAGTTTGATTTCTGATTTAACCAAAACATTACAGCAATAAAGACATACATGCTGTACATCTAACATTGATTTATTGTGAGTTTTAGCTACAATATTTCCTGAGGGGAGGACCTCTCCCCCCCTTCAGGATTCCAGTGGTGGACCTCTCCTCCTGTCTGGACTCCAGTGGTGGACCTCTCCTCCTCTATGGACTTCCAGTGGTGGACATCTCCTCCCCTCAGGACTCCAGTGTTGGCCCTCTCCTCCCCTCAGGATTCCAGTGTTGGACCTCTCCTCCCATTAGGACTCCAGTGTTGGACCTCTCCTCCCCTCAGGACTCCAGTGTTGGACCTCTCCTCCCCTATGGACTCCAGTGGTGGACCTCTCCTCCCCTATGGACTCCAGTGGTGGACCTCTCCTCCTCTCAGTTCTCCAGTGGTGGACCTCTCCTCCCCTCAGGACTCCAGTGGCGGACCTCTCCTCCTCTCAGGTCTCCAGTGGTGGACCTCTCCTCCCCCCAGGACTCCAGTGGTGGACCTCTCCTCCCCTCAGGACTCCAGTGGTGGACCTCTCCTCCTGTCTGGACTCCAGTGTTGGACCTCTCCTCCCCTCGGGACTCCAGTGTTGGACCTCTCCTCCCCTCGGGACTCCAGTGTTGGACCTCTCCTCCCCTCAGGATTCCAGTGGTGGACCTCTCCTCCCCTATGAACTCCAGTGGCGGACCTCTCCTCCCCCCAGGACTCCAGTGGTGGACCTCTCCTCCCCTATGAACTCAAGTGATGGACCTCTCCTCCCCTCAGGACTCCAGTGATGGACCTCTCCTCCCTCTCAGGACTCCAGTGGTGGACCTCTCCTCCCCTATGAACTCCAGTGGTGGACCTCTCCTCCCCTATGAACTCCAGTGGCGGACCTCTCCTCCCCCCAGGACTCCAGCGGTGGACCTCTCCTCCCCTATGAACTCAAGTGATGGACCTCTGCTCCCCTATGATCTCCAGTGGTGGACCTCTCCTCCTGTCTGGACTCCAGTGGTGGACCTCTCCTCCCCTATGGACTCCAGTGTTGGACCTCTCCTCCCCTCGGGACTCCAGTGTTGGACCTCTCCTCCCCTCAGGATTCCAGTGGTGGATCTCTCCTCCCATTAGGACTCCAGTGTTGGACCTCTCCTCCCCTCAGGACTCCAGTGTTGGACCTCTCCTCCTCTCAGGTCTCCAGTGGTGGACCTCTCCTCCTCTCAGGTCTCCAGTGGTGGACCTCTCCTCCCCCCAGGACTCCAGTGGTGGATCTCTCCTCCCCTCAGGACTCCAGTGGTGGACCTCTCCTCCTGTCTGGACTCCAGTGGTGGACCTCTCCTCCCCTATGGACTCCAGTGTTGGACCTCTCCTCCCCTCGGGACTCCAGTGTTGGACCTCTCCTCCCCTCAGGATTCCAGTGGTGGATCTCTCCTCCCATTAGGACTCCAGTGTTGGACCTCTCCTCCCCTCAGGACTCCAGTGTTGGACCTCTCCTCCTCTCAGGTCTCCAGTGGTGGACCTCTCCTCCTCTCAGGACTCCAGTGGTGGATCTCTCCTCCCCTATGGACTCCAGTGGTGGACCTCTCCTCCTCTCAGTTCTCCAGTGGTGGATCTCTCCTCCCCTCAGGACTCCAGTGGCGGACCTCTCCTCCTCTCAGGTCTCCAGTGGTGGACCTCTCCTCCCCCCAGGACTCCAGTGGTGGACCTCTCCTCCCCTCAGGACTCCAGTGGCGGACCTCTCCTCCTCTCAGGTCTCCAGTGGTGGACCTCTCCTCCCCCCAGGACTCCAGTGGTGGACCTCTCCTCCCCTCAGGACTCCAGTGGTGGACCTCTCCTCCTGTCTGGACTCCAGTGGTGGACCTCTCCTCCCCTATGGACTCCAGTGTTGGACCTCTCCTCCCCTCGGGACTCCAGTGTTGGACCTCTCCTCCCCTCAGGATTCCAGTGGTGGACCTCTCCTCCCATTAGGACTCCAGTGTTGGACCTCTCCTCCCCTCAGGACTCCAGTGTTGGACCTCTCCTCCCCTATGGACTCCAGTGGTGGACCTCTCCTCCTCTCAGTTCTCCAGTGGTGGACCTCTCCTCCCCTATGGACTCCAGTTGTGGACCTCTCCTCCTCTCAGTTCTCCAGTGGTGGACCTCTCCTCCCCTCAGGACTCCAGTGGTGGACCTCTCCTCCTCTCAGGTCTCCAGTGGTGGACCTCTCCTCCCCCCAGGACTCCAGTGGTGGAACTCTCCTCCCCTCAGGACTCCAGTGATGGACCACTCCTCCCCTCAGGACTCCAATGGTGGACCTCTCCTCCCCTATGGACTCCAGTGGTGGACCTCTCCTCCCCTCAGGACTCCAGTGATGGACCTCTCCTCCCCTCAGGACTCCAGTGATGGACCTCTCCTCCCTCTCAGGACTCCAGTGGTGGACCTCTCCTCCTCTCAGGACTCCAGTGGTGGATCTCTCCTCCCATTAGGACTCCAGTGGTGGACCTCTCCTCCCCTATGTGCTCCAGTGTTGGACCGCTCCTCCCCTATGGACTCCAGTGGTGGACCTCTCCTCCCCTATGGACTCCAGTGGTGGACCTCTCCTCCCCTATGGACTCCAGTGGTGGACCTCTCCTCCCCTCAGGACTCCAGTGGTGGACCTCTCCTCCCCTCAGGACTCCAGTGTTGGACCTCTCCTCCCCTCAGGACTCCAGTGGTGGACCTCTCCTCCCTCTCAGGACTCCAGTGGTGGACCTCTCCACCTCTCAGGTCTCCAGTGGTGGACCTCTCCTCCTCTCAGGACTCCAGTGGTGGATCTCTCCTCCCATTAGGACTCCAGTGGTGGACCTCTCCTTCTCTCAGGACTCCAGTGGTGGACCTCTCCTCCTCTCAGGTCTCCAGTGGTGGACCTCTCCTCCCCTATGAACTCCAGTGGTGGACCTCTCCTCCCCTATGAACTCCAGTGGCGGACCTCTCCTCCCCCCAGGACTCCAGTGGTGGACCTCTCCTCCCCTATGAACTCAAGTGATGGACCTCTCCTCCCCTCAGGACTCCAGTGATGGACCTCTCCTCCCTCTCAGGACTCCAGTGGTGGACCTCTCCTCCCCTATGAACTCCAGTGGTGGACCTCTCCTCCCCTATGAACTCCAGTGGCGGACCTCTCCTCCCCCCAGGACTCCAGCGGTGGACCTCTCCTCCCCTATGAACTCAAGTGATGGACCTCTCCTCCCCTATGATCTCCAGTGGTGGACCTCTCCTCCCCCCAGGACTCCAGTGGTGGACCTCTCCTCCCCTCAGGACTCCAGTGGTGGACCTCTCCTCCCCTCAGGACTCCAATGGTGGATCTCTTCTCCACTATGGACTCCAGTGGTGGCCTCTCCTCCCCTCAGGACTCCAGTGATGGACCTCTCCTCCCCTCAGGACTCCGATGGTGGACCTCTCCTCCCCTCAGGACTCCAGTGGTGGACCTCTCCTCCCCTCAGGACTCCAGTGTTGGACCTCTCCTCCCCTCAGGATTCCAGTGTTGGACCTCTCCTCCCATTAGGACTCCAGTGTTGGACCTCTCCTCCCCTATGTGCTCCAGTGTTGGACCGCTCCTCCCCTCAGGACTCCAGTGGTGGACCTCTCCTCCCCTCAGGACTCCAGTGTTGGACCTCTCCTCCCCTCAGGATTCCAGTGTTGGACCTCTCCTCCCATTAGGACTCCAGTGTTGGACCTCTCCTCCCCTATGTGCTCCAGTGTTGGACCGCTCCTCCCCTATGGACTCCAGTGGTGGACCTCTCCTCCCCTATGGACTCCAGTGGTGGACCTCTCCTCCCCTATGGACTCCAGTGGTGGACCTCTCCTCCCCTATGGACTCCAGTGGTGGACCTCTCCTCCCCTCAGGACTCCAGTGGTGGACCTCTCCTCCCCTCAGGACTCCAGTGGTGGACCTCTCCTCCCCTCAGGACTCCAGTGGTGGACCTCTCCTCCCTCTCAGGACTCCAGTGGTGGACCTCTCCACCTCTCAGGTCTCCAGTGGTGGACCTCTCCTCCTCTCAGGACTCCAGTGGTGGATCTCTCCTCCCATTAGGACTCCAGTGGTGGACCTCTCCTCCTCTCAGGACTCCAGTGGTGGACCTCTCCTCCTCTCAGGTCTCCAGTGGTGGACCTCTCCTCCCCTATGAACTCCAGTGGTGGACCTCTCCTCCCCTATGAGCTCCAGTGGTGGAGCTCTCCTCCCCCCAGGACTCCAGTGGTGGACCTCTCCTTCCCTATGAACTCCAGTGATGGACCTCTCCTCCCCTATGAACTCCAGGGGTGGACCTCTCCTCCCCCCAGGACTCCAGTGGTGGACCTCTCCTCCCCTCAGGACTCCAGTGGTGGACCTCTCTTCCCCTCAGGACTCCAATGGTGGATCTCTCCTCCCCTATGGACTCCAGTGGTGGACCTCTCCTCCCCTATGGACTCCGGTGGTGGACCTCTCCTCCCCTCCGGACTCCAGTGGTGGACCTCTCCTCCTCTCAGTTCTCCAGTGGTGGACCTCTCCTCCCCTATGGACTCCAGTTGTGGACCTCTCCTCCTCTCAGTTCTCCAGTGGTGGACCTCTCCTCCCCTCAGGACTCCAGTGGTGGACCTCTCCTCCTCTCAGGTCTCCAGTGGTGGACCTCTCCTCCCCCCAGGACTCCAGTGGTGGAACTCTCCTCCCCTCAGGACTCCAGTGATGGACCACTCCTCCCCTCAGGACTCCAATGGTGGACCTCTCCTCCCCTATGGACTCCAGTGGTGGACCTCTCCTCCCCTCAGGACTCCAGTGATGGACCTCTCCTCCCCTCAGGACTCCAGTGATGGACCTCTCCTCCCTCTCAGGACTCCAGTGGTGGATCTCTCCACCTCTCAGGTCTCCAGTGGTGGACCTCTCCTCCTCTCAGGACTCCAGTGGTGGATCTCTCCTCCCATTAGGACTCCAGTGGTGGACCTCTCCTCCTCTCAGGACTCCAGTGATGGACCTCTCCTCCTCTCAGGTCTCCAGTGGTGGACCTCTCCTCCCCTATGAACTCCAGTGGTGGACCTCTCCTCCCCTATGAACTCCAGTGGTGGACCTCTCCTCCTCTCAGGTCTCCAGTGGTGGACCTCTCCTCCCCTATGAACTCCAGTGGTGGACCTCTCCTCCCCTATGAACTCCAGTGGCGGACCTCTCCTCCCCCCAGGACTCCAGTGGTGGACCTCTCCTCCCCTATGAACTCAAGTGATGGACCTCTCCTCCCCTATGATCTCCAGTGGTGGACCTCTCCTCCCCCCAGGACTCCAGTGGTGGACCTCTCCTCCCCTCAGGACTCCAGTGGTGGACCTCTCCTCCCCTCAGGACTCCAATGGTGGATCTCTTCTCCACTATGGACTCCAGTGGTGGACCTCTCCTCCCCTCAGGACTCCAGTGATGGACCTCTCCTCCCCTCAGGACTCCGATGGTGGACCTCTCCTCCCCTCAGGACTCCAGTGGTGGACCTCTCCTCCCCTCAGGACTCCAGTGTTGGACCTCTCCTCCCCTCAGGATTCCAGTGTTGGACCTCTCCTCCCATTAGGACTCCAGTGTTGGACCTCTCCTCCCCTATGTGCTCCAGTGTTGGACCGCTCCTCCCCTCAGGACTCCAGTGGTGGACCTCTCCTCCCCTCAGGACTCCAGTGTTGGACCTCTCCTCCCCTCAGGATTCCAGTGTTGGACCTCTCCTCCCATTAGGACTCCAGTGTTGGACCTCTCCTCCCCTATGTGCTCCAGTGTTGGACCGCTCCTCCCCTATGGACTCCAGTGGTGGACCTCTCCTCCCCTATGGACTCCAGTGGTGGACCTCTCCTCCCCTCTGGACTCCAGTGGTGGACCTCTCCTCCCCTCAGGACTCCAGTGGTGGACCTCTCCTCCCCTCAGGACTCCAGTGTTGGACCTCTCCTCCCCTCAGGACTCCAGTGGTGGACCTCTCCTCCCTCTCAGGACTCCAGTGGTGGACCTCTCCACCTCTCAGGTCTCCAGTGGTGGACCTCTCCTCCTCTCAGGACTCCAGTGGTGGATCTCTCCTCCCATTAGGACTCCAGTGGTGGACCTCTCCTCCTCTCAGGACTCCAGTGGTGGACCTCTCCTCCTCTCAGGACTCCAGTGGTGGACCTCTCCTCCCCTATGAACTCCAGTGGTGGACCTCTCCTCCCCTATGAGCTCCAGTGGTGGACCTCTCCTCCCCCCAGGACTCCAGTGGTGGACCTCTCCTTCCCTATGAACTCCAGTGATGGACCTCTCCTCCCCTATGAACTCCAGGGGTGGACCTCTCCTCCCCCCAGGACTCCGGTGGTGGACCTCTCCTCCCCTCAGGACTCCAGTGGTGGACCTCTCTTCCCCTCAGGACTCCAATGGTGGATCTCTCCTCCCCTATGGACTCCAGTGGTGGACCTCTCCTCCCCTATGGACTCCGGTGGTGGACCTCTCCTCCCCTCCGGACTCCAGTGGTGGACCTCTCCTCCCCTCAGGACTCCAATGGTGGACCTCTCCTCTGACTGTGGACAATTTCCTCCCTTCCTCTCCTCCTTCTATATTCTGTGCTGTAGGTGAGGGGAGATAGAGAGTATCAGAGTTCTACATTCTAGATCGAGGTTATGTACTGTAGGTGTGGGGAAAGAGAGAGTATCAGAGTTCTACATTCTAGATCTAGGTTGTGTACTGTTGGTGTGGGGAAAGAGAGAGTATCAGAGTTCTACAAGAGAGATTATGTACCTTTGTCAACTTCAAGAATCCCAACATGTCCACTTGCACCTTGGAGAGGCTAAAGGTGAGAGGTGGGATGAAACATAATGCTGTCATATGCATTTAACTATGTGAGATGTGCTTGAATTTTTTTAGCTTGAACTTAAGGGGTTTGTACTCTTGGGACCATGCTATTGCTTCGATTGTACTTTTGGGACTATGCCATTGGTTCCATTGTACGCTTAGGACTACGTGATTGGTTCTATTGTACTTTTAGGACTATGCTATTGGTTCCATTGCACTTTTAGGATAATCTTTATTTAATCTTTATTTAACCAGACAAGTCATTTAAGAACAAATTCTCATTTACAATGGCGGCCTGGCAAGATGCAAAAGGTCTCCTGTGGGAACGGGGGCTTAAAAAAAGGCAATGCAAACTAGTGACATGGACTGACAACTAGAAACAGCTACATGTCTCAATAACCTGTTCATCTATTTAACCTTTGAACTCCTCCAAGGAAAGACATTCCAAGATCAAGGTGCTGAATAATGAAAGGACTTTTTCACATGTTTGATTCAAATTTTGGGTAGTGTTAGCATTAAACAAGATTGAGATGTGAGTTTGTATGTGTTCTCATTTCCTGCTAGAAGAGAGGATATATATAATGGCAGTTTTCCTTATTAAATGGTCTTCTGAATAAGAATGTACCAGGGTTTGAGCCTGCGTGTTGCTACTGATGTCCACCTGACAGCACTGTAGAGATCACAATGGTGAGTTAGACGTCTCTGTATGATACACAGAGTCAAGAGCCTTCAGTGGAGAGCTTGAGTCTTGCACATAAATAGTATCATCATTGTCCAACACAGAGAGAAAAGTACAACGATTCAACTCCTTTCTGGTGGTTATAAAATAAAATGCAATGTTATTCGTTTCATTGTACTTTTGGGACTATGCTTTTGGTTCAATTGTATGTATTTGGACTGCGCTTGCAGTTTGTCCTCCTGTTCAGGGGGTGGAGCTGGAGAGCACCAGGCTGGTGATCAGGTACCCAGACCGCTGGATGCAGAGAACCCCTCCCTCTCCTCAGAGGACCAACCCTATAGGCCTCAACACCTCCTCAGCCTCCCAGTACGCCTCCACAGGGTAAGGACATCCGTCTGTCATTCAAAACATCATTATGAGTTTTTCTAAAGTGTTACCAATCAACTCATATAAACTTTTGAAATGTACAAAGTGATGGAAGGAGGAAGCAGGAGCACAGGTGCAGGTGTTTGTGTTTTCATACTGTTTTTCTCTCTCTCTCCCAGGACCAGGAGGATGGCTCCCATCAATGGTGACGAGTGTTTCTTCTGGAGGACCACCGGCTGTTTCTATGGTGACAAGTGTTGCTTCAAACACAAGCCTGACCAGAGAGGAAGAGACAGGAAACCATGGCAACCCTGACCACCACGCAGTGACTGGATAGTGGAGAGGGAGGCGAATGATGAAGATGAAGGAAAAGGATGAGGGACTGTGTCCCTACTTTAAAAGGGAACAGGAGGCTTGGAGGTGTGTCACCCCATTTGTAGTCCTCTGGCACAGACCACAGATCCCAGACAGAACACTAGACATATAGAATGAGTGTGTGAAGTGTCAATCAAAGTGAAGAGGAGTGCACCTCTGATTTCCTTCCCCCTCTCCCTCTCCCTGAGCTGTGAAACATGGAAATTACATCATCATTAGAACCTTGAAGGGATATTTGCCCAGTGAACCTCCTCTGTGATGACCATGTTGTAGACACTAAGGGGGCTGACATCTGTTGTTATCATATGTTTTACTGTGTATGTATGAATGGTCATGTGACTGGACATGTGACCCCTTGTGATGTCACTGTGAGACTCACTGCCAGCCTGATGCCATAGGGTGCCTAGTAATTGCCCCAACAGGGGATAAATAATTGCTATTATTTAATTGAATTACATTTGAATATGGGGCATGTTCCAGGCAGACTATATTGCAGTCACCTGCCTGCTCTCACAAACATTAGTCCTTCTCCTTTTTAACCTAAAAGGGTACTATAATTCAGGGGTACTATAATTCAAAATCAAATAGCTAAATGATCCATGCTATGACCACCTTAAAACAATTCCATATGTCAGCTAGTAGAACCCCCGAAACGGCTCAGACTTTTAGAGGTTCAGAAACCCAGTGTCAGAGGGAACAATGTCCAGCACCTAAACACACAAATCAAATTGTATTAGTCACATGCGCCGAATACAACAGGTGTAGACCATACTGTGAAATGGTTACTTACAAGCCCTTAAGCAACAATGCAGTTGTTTTTATGTAAGAAAATATTTGATTATTTAAATTATAAAAATGCAAAAAAAATACAAATAAATCACACAATAAAATAACAATAACAAAGCAGCAATAAATAATTACATGAAAGATTATTCATTGTCATTTAAAAAAAACACGCATCAGTCAGACACAATAGGACACAATAATCCCAGACAGATAGACAGACTTAGTTATATGCATGTCAGGGTTCACTTTGGGTCCGTTGTTCTGAAGATCAGTGAGCTGAACACATCTCTTTCACACAAGCACACACTGGAAACTCAGAGCAGCTTGCCTTGGCCTTGGCATAATGACAGCTCACTGTTGTCTGTTGTTTCTAGCTAGCTAATGTTGATAGCTCAAAGTTAGGTAACTAGCTAGCTCACAAGCTAACTGTGGGGTATTGCTGTAATTCAGCGGCAGCTGATTGTTCACAATCCAGTCCATTCAGAGTAGCTGTGTGATGCACAAAAATACTTGTTTATCACTGAATAACAGCAGCTTCATGTAGCTAACAAGCTAGTTGAGATCACTTGTTCACTCAATTCAAACGCCAGTTCAACATAAGTCCCAATAACAGTACTTTTATGTGTGTGCCTGGTTTATTCTAAATTTATTTTTTAAAACATTTTCTACCTTCTATTTTGTAGATTTTCATCGGACTAGTGGGGACATATGAAGCCTGGAAGCTGCAGTAATGTTGAGATGTCAGTAGGGAGAGCTCTAGTCTAGAACACTGGTACCAATGATACTCCCCTTTCATCTGTTCTGGAACCTTCAGTACCACTTTGATGCAGCTGCTGAAGAGCGATGGGAATCGGTCACATTTTGTCTCTTGTTAAACATGTAGGCCCACTCCTCAAATTAAGAAATGTAACTACAGTATGCTGACTTTAGACCATTTTCTATTTAGATAGAGTAACATCCCTTATGTGACATGCTCTTACTGCATGTTAATGCCCTGACTAGACTACTTTTAAAATGTGTCAACCACAGAACTCACACTTAGGCTACGCCTGCTTCTACTAATACTTACAGTAGACTACTTCTTGTTTCCACGCAGTGACAGTACGTTGACTAACTGTTCAAGACCTCTCCCCTTCACTTCACTCTGTAAGTACACTGGACAATATCTTGTTATATAGTTTTAGTTTTGATGTTTTTAGCCGAACATCACATGACTTACTGTATCTTTGTTCTTGTTGGTTTATTTTGAACTGTGTTTTGGTTGTTACATCAGGGCCTGTATTCATAAAGTGTCTCAGACGTTCCGTATAATTATGATCTAAAAGGCTAAACTGATCCCAGATCAGCTCTCCTACTCTGATACACTTTGTGAATACTGACCCTGGACTGTTGTTTCACCAGTAATACCCAGATCTCCATTCAATAGGGTCATGTTCACTGTCAAAGTATAACAGGGTCAAGTATAAATGTGTGTGTGTGTGTGTGTGTGTGTGTGTGTGTGTGTGTGTGTGTGTGTGTGTGTGTGTGTGTGTGTGTGCGTGTGTGCGTGTGTGCACGTGCGCGTGCGTGTATACATGTATTTCGACATATTAATCTGATTGTTAGATATACAGTCACGACCAAAATCATTGGCACCCATGACAAATACTGAGCTATATTGTGTGCAACAAAAGACGCAAAGTACATTGTACATGTTGTTTCACATGACGACTTTAGCATGCTATTTTAAGAGCTCTCAGAGCAACAGAGTGACAGTAAGAGTAAGAGTGATTGAGTTGATGCTTCGAAAGAGCTTTAGGAGTAGTATTAACATGAGACACAGTGATGGTGGGTTGTGTTTAGGAGTAGTATTAACATGAGACAGTGATGGTGGGTTGTGTTTAGGAGTAGTATTAACATTAGACACAGTGATGGTGGGTTGTGTTTAGGAGTAGTATTAACATGACACAGTGATGGTGGGTTGTGTTTAGGAGTAGTATTAACATGAGACACAGTGATGGTGGGTTGTGTTTAGGAGTAGTATTAACATGAGACACAGTGATGGTGGGTTGTGTTTAGGAGTAGTATTAACATGAGACAGTGATGGTGGGTTGTGTTTAGCAGTAGTATTAACATGAGACACAGTGATGGTGGGTTGTGTTTAGGAGTAGTATTAACATGAGACACAGTGACGGTGGGTTGTGTTTAGCAGTAATATTAACATGAAACACAAGGCCGGCCTGCATAGGATTAGGCCTATGGCGGCAGATTGACGAGGGCAGCATTTTCTGAGCTAAACTGACCAAGACCCACATCCAACAACACAGAAAACATATTCTAAAAACAGGACAGGTCAAAGTAAAATAGACAATATGGTCTGGAAAACCAGGCTAGTCACTGCTGTCCAGGAGATTCATCCCGTGGGCTAAATTGTCATGATCAGTGGTTTCAAGTTTGTATCCTTCAGTGTTTTACTAAGCTGATCATAGTGAGAGAAAAATCATATTTCTGTATTTGCCGCTGTGTAAACACATTGCAAATAGGCTCAGGATAACTCCTCCTGATAAAGTTGGGTAGCTGATATTAAGAGGTTAATTAGCCAAATTGATTAGTCACAGGAATCAGGACTAATTAAGTTGATGAAACGGCCTGTTTTACAAACGGTGGACCTACCAAATGGACGGTCATTCATAAAATTCCATTGTGGGCCGACATGGTAGAAAACACCCCCGTAAGCACAGGCCGACATCTTTTGGACATCTTTTTTGGTCATGTCCGAACTGGCAGTCTTCTTTGGTGTTTTACAAATGGTAGGCTTACAACATAGATGGGCATTCCTAAAAATACATTTCAGACAACACTGTAGGCTATACCTCATTAAGCACCGTCCAACACTGACACCTTTTGGATGTTTTTTTGGAGCATTCCGGACCGGGCTTCATTTCCACGTTCACAGACGTTGGTTTTTGGTCTGGTCAGGTCCAAATCTGAACCAATCATAGACGTCGGTGTTTGGTTGAGATTTTCCCCGGTCTGGACCAGCTTTCATTTGGCCCAAACACAGACGTACATAAATCACGTCTTTTCATCTTTCATTCAGAACCTAAAGTGAACCTAACTTCAACATCTGGAAAAACAAGCATTTTAAAACCACGACCTAGAGAGGTAACAACGGCGATCGACTTAACACTTTACAACTAAGCACGCTGAAAATAAACAAGCCTTCTGCAGAGTTGCACACACTGTGCACCAACCAACAGCTCCACACAGAGAGCCAGAAGAGCTTTATTTCCTCCTTCCTGACTGCTGATGAGCTCTTAAAGTGGCAGCGCACGGTGAAGGCTCTGTGCAGAAGACGCCACAACATTAAACTATATATGGATAACAGACTATATATGGATAACAGGTTACATTATACTATATATGGATAACAGGCTACATTATACTATATATGGATAACAGGCTACACTAGACTATATATGGAGAACAGGCTACATTATACTATATATGGATAACAGGCTACATTAGACTATATATAGATAACAGGCTACATTAGACTATATATAGATAACAGGCTACATTAGACTATATATGGACAACAGGCTACATTAGACTATATATGGATAACAGGCTACATAAGAATATGTATAGATAACAGGCTACATTAGACTATATATGGATAACAGGCTACATTAGACTATATATGGATAACAGGCTACATTACACTATATATGGATAACAGGCTACATTAGACTACATATGGATAACAGGCTACATTAAACTATATATGGATAACAGGCTACATTATACTATATATGGATAACAGGCTACATTAGACTATATATAGATAACAGGCTACATTAGACTATATATGGACAACAGGCTACATTAGACTATATATGGATAACAGGCTACATTAGACTATATATGGACAACAGGCTACATTAAACTATATATGGATAACAGGCTACATTAGACTATATATAGATAACAGGCTACATTAGACTATATATGGATAACAGGCTACATTAGACTATATATGGATAACAGGCTACATTAGACTATATATAGATAACAGGCTACATTAGACTATATATGGATAACAGGCTACATTAGACTATACAGTATATGGACAGCAGGAGTCAATACAGCAGGCTATGGTGATGATGATACTGATTCCTCTGCTAACTAATGCTACTACCAGTACTGTACACAAGGGTCAACAGTGTAACATAATATGATAGTGGCATGTTGTAATACTACAGACATCAGTGGTTGTGTGATTAAATGTGACTTTGTCAAGTAGCCAGTGTTGCGTTTCACAATTCTATCCCATTAATTTCCCGTTTGTTTTGTTGTTATTAATCCAACATTATTGAGGACATTATTATTAGGATGGTGCAGTAATGTTGAGATGCCAGTAGGTGGAGCTCTAGTCTAGAACACTGGAACCTTCAGTAGCACTTTGATGCAGCTGATGAGGAGTGATGGACATGGGTTTTAAATGGAATGGGTTCTAATTGAATGACATCATGGAACTTTGACCTGTATATACAGAACTCAGAAGGGCAAGGCAAAACAATAAATTGTTAATGTTATAAATAGTATAGTCAACACATTTTTTACATGTGTAACGAACACGATGGGAGACAGAGAGCTGGTTTCAAGCGCAAGGCGCAGCAGGTGTTTCTTTAAAGGACCACAGGAGGAGGCAGGAAGCTGGGTCCAGGGGCAGGCAGAAGGTCAGAAACAGGGGGTCCAAAAAGGCACCCAGACCAACACCAGAGAACATCAGATCACCTAGAACACCCAGACCAACACCAGAGAACATCACATCACCTAGAACAACCAGACTAAAAGGCAACAGTACAGGCAGGGAAAAGGCTAACGTAGTCTGGGAGAACAGCAAGAGGTTGATAACAGGACATCCGATAGGCTAAGTTACATGCATGGAAAAGGCAAAAGGCGTCGTTAGTGAGGAAGGCAATAACTATCATACACAGGAGGACTAAATACGGGAAAGAAGTGTGTCACAAAACAAACAATACCTCACAATGACGGGGTGCAACGAACTGTACTAAATAGTGTGTGATAATGACATATAGGTTTGTGAACAGGTGATCAGAATTCAGGTGATTGGGATCTGGAGAGTGAGATGCGTTCAGGGGATCAATGTGTTTGAGAGTGTGAGCTGGAAAGTGTGTGAGCTGCAGTCTTTTTAACAATGTCTGTTGAAATACAGACACAGCCCTTTTCTGACGTACTGGTCTGGTCATGATGCATGTTAATGTCTTAAAGAGGAAGGAAAAGGACAGTTCTGATTCAGCTACATGTGTTCTGACGTCTTTATAATGTGTCAACACTTACTTCTTGTTTTCACCTCTCCCCTTTACTTCACTCTGCAAGTACACTTGACAATATCTTCAAATATAGTTTGTGGTTATTTGTTTTTAATCATTAGTCATATACATATGCTATCATTTTACTTCTTGTTATGTTTTGAGCTGTGTTTTGGTTGTTACATCAGGGTCAGTATTCATAAAGTGTCTCCCCCGGCGTGGATGAGTGTGTGTGTGACACAGTGAATTTATCTGAGGGCCCTTCAGGACCAGACTGATAGGGAGTAGGGTTGACATCTATACTGTGTAGGATGTGTGTTTTAACTTTTCTACATCCATAACAACCAGCTCTCTAGAATTTGATACAGACTCCATGGGCCTTATTGGCCTTCACCACAGATGGTGTGTGTGTGTGTGTGTGTGTGAGAGTGTGTGTGTGTGTGTGTGTGTGTGTGTGTGTGTGTGTGTGTGTGTGTGTGTGTGTGTGTGTGTGTGTGTGTGTGTGTGTGTGTGTGTGTGTGTGTGTGTGTGTGTGTGTTACTTCCTGTTTATCCTCACAGCTTGGGGATAGGAGCTATCATTGAACCTGATGGTCATTCTTTAGGCTGCTGTACAGCTTGATGGACTGTAGAGGCTTGAACATTTATCCTCCTATATTTGGGGTTCTGAGAATAAAACAGCTTCACAACAATCAATATAGAATATGTGTTTATAGTAGCACACATCTGTTCAATAAGTGGTTGATGTTGTTGTTGATATAATGATGATGATGTATGGAGTTATTCACCAGCTATAGAGTGAGTTGTTGTTTATGTTTCTAAGACTGCAGGGTGGGAGATGCAACAATGGCTTTGAGAACAGCAGGAAGTGTGTTGGTGGTATTTCTCTGGTCTGTGGCAGGTATGGTCCCTTTCACAACTGTTTAAGTTGCCCTGTGTTTCAATGTACAAACATGTCTAAAAGGTTAAGAGTCGTAATGTTATTATGTTGTTCTGTTTGTCGTATCTACTTCACTTTATATAGTTGTCTTTCACTCCTCATTGAGAGATGCTTATCTGTGGTTTCCATTCACACTCAACTCAGCAACTATGGCAACAAAATGTGGACACAACCTTCTGTTATTGTGAGCCATTTTGGCTTAATTGTGATACCCTTGTGTTGTGTGACTGTGTGTTTCAGTGGTACTGGGTCAGGATGGCTGGAGTGTTACATCCACCAATCAGAGTATCTGTGCCTTGAGGGGGTCAACAGTTGATCTGTCCTGCTCTTACACATATCCCAGTGGTACAGTCACAAAAACCCTCTGGTTCACTGAATGGGGGACTGGTGTAGAACCTGAATATCTAGGTCAGGACCCAGAGTATGCAGGTCGTCTGGAGTATCATGGGGATAAGAAGAAAGACTGCACCCTGAGAATCACAGACCTGAGAGAGAGAGACTCAGCTACGTACTGGTTCAGATTACTAACAGATCAGGAAGGAGGGACATATACTGGCAGTCCTGGCCAACTTGGAGTGACTTTGTCTGTCACAGGTACAGTAAAAAATAGCTTTTATTTTGAGTTCCAATTAGTTCTGGACAATTGTTGTGGTGTGTGTGTATAATAGTCTGTATAACATAGGATTTCTTCCATCTTTGTATTAGAGTGATAAGTCAGTGATGAAGGGATTTACAGTGCTATTGTTTTTTCTCCAGGTCTTCAGGTGAAGGTGACTGGTGGATATCAGGATAAGACATTGACCTGTATCACCACCTGTACTCTGAGTAACCCCAACCCCATCTATATCTGGTACAAGAACGGACAACATCTAGATGAGAGCACCTCCCCCCAGTACAAAGACTCAGTCTCCAGTAACTATGTAGACAGTTACTCCTGTGCTGTAAAAGGCCATGAGGATCTCCACTCTCCTGCAGTGTGTGAGTGTGATTTTAATACATAAAACGGTATAACCTCTGTGTGTGTTGGTTTCACTTTGTCATTTGAGAACTTTTAGCATTTCTAGAAAGAACGGAGAATATAATCCAGTTGTCCTCTTGTTATGTCACTGTGTTTCAGGTGTTCAGGGTCAGAGATGCAACAGAGTGACTTACACCAAGAGGAGAATCTGTGTCTTGAAGGGGTCAACAGTGGACATATCCTGTACTTATGTTGGTTATTATTACACCACATCAACATTCTGGTTTAGAAGTGATAAGTCGACCGCTGAAGACCTAACCACAGACCCAGGGTATGCAGGTCGTGTGGAGTACACTGGAAAATACAGAGGTCCCTTCACCCTGAGAATCACAGATCTGAGAGAGGAGGACTCAGCTGAGTATCGCTTCACTTTTAAAACAAACAACTTTGAATGGGGTCATAGTTTCCCAGGAACAACTCTGACTGTCACAGGTAATACACTACACTGTATGATACAACTGTAAATAATATTGAATTACAGGAGAAAATAAATTAACCATCCTTTTAACACAGAGGTGTATGTGGTTTTATACATATTGTTTCAGGTCTGCAGGTGAAGGTGACTCCTGCTGCAGAGGGACAGAAGACACTGACCTGTAGCACCACCTGTACTCTGACTGACAACTCCACCTACATCTGGTACAAGAACGGACAACGTCTAGATGAGCCCACTTCCCAACAATACTCTAGTAATACCCTAGTAGTGTTGGGTCATTCTGTGGACAGTTACTCCTGTGCTGTAGAACACCATGAGGACCTTCACTCTCCTGCAGTGTGTGAGTATGAATTAAACTACTATTATACTTAGAAAGTATCAATCATTTAATATCAATGAGAAGAGTATTACTGCTTTATCTATCAATATTCATCATTACATAGACATTACACACAATGTCTTAGATGTATGCATGTCTATAGTTAGAATGTTCAGTACCTCAAACACTTGAAGAATAGTTTAGTAGACACTCTGGTCCTAAAGTATCTCCAAATGTATTCTTGTTCATGTTTTGTGTAAGTGATAGTTTTAGATAGTTCTCTGACTTTAGATATTATTTATTTTTGACATGACGTCATTTGAGGTAGTATACTACAGTCCTGACCCTCTGACAAATTCTGCTTTACTAGATGCTCCAAAGAACACCTCAGTGTCAGTCAGTCCCTCTGGTGAAATAGTGGAGGGCAGTTCAGTGACTCTGACCTGCAGCAGTGATGCCAACCCACCTGTGGACAAATACACCTGGTACAAGAAGAACGTAACCTCACCAAAAGCATCAGGACAGAGTTACAGCATCACTAACATCAGCTCTGAGGACAGAGGAGAATACTACTGTGAGGCTGAGAATACAATATCATCTAATAACTCTACAACTCTGAAGATCATTGTAGCAGGTAAAGTTTAATCTTTAATACCTCAATACAAAAGGACTTTTCAAGATATGTCTTAATAAATATACTTTCGATTATTACACTTTTGTATATAACTACAGGTTGGCTTATAAAATCCCCAAGTATTAACAAGTATTAATTAATTTTCTGTATTTGTATAATAATGTTCAGTTCATTAGAACATGCTGTGTAATCATATTCTAAACTTTATTATAGGGAAACAAACCTCAGTTCTGACTGCAGCTGTAGGAATTATAGTGGTTGTTCTGGTTCTCATCCTCTGTCTCTCTGGACTCATGTGGTTCAGGTGAGTGAAGAAGGGAACATTGATATTTGTATAATTCTTTCACCTTAGACCTCTGATTTGTTATTAACTTAATTCATTTATATATGTATTTATTGGCCCAACGCCCTTAAATGCTAAACTGTATTAGTAACATATCAACTTCCACTAGAGGTCAGTATAGAGCAGAACTCACTCTTTCCTTCATTACAGGAGATCCACAGGAGGAAGTGATGCCACAGCAGACACACAGGTGATTCTATCAGTTATCAGTTATCAGTTACACCAGGGTTTTCCAACCCCCCCCCCCCCCCCCCCCCCCCAGCTCCGAGTTTGAGAAACCCTGAGTTACAGCTCCATTTTCATCAATTTACTGTCACGACAGTCTCTTTCATACTATATTCATTGTTGCGCGTCTCTCTCTCTCTCTCTCTCTCTCTCTCTCTCTCTCTCTCTCTCTCTCTCTCTCTCTCTCTCTCTCTCTCTCTCTCTCTCTCTCTCTCTCTCTCTCTCTCTCTCTCTCTCTCTCTCTCTCTCTCTCTCTCTCTCTCTCTCTCTCTCTCTCTCTCTCTCTCTCTCTCTCTCTCTCTCTCTCTCTCTCTCTCTCTCTCTCTCTCTCTCTCTCTCTCTCTCTCTCTCTCAATTCAATTCAATTCAAGGGGCTTTATTGGCATGGGAAACATGTGTTAACATTGCCAAAGCAAGTGAGGTAGATATTATACAAAAGTGAAATAAACAATACAAATTAACAGTAAACATTACACATACAGAAGTTTCAAAACAATAAAGACATTACAAATGTTATATTATATATATACAGTGTTGTAACAATGTACAAATGGTTAAAGCACACGAGTTAAAATAAATAAGCATAAATATGGGTTATATTTACAATGCTGTTTGTTCTTCACTGGTTGCCCTTTTCTTGTGGCAACAGGTCACAAATCTTGCTGCTGTGATGGCACACTGTGGAATTTCTCCCAGTAGATATGGGAGTTTATCAAAATTGGATTTGTTTTCAAATTCTTTGTGGATCTGTGTAATCTGAGGGAAATATGTCTCTCTAATATGGTCATACATTGGGCAGGAGGTTAGGAAGTGCAGCTCAGTTTCCACCTCATTTTGTGGGCAGTGTGCACATAGCCTGTCTTCTCTTGAGAGCCATGTCTGCCTACGGCGGCCTTTCTCAATAGCAAGGCTATGCTCACTGAGTCTGTACATAGTCAAAGCTTTCCTTAAGTTTGGGTCAGTCACAGTGGTCAGGTATTCTGCCACTGTGTACTCTCTGTTTAGGGCCAAATAGCATTCTAGTTTGCTCTGTTTTTTTGTTAATTCTTTCCAATGTGTCAAGTAATTATCTTTTTGTTTTCTCATGATTTGGTTGGGTCTAATTGTGCTGTTGTCCTGGGGCTCTGTGGGGTGTGTTTGTGTTTGTGAGCAGAGCCCTAGGACCAGCTTGATTAGGGGACTCTTCTCCAGGTTCATCTCTCTGTAGGTGATGGCTTTGTTATGGAAGGTTTGGGAATCGCTTCCTTTTAGGTGGCTGTAGAATTTAACGGCTCTTTTCTGGATTTTGATAATTAGTGGGTATCGGCCTAATTCTGCTCTGCATGCATTATTTGGTGTTCTACGTTGTACACGGAGGATATTTTTGCAGAATTCTGCATGCAGAGTCTCAATTTGGTGTTTGTCCCATTTTGTGAAATCTTGGTTGGTGAGCGGACCCCAGACCTCACAACCATAAAGGGCAATGGGGTCTATGACTGATTCAAGTATTTTTAGCCAGATCCTAATTGGTATGTTGAAATTTATGTTCCTTTTGATGGCATAGAAGGCCCTTCTTGCCTTGTCTCTCAGATCGTTCACAGCTTTGTGGAAGTTACCTGTGGTGCTGATGTTTAGGTCGAGGTATGTATAGTTTTTTGTGTGCTCTAGGGCAACGGTGTCTAGATGGAATTTGTGGTCCTGGTGACTGGACCTTTTTTGGAACACCATTATTTTGGTCTTACTGAGATTTACTGTCAGGGCCCAGGTCTGACAGAATCTGTGCAGAAGATCTAGGTGCTGCTGTAGGCCCTCCTTGGTTGGTGACAGAAGCACCAGATCATCAGCAAACAGTAGACATTTGACTTCGGATTCTAGTAGGGTGAGACCGGGTGCTGCAGACTGTTCTAGTGCCCGCGCCAATTCGTTGATATATATGTTGAAGAGGGTGGGGCTTAAGCTGCATCCCTGTCTCACCCCACGACCCTGTGTGAAGAAATGTGTGTGTTTTTTGCCAATTTTAACCGCACACTTGTTGTTTGTGTACATGGATTTTATAATGTCGTATGTTTTACCCCCAACACCACTTTCCATCAATTTGTATAGCAGACCCTCATGCCAAATTGAGTCGAAGGCTTTTTTGAAATCAACAAAGCATGAGAAGACTTTGCCTTTGTTTTTGTTTGTTTGGTTGTCAATTAGGGTGTGTAGGGTGAATACATGGTCTGTTGTACGGTAATTTAGTAAAAAGCCAATTTGACATTTGCTCAGTACATTGTTTTCATTGAGGAAATGTACGAGTCTGCTGTTAATGATAATGCAGAGGATTTTCCCAAGGTTACTGTTGATGCATATTCCACGGTAGTTATTGGGGTCAAATTTGTCTCCACTTTTGTGGATTGGGGTGATCAGTCCTTGGTTCCAAATATTGGGGAAGATGCCAGAGCTAAGGACGATGTTAAAGAGTTTTAGTATAGCCAATTGGAATTTGTTGTCTGTATATTTGATCATTTCATTAAGGATACCATCAACACCACAGGCCTTTTTGGGTTGGAGGGTTTTTATTTTGTCCTGTAACTCATTCAAGGTAATTGGAGAATCCAGTGGGTTCTGGTAGTCTTTAATAGTTGATTCTAGGATTTGTATTTGATCATGTATATGTTTTTGCTCTTTATTCTTTGTTATAGAGCCAAAAAGATTGGAGAAGTGGTTTACCAATCTCCATTTTGGATAGATAATTCTTCGTGTTGTTGTTTGTTTAGTGTTTTCCAATTTTCCCAGAATTGGTTAGAGTCTATGGAGTCTTCAATTACATTGAGCTGATTTCTGACGTGCTGTTCCTTCTTTTTTCGTAGTGTATTTCTGTATTGTTTTAGTGATTCACCATAGTGAAGGCGTAGACTCAGGTTTTCCGGGTCTCTATGTTTTTGGTTGGACAGGTTTCTCAATTTATTTCTTAGATTTTTGCATTCTATATCAAACCATTTGTCATTGTTGTTCATTTTCTTCGGTTTTCTATTTGAGATTTTTAGATTTGATAGGGAAGCTGAGAGGACAAATATACTGTTAAGATTTTCTACTGCCAAGTTTACACCTTCACTATTGCAGTGGAACATTTTACCCAGGAAGTTGTCTAAAAGGGATTGAATTTGCTGTTGCCTAATTGTTTTTTGGTAGGTTTCCAAACTGCATTCCTTCCATCTATAGCATTTCTTAATGTTACTCAGTTCCTTTGGCTTTGATGCCTCATGATTGAGTATTGCTCTGTTCAAGTAGACTGTGATTTTGCTGTGGTCTGATAGGGGTGTCAGTGGGCTGACTGTGAACGCTCTGAGAGACTCTGGGTTGAGGTCAGTGATAAAGTAGTCTACAGTGCTACTGCCAAGAGATGAGCTATAGGTGAACCTACCATAGGAGTCCCCTCGAAGCCTACCATTGACTATGTACATACCCAGCGTGCGACAGAGCTGCAGGAGTTGTGACCCGTTTTTGTTGGTTATGTTGTCATAGTTGTGCCTAGGGGGGCATGTGGGGGAGGGAATGCTGTCACCTGCAGGCAGGTGTTTGTCCCCCTGTGTGCTGAGGGTGTCAGGTTCTTGTCCAGTTCTGGCATTTAGGTCGCCACAGACTAATACATGTCCCTGGGCCTGGAAATGATTGATTTCCCCCTCCAGGATGGAGAAGCTGTCTTTATTAAAGTATGGGGATTCTAGTGGGGGGATATAGGTAGCACACAGGAGGACATTTTTCTCTGTTAAGATAATTTCCTTTTGAATTTCTAGCCAAATGTAAAATGTTCCTGTTTTGATTAATTTAATGGAGTGAGTTAGGTCTGCTCTATACCAAATTAGCATTCCCCTGAGTCCCTTCCCTGTTTCACACCTGGTAGTTTGGTGGATGGGACTACCAGCTCTCTGTAACCTAGAGGGCAACCAGTGTGTCCGTCTCCTCTGTACCAGGTTTCTTGCAGGATGACAATGTCTGCATTACCGATTTCTTTGGTGAAGTCCGGGTTCCTGCTCTTTAGGCCAAAGGCAGACGACCTCAGGCCTTGGATATTCCAGGATGATATAGTGAAGGCTTTTTGTTCCATAAAGTGTCCAATGTTGTTGGCCGTGTGGTTTGGCCTCAGGCCAGTAAGTGTGAGCAGAGCCTGCTGAGCATCTGGTACATGCCGTTGGCTTGGGCGAGTGTAAGAGTGGGGGTTGGGCCTGTTTGCCCGCTCACTACCTGGGCGTATGTGTGACTTCCATGTTGATGCCCTCTTTGCGGGGGTGGGGTGCATGGGGTGGGCAGGAGTGGCATAGGTCTGATCTGAGGTGGCCTAAATGGGGTGTGGGCATGGTTGATGTGGGGGGGTGTTGATTGGTTGGGGTGGGGGTGTGGATGTGTCTGGGGGTGCTGTGGTCTGGATGTAAGTCCTCTTGGCGTGGGTCCTCTATGTGTAGGTCCACGGGGGGGTCCTGCAGGTCTTGGAGGGTGTCTCGCTGGTCTGGGTGGGGTGTCTATTGATCTGTTGCTCCTGTGTGAAGTGTTGGGGCTGCGTTGAGAGCGATGTCCTTTAGAGTCCGGGCAAAGGTGGGCACTGCTGCCTTATAGAGGTGGACCTGGTCATAGAGGCTGTTCAAGTCCAGGGTGGAGTGGTGGGCCAGGAAAACATTTGGTTTTGAGGCACAGTCACGGGAAATGCTTGCGTTTACCCGCTGTATTGTAGCAGGGTGGAAGTCTTTTCGTGGTAGCAGGGTGGAGATAACCACTTGTGCATTGGGGAAAGTAGAAGAAGCTTTTTCAATCACTCCCTTCAGTGCTGTGGCCACCCTTTCCTGCTGTGCTCTCAGGTCGTTTGTGCCTGTGTGTATTATTATGTGGCTAGGTGAGCCTAGTTTGTCCTCAGACAGAAGGTTTAGGGCGCGCTGGGTGTTTGGACACCAGAGTTTAGACACACTGTGTTTGGGAAAAAGTTTTTTTTCTTCTATATATTTCCCATTTGAGTCCATAAGGAGAACAATCTGTGTCTTGTGTTTGTTCTCAGTGGGTGTGGGGGGGTTGTCAGGAGGGCTATCAGGGTGGCTGACAGGGGGGGTGCTCAGAGGGGGTGAGAGCTGCTGGGCTTGGGGTTTTTCTTTTGTCTGTTCTGCTGTGATGTTGACTCTATGGTCAGGGTCTGGTGTGGACTGTTCTGCTGTGGTGTCGAGACTTTTGTCCGGTGCTGAGGTGGGCTGTTCTGCTGGCGTCTCTGTGGGGATGGCCACCTCCCTAGTGGGTTGTTCTCTGTCACATGTCATCCCCCTCAACCTCTCCTCCAGCAGTCTGATCCTCTCCTCCATCCCCCTCTCCCTCTCCTCCAGCAGTCTGATCCTCTCCTCTAGTGCTTTGTTCTGCTCCTGCTTCTGCTCTTTCTCCTGTTGAAGTTGTCTCACCACTGTCCAGAGTGCAGATATGTCTCTCTCCACCTCCAGCTCTCCTGGTCTGGTTAAGGGGTTGTTGTGCTGGACTGTTTTCTGGGTCTGTGCTGACTGGAGTGTAATCACCTGCTGTTCCAGCTCCACCTGCCTTACCTCCAGCTGGGTGAATTTATCCTTCATTTCAATGAGGGAGAAGTGCTCTGTACTGGGAGGTTGACTGTCTGCTGAGGGTTGCTCGACTGTGGGGTTATATGATGAAGAGGTCTGGTCTGACCCGCTTGGGGTGGGGGTATCTTTATCAAGGGAGAGCTTCTCCTGCTGGGCTAATTCTTTGATTAGGTGAAAGTCCAGCTGAAACTGTTTGGGGTTGCCCTGTACCAATACTGTTCCAGACTTATATAGATTTATGTTAGCTGACTCAGAGTCCTCGTTGTCAAGTATCCTGAGTTTCCACCCCTCGTTAACCCCCCCTCTCTTAACAGAGGGGTAGTGTACTAATATAGCACTGTGCCATGCCAGGGGATGGTTTGTGTGGAAGATAAGGTTGCTGATGTTCCCATTTTTGTAATAGTCAGCAAAAAGTGTCTCTTGATTTTCCATAAGGAGCTTCATTTTGTGCTCTTTTCTTGCCTTATCATTCTTTACACTCACAGGGTACTGTATTTTAATTACCTCTGAACAGCAGGAGGGAGCTTCTAAGGCCTCTCCATTTGGTTGGGGTAGACTATTCGACTCTCCTGCCATTGTTGGGCTAATGGTCTTTGACACCTCTCACTTGACACGTCAGTGCTAGTTGAAGCTGTATCAAGTCAGTTCCAGGTTGGGTGGTGTTTTCAGGTTTCTGTTGTTTTCCAGAGAATTTGCTGTTTAGCATAATAATCCTTGGTGGTTGTGAATCTTTCAGGTGATTCCGTAATTCCGTCCAAAATCAGGTTGTAGGTTTTGAGTTTTGAATTGAATTTAGGGTTATGTTGTAGAGGGTAGCATCCTGTATGTGTTCCTGACAAAAAAATCCAAGTTTAACTAACTCTAAATCTATCTTTTTTAAAGAAAATGCTGAAAAATGCAGGAGCTCATCTGATCATCTGATCATGACCTCTCTCTCTCTCTCTCTCTCCTTGTTAGCTAGCTAGCTTCTTTCAGGAGAGTCCCTAGCAACTGCCTAGCAACAGGTAAACAACTTAGCTAGCTAAGAAAACGGTATAATTCTATTAATTTTTTTTACTTTTTCAAAAGCCTTTCTTCTTTGTTTGCTGCTTGTTTGGTCTCCTATTCAGTCTTGCAGTTTTCTTTTGCTTTTTTTCGATGTACTTTACTCTAAAAACCATGTAAAATTCAATATTTGTAGGAGCTCATCTTTTCAGCTGTTGCTGCTTAATTTGGAACTCCGGAACACTCTCTCTCTCTCAATTCAATTCAATTCAATTCAAGGGGCTTTATTGGCATGGGAAACATGTGTTAACATTGCCAAAGCAAGTGAGGTAGGTAATATACAAAAGTCAAATAAACAATAAAAATGAACAGTAAACATTACACATACAGAAGTTTCAAAACAATAAAGACATTACAAATGTCATATTATATATATGCAGTGTTGTAACAATGTACAAATGGTTAAAGCACACAAGTTAAAATAAATAAACATAAATATGGGTTGTATTTACAGTGGTGTTTGTTCTTCACTGGTTGCCCTTTTCTTGTGGCAACAGGTCACAAATCTTGCTGCTGTGATGGCACACTGTGGAATTTCACCCAGTAGATATGGGAGTTTATCAAAATTGGATTTGTTTTCGAATTCCTTGTGGATCTGTGTAATCTGAGGGAAATATGTCTCTCTAATATGGTCATACATTGGGCAGGAGGTTAGGAAGTGCAGCTCAGTTTCCACCTCATTTTGTGGGCAGTGTGCACATAGCCTGTCTTCTCTTGAGAGCCATGTCTGCCTACGGCGGCCTTTCTCAATAGCAAGGCTATGCTCACTGAGTCTGTACATAGTCAAAGCTTTCCTTAAGTTTGGGTCAGTCACAGTGGTCAGGTATTCTGCCACTGTGTACTCTCTGTTTAGGGCCAAATAGCATTCTAGTTTGCTCTGTTTTTTTGTTAATTCTTTCCAATGTGTCAAGTAATTATCTTTTTGTTTTCTCATGATTTGGTTGGGTCTAATTGTGCTGTTGTCCTGGGGCTCTGTGGGGTGTGTTTGTGTTTGTGAACAGAGCCCTAGGACCAGCTTGCTTAGGGGACTCTTCTCCAGGTTCATCTCTCTGTAGGTGATGGCTTTGTTATGGAAGGTTTGGGAATCGCTTCCTTTTAGGTGGTTGTAGAATTTAACGGCTCTTTTCTGGATTTTGATAATTAGTGGGTATCGGCCTAATTCTGCTCTGCATGCATTATTTGGTGTTCTACGTTGTACACGGAGGATATTTTTGCAGAATTCTGCATGCAGAGTCTCAATTTGGTGTTTGTCCCATTTTGTGAAATCTTGGTTGGTGAGCGGACCCCAGACCTCACAACCATAAAGGGCAATGGGCTCTATGACTGATTCAAGTATTTTTAGCCAGATCCTAATTGGTATGTTGAAATTTATGTTCCTTTTGATGGCATAGAAGGCCCTTCTTGCCTTGTCTCTCAGATCGTTCACAGCTTTGTGGAAGTTACCTGTGGTGCTGATGTTTAGGCCGAGGTATGTATAGTTTTTTGTGTGCTCTAGGGCAACGGTGTCTAGATGGAATTTGTGGTCCTGGTGACTGGACCTTTTTTGGAACACCATTATTTTGGTCTTACTGAGATTTACTGTCAGGGCCCAGGTCTGACAGAATCTGTGCAGAAGATCTAGGTGCTGCTGTAGGCCCTCCTTGGTTGGTGACAGAAGCACCAGATCATCAGCAAACAGTAGACATTTGACTTCGGATTCTAGTAGGGTGAGACCGGGTGCTGCAGACTGTTCTAGTGCCCGCGCCAATTCGTTGATATATATGTTGAAGAGGGTGGGGCTTAAGCTGCATCCCTGTCTCACCCCACGACCCTGTGTGAAGAAATGTGTGTGTTTTTTGCCAATTTTAACCGCACACTTGTTGTTTGTGTACATGGATTTTATAATGTCGTATGTTTTACCCCCAACACCACTTTCCATCAATTTGTATAGCAGACCCTCATGCCAAATTGAGTCGAAGGCTTTTTTGAAATCAACAAAGCATGAGAAGACTTTGCCTTTGTTTTGGTTTGTTTGGTTGTCAATTAGGGTGTGTAGGGTGAATACATGGTCTGTTGTACGGTAATTTGGTAAAAAGCCAATTTGACATTTGCTCAGTACATTGTTTTCATTGAGGAAATGTACGAGTCTGCTGTTAATGATAATGCAGAGTATTTTCCCAAGGTTACTGTTGACGCATATTCCACGGTAGTTATTGGGGTCAAATTTGTCTCCACTTTTGTGGATTGGGGTGATCAGTCCTTGGTTCCAAATATTGGGGAAGATGCCAGAGCTAAGGACGATGTTAAAGAGTTTTAGTATAGCCAATTGGAATTTGTTGTCTGTATATTTGATCATTTCATTAAGGATACCATCAACACCACAGGCCTTTTTGGGTTTGAGGGTTTTTATTTTGTCCTGTAACTCATTCAAGGTAATTGGAGAATCCAATGGGTTCTGGTAGTCTTTAATAGTTGATTCTAGGATTTGTATTTGATCATGTATATGTTTTTGTTCTTTATTCTTTGTTATAGAGCCAAAAAGATTGGAGAAGTGGTTTACCCA
>NC_092087.1:88388664-88543137 GCF_045679555.1 Salvelinus alpinus | reverse complement strand
TCCAAGTTTAACTAACTCTAAATCTATCTTTTTTAAAGAAAATGCTGAAAAATGCAGGAGCTCATCTGATCATCTGATCATGACCTCTCTCTCTCTCTCTCTCTCCTTGTTAGCTAGCTAGCTTCTTTCAGGAGAGTCCCTAGCAACTGCCTAGCAACAGGTAAACAACTTAGCTAGCTAAGAAAACGGTATAATTCTATTAATTTTTTTTACTTTTTCAAAAGCCTTTCTTCTTTGTTTGCTGCTTGTTTGGTCTCCTATTCAGTCTTGCAGTTTTCTTTTGCTTTTTTTCGATGTACTTTACTCTAAAAACCATGTAAAATTCAATATTTGTAGGAGCTCATCTTTTCAGCTGTTGCTGCTTAATTTGGAACTCCGGAACACTCTCTCTCTCTCAATTCAATTCAATTCAATTCAAGGGGCTTTATTGGCATGGGAAACATGTGTTAACATTGCCAAAGCAAGTGAGGTAGGTAATATACAAAAGTCAAATAAACAATAAAAATGAACAGTAAACATTACACATACAGAAGTTTCAAAACAATAAAGACATTACAAATGTCATATTATATATATGCAGTGTTGTAACAATGTACAAATGGTTAAAGCACACAAGTTAAAATAAATAAACATAAATATGGGTTGTATTTACAGTGGTGTTTGTTCTTCACTGGTTGCCCTTTTCTTGTGGCAACAGGTCACAAATCTTGCTGCTGTGATGGCACACTGTGGAATTTCACCCAGTAGATATGGGAGTTTATCAAAATTGGATTTGTTTTCGAATTCCTTGTGGATCTGTGTAATCTGAGGGAAATATGTCTCTCTAATATGGTCATACATTGGGCAGGAGGTTAGGAAGTGCAGCTCAGTTTCCACCTCATTTTGTGGGCAGTGTGCACATAGCCTGTCTTCTCTTGAGAGCCATGTCTGCCTACGGCGGCCTTTCTCAATAGCAAGGCTATGCTCACTGAGTCTGTACATAGTCAAAGCTTTCCTTAAGTTTGGGTCAGTCACAGTGGTCAGGTATTCTGCCACTGTGTACTCTCTGTTTAGGGCCAAATAGCATTCTAGTTTGCTCTGTTTTTTTGTTAATTCTTTCCAATGTGTCAAGTAATTATCTTTTTGTTTTCTCATGATTTGGTTGGGTCTAATTGTGCTGTTGTCCTGGGGCTCTGTGGGGTGTGTTTGTGTTTGTGAACAGAGCCCTAGGACCAGCTTGCTTAGGGGACTCTTCTCCAGGTTCATCTCTCTGTAGGTGATGGCTTTGTTATGGAAGGTTTGGGAATCGCTTCCTTTTAGGTGGTTGTAGAATTTAACGGCTCTTTTCTGGATTTTGATAATTAGTGGGTATCGGCCTAATTCTGCTCTGCATGCATTATTTGGTGTTCTACGTTGTACACGGAGGATATTTTTGCAGAATTCTGCATGCAGAGTCTCAATTTGGTGTTTGTCCCATTTTGTGAAATCTTGGTTGGTGAGCGGACCCCAGACCTCACAACCATAAAGGGCAATGGGCTCTATGACTGATTCAAGTATTTTTAGCCAGATCCTAATTGGTATGTTGAAATTTATGTTCCTTTTGATGGCATAGAAGGCCCTTCTTGCCTTGTCTCTCAGATCGTTCACAGCTTTGTGGAAGTTACCTGTGGTGCTGATGTTTAGGCCGAGGTATGTATAGTTTTTTGTGTGCTCTAGGGCAACGGTGTCTAGATGGAATTTGTGGTCCTGGTGACTGGACCTTTTTTGGAACACCATTATTTTGGTCTTACTGAGATTTACTGTCAGGGCCCAGGTCTGACAGAATCTGTGCAGAAGATCTAGGTGCTGCTGTAGGCCCTCCTTGGTTGGTGACAGAAGCACCAGATCATCAGCAAACAGTAGACATTTGACTTCGGATTCTAGTAGGGTGAGACCGGGTGCTGCAGACTGTTCTAGTGCCCGCGCCAATTCGTTGATATATATGTTGAAGAGGGTGGGGCTTAAGCTGCATCCCTGTCTCACCCCACGACCCTGTGTGAAGAAATGTGTGTGTTTTTTGCCAATTTTAACCGCACACTTGTTGTTTGTGTACATGGATTTTATAATGTCGTATGTTTTACCCCCAACACCACTTTCCATCAATTTGTATAGCAGACCCTCATGCCAAATTGAGTCGAAGGCTTTTTTGAAATCAACAAAGCATGAGAAGACTTTGCCTTTGTTTTGGTTTGTTTGGTTGTCAATTAGGGTGTGTAGGGTGAATACATGGTCTGTTGTACGGTAATTTGGTAAAAAGCCAATTTGACATTTGCTCAGTACATTGTTTTCATTGAGGAAATGTACGAGTCTGCTGTTAATGATAATGCAGAGTATTTTCCCAAGGTTACTGTTGACGCATATTCCACGGTAGTTATTGGGGTCAAATTTGTCTCCACTTTTGTGGATTGGGGTGATCAGTCCTTGGTTCCAAATATTGGGGAAGATGCCAGAGCTAAGGACGATGTTAAAGAGTTTTAGTATAGCCAATTGGAATTTGTTGTCTGTATATTTGATCATTTCATTAAGGATACCATCAACACCACAGGCCTTTTTGGGTTTGAGGGTTTTTATTTTGTCCTGTAACTCATTCAAGGTAATTGGAGAATCCAATGGGTTCTGGTAGTCTTTAATAGTTGATTCTAGGATTTGTATTTGATCATGTATATGTTTTTGTTCTTTATTCTTTGTTATAGAGCCAAAAAGATTGGAGAAGTGGTTTACCCATACATCTCCATTTTGGATAGATAATTCTTCGTGTTGTTGTTTGTTTAGTGTTTTCCAATTTTCCCAGAATTGGTTAGAGTCTATGGAGTCTTCAATTACATTGAGCTGATTTCTGACGTGCTGTTCCTTCTTTTTCCGTAGTGTATTTCTGTATTGTTTTAGTGATTCGCCATAGTGAAGGCGTAGACTCAGGTTTTCCGGGTCTCTATGTTTTTGGTTGGACAGGTTCCTCAATTTATTTCTTAGATTTTTGCATTCTTTATCAAACCATTTGTCATTGTTGTTCATTTTCTTCGGTTTTCTATTTGAGATTTTTAGATTTGATAGGGAAGCTGAGAGGTCAAATATACTGTTAAGATTTTCTACTGCCAAGTTTACACCTTCACTATTGCAGTGGAACATTTTACCCAGGAAGTTGTCTAAAAGGGATTGAATTTGCTGTTGCCTAATTGTTTTTTGGTAGGTTTCCAAACTGCATTCCTTCCATCTATAGCATTTCTTAATGTTACTCAGTTCCTTTGGCTTTGATGCCTCATGATTGAGTATTGCTCTGTTCAAGTAGACTGTGATTTTGCTGTGGTCTGATAGGGGTGTCAGTGGGCTGACTGTGAACGCTCTGAGAGACTCTGGGTTGAGGTCAGTGATAAAGTAGTCTACAGTGCTACTGCCAAGAGATGAGCTATAGGTGAACCTACCATAGGAGTCCCCTCGAAGCCTACCATTGACTATGTACATACCCAGCGTGCGACAGAGCTGCAGGAGTTGTGACCCGTTTTTGTTGGTTATGTTGTCATAGTTGTGCCTAGGGGGGCATATGGGGGAGGGAATGCTGTCACCTGCAGGCAGGTGTTTGTCCCCCTGTGTGCTGAGGGTGTCAGGTTCTTGTCCAGTTCTGGCATTTAGGTCGCCACAGACTAATACATGTCCCTGGGCCTGGAAATGATTGATTTCCCCCTCCAGGATGGAGAAGCTGTCTTTATTAAAGTATGGGGATTCTAGTGGGGGGATATAGGTAACACACAGGAGGACATTTTTCTCTGTTAAGATAATTTCCTTTTGAATTTCTAGCCAAATGTAAAATGTTCCTGTTTTGATTAATTTAATGGAGTGAGTTAGGTCTGCTCTATACCAAATTAGCATTCCCCCTGAGTCCCTTCCCTGTTTCACACCTGGTAGTTTGGTGGATGGGACTACCAGCTCTCTGTAACCTAGAGGGCAACCAGTGGGTCCGTCTCCGCTATACCATGTTTCTTGCAGGATGACAATGTCTGCATTACCGATTTCTTTGGTGAAGTCCGTGTTCCTGCTCTTTAGGCCAAAGGCAGATGACCTCAGGCCTTGGATATTCCAGGATGATATAGTGAAGGCTTTTTGTTCCATAAAGTGTCCAATGTTGTTGGCCGTGTGGTTTGGCCTCAGGCCAGTAAGTGTGAGCAGAGCCTGCTGAGCATCTGGTACATGCCGTTGGCTTGGGCGAGTGTAAGAGTGGGGGTTGGGCCTGTTTGCCCGCTCACTACCTGGGCGTATGTGTGACTTCCATGTTGATGCTCTCTTTGCGGGGGTGGGGTGCATGGGGTGGGCAGGAGTGGCATAGGTCTGATCTGAGGGGGCCTAAATGGGGTGTGGGCATGGTTGATGTGGGGGGGTGTTGATTGGTTGGGGTGGGGGTGTGGATGTGTCTGGGGGTGCTGTGGTCTGGATGTAAGTCCTCTTGGCGTGGGTCCTCTATGTGTAGGTCCACGGGGGGGTCCTGCAGGTCTTGGAGGGTGTCTCGCTGTCTCTCTTTCTGTCCACAGAGTGTCCATCCTGACCCTACCAAAGAGAATGTGTCCGTCCTGACTGTAACAGTGACACATACACAACATTTTTCTCTGTTAAGATAATTTCCTTTTGAATTTCTAGCCAAATGTAAAATGTTCCTGTTTTGATTAATTTAATGGAGTGAGTTAGGTCTGCTCTATACCAAATTAGCATTCCCCCTGGGGGTGCTGTGGTCTGGATGTAAGTCCTCTTGGCGTGGGTCCTCTATGTGTAGGTCCACGGGGGGGTCCTGCAGGTCTTGGAGGGTGTCTCGCTGTCTCTCTTTCTGTCCACAGAGTGTCTTCATTCCAGGATCTGTGGTGGTTCTCTTCAGTCCAGGTTCTGTGGTGGTTCTCTTCAGTCCAGGTTTTGTGGTTGTTCTCTTCAGTGCAGGTTCTGTGGTAGTTCTCTTCAGTCCAGGTTCTGTAGTGGTTCTCTCAGTGGGAGGGTCCCCTCACATTCTGAAAGAATATACTGAATTAGTAATTTACACTCCCACTGGTCCGTCTCCGCTATACCAATCAACACCCCCCCACATCAACCATGCCCACACCCCATTTAGGCCCCCTCAGATCAGACCTATGCCACTGGGGGTGCTGTGGTCTGGATGTAAGTCCTCTTGGCGTGGGTCCTCTATGTGTAGGTCCACGGGGGGGTCCTGCAGGTCTTGGAGGGTGTCTCGCTGTCTCTCTTTCTGTCCACAGAGTGTCCATCCTGACCCTACCAAAGAGAGCATCAACATGGAAGTCACACATACGCCCAGGTAGTGAGCGGGCAAACAGGCCCGGACCCACTGGTTGCCCTCTAGGTTACAGAGAGCTGGTAGTCTGGGGGTGCTGTGGTCTGGATGTAAGTCCTCTTGGCGTGGGTCCTCTATGTGCAAATTGCCATCATACAAACTGTGGCAGCAGACTGTGAAAATTAATATTTGTGTCAATCTCAAAATTTTTGGCCACGACTGTAGTGCTAGAGCAAAAAACGTGCACCCAAGGGGGGCCCCAGCTCCAAGTTTGGGAAACCATGAGTTACAACTCCATTTCTGTTAATTTACGGTGTCACGACAGTCTCTTTCATACTATTTTCATTGTTACCTCTCTCTCTCTCTCCAGAGTGTCCGTCCTGACTGTAACAGTGACACATACACAGGTCTGAACATGAGGACCATGTCCCCTGACTACGACACTCTGGCAGTATGTCTCTTAAAATGAATTTTGTTTGTTTGTGAGTGTGTTTGTGTGAAAATGATGGAAAGACTGGTGTTGCCAAGAACACATGCATTTCCTCTCTCTCTCCCACTCTCACTACCACTACCTGGGCGTATGTGTGACTTCCATGTTGATGCTCTCTTTGCGGGGGTGGGGTGCATGGGGTGGGCAGGAGTGGCATAGGTCTGATCTGAGGGGGCCTAAATGGGGTGTGGGCATGGTTGATGTGGGGGGGCAGGAGTGGCATAGGTCTGATCTGAGGGGGCCTAAATGGGGGTTGGGCATGGTTGATGTGCTCTGCTCACACTTACTGGCCTGAGGCCAAACCACACGGCCAACAACATTGGACACTTTATGGAACAAAAAGCCTTCACTATATCATCCTGGAATATCCAAGGCCTGAGGTTGGTACATGCCGTTGGCTTGGGCGAGTGTAAGAGTGGGGGTTTCATGTTCAGAGGTGTGTACAAACAGGCCCAACCCCCACTCTTACACTCGCCCAACCCAACGGCATGTACCAGATGGGGTGCATGGGGTGGGCAGGAGTGGCATAGGTCTGATCTGAGGGGGCCTAAATGCTAAGTTTGGAGGATCCACGCCAAGAGGACTTACATCCAGACCACAGCATTTAGGCCCCCTCAGATCAGACCTATGCCACTCCTGCCCACCCCATGCACCCCATCTGGTACATGCCGTTGGCTTGGGCGAGTGTAAGAGTGGGGGTTGGGCCTGTTTGTACACACCTCTGAACATGAAACCCCCACTCTTACACTCGCCCAAGCCAACGGCATGTACCAACCTCAGGCCTTGGATATTCCAGGATGATATAGTGAAGGCTTTTTGTTCCATAAAGTGTCCAATGTTGTTGGCCGTGTGCCGTGGACCTACACATAGAGGACCCACGCCAAGATATGGTGTGGATGTGTCTGGGGGTGCTGTGGTCTGGATGGTGGTTCTCTTCAGTCCAGGTCACCAGAGTATGAAAGCCAACGGCATGTACCAGATGGGGTGCATGGGGTGGGCAGGAGTGGCATACTGGTCTGTATGTATATAGACACGTGGTGGTTCTCTTCAGTCCAGGTTCTGTGGTGGTTCTCTCTTGGTAGGAAATGGGGTGTGGGCATGGTTGATGTGGGGGGGTGTTGATTGGTTGGGGTGGGGTGAGATTGACACAAATATTAATTTTCACAGTCTGCTGCCACAGTTTGTATGATGGCACAGCTCCAAGTTTGGGAAACCATGAGTTACAACTCCATTTCTGTTAATTTTTGAGAAAGATAAAATATTCATGTGTAGGTTATTTGTGTCAATCTCAAAATTTCTGTAGAGAGAGAGAGAGACCATGTCCCCTGACTACGACACTCTGGCAGTATGTCTTTAAAGAAATTATCTTAACAGAGAAAAATGTTGTGTATGTGTCACTGTCTTACACTCGCCCAAGCCAACGGCATGTACCATTCCACTGAAGAAATGAATTTTCATTTCTCAAAAATTAACAGAAATGGAGTTGTAACTCATGGTTTCCCAAACTTGGAGCTGTCACTTACTGGCCTGAGGCCAAACCACACGGCCAACAACATTGATACCTCTCTCTCTCTCTCCAGAGTGTACAAACTATCTTGGATGTCCCCTGACTACGACACTCTGGCAGTATGTCTCACATCCTGACCCTACCAAAGAGAGCATCAACATGGAAGTCACACATACGCCCAGGTAGTGAGCGGGCAAACAGGCCCAACCCCCACTCTTACACTCGCCCAAGCCAACGGCATGTACCAGATGCTCAGCAGGCTCTGCTCACACTTACTGGCCTGAGGCCAAACCACACGGCCAACAACATTGGACACTTTATGGAACAGGGGCATTCTCTCTCACCTGTGTATGTGTCACTGTTACAGTCAGGACGGACACTCTGGAGAGAGAGAGAGAGGTAACAATGAAAATAGTATGAAAGAGACTGTCGTGACACCGTAAATTAACAGAAATGGAGTTGTAACTCATGGTTTCCCAAACTTGGAGCTGGGGCCCCCCTTGGGTGCACGTTTTTTGCTCTAGCACTACAGTCGTGGCCAAAAATTTTGAGATTGACACAAATATTAATTTTCACAGTCTGCTGCCACAGTTTGTATGATGGCAATTTGCATATACTCCAGAATGTTGACTGTTACAGTCAGGACGGACACTCTGTAGAGAGAGAGAGAGAGAGAGAGAGAGAGAGAGAGAGAGAGAGAGAGAGAGAGAGAGGAAAGGCAGATGACCTCAGGCCTTGGATATTCCAGGATGATATAGTGAACACCCCCACCCCAACCAATCAACACCCCCCCACATCAACCATGCCCACACCCCATTTAGGCCCCCTCAGATCAGACCTATGCCACTCCTGCCCACCCCATGCACCCCACCCCCGCAAAGAGAGCATCAACATGGAAGTCACACATACGCCCAGGTAGTGAGCGGGCAAACAGGCCCAACCCCCACTCTTACACTCGCCCAAGCCAACGGCATGTACCAGATGCTCAGCAGGCTCTGCTCACACTTACTGGCCTGAGGCCAAACCACACGGCCAACAACATTGGACACTTTATGGACTCTCTACCACTCTCTCTATATCTTTCCCTCTCTCTCTCTCTCCCTCTCCAACTCTCTCTATATCTTTCCCTCTCTCTTTCTCGCTCTCTCTCTTTCTGTCCACAGAGTGTCCATCCTGACCCTACCAGTGACCCCAACAGTGACATGTACACACCTCTGAACATGAAGACCAGGTCACCAGAGTATGACACCCTGGCAGTAAGTGTGTTTGTGTGCGTGTGTCCATAAACATTTTAGTGGATATTCCAGGATGATATAGTGAAGGCTTTTTGTTCCATAAAGTGTCCAATGTTGTTGGCCGTGTGGTTTGGCCTCAGGCCAGTAAGTGTGAGCAGAGCCTGCTGAGCATCTGAGAACCACCACAGAACCTGGACTGAAGAGAACCACCACAGAACCTGGACTGAAGAAAAGTACCTCAGAACACATGCATTTCCTCTCTCTCTCTCTCTCTCTCTCTCTCTCTCTCTCTCTCTCTCTCTCTCTCTCTCTCTACAGAGTGTCCGTCCTGACTGTAACAGTCAACATTCTGGAGTATATGCAAATTGCCATCATACAAACTGTGGCAGCAGACTGTGAAAATTAATATTTGTGTCAATCTCAAAATTTTTGGCCACGACTGTAGTGCTAGAGCAAAAAACGTGCACCCAAGGGGGGCCCCAGCTCCAAGTTTGGGAAACCATGAGTTACAACTCCATTTCTGTTAATTTACGGTGTCACGACAGTCTCTTTCATACTATTTTCATTGTTACCTCTCTCTCTCTCTCCAGAGTGTCCGTCCTGACTGTAACAGTGACACATACACAGGTCTGAACATGAGGACCATGTCCCCTGACTACGACACTCTGGCAGTATGTCTCTTAAAATGAATTTTGTTTGTTTGTGAGTGTGTTTGTGTGAAAATGATGGAAAGACTGGTGTTGCCAAGAACACATGCATTTCCTCTCTCTCTCCCACTCTCTCTACCACTCTCTACCACTCTCTCTATATCTTTCCCTCTCTCTCTCTCTCCCTCTCCAACTCTCTCTATATCTTTCCCTCTCTCTTTCTCGCTCTCTCTCTTTCTGTCCACAGAGTGTCCATCCTGACCCTACCAGTGACCCCAACAGTGACATGTACACACCTCTGAACATGAAGACCAGGTCACCAGAGTATGACACCCTGGCAGTAAGTGTGTTTGTGTGCGTGTGTCCATAAACATTTTAGTGGGAGTGTAAATTACTAATTCAGTATATTCTTTCAGAATGTGAGGGGACCCTCCCACTGAGAGAACCACTACAGAACCTGGACTGAAGAGAACTACCACAGAACCTGCACTGAAGAGAACAACCACAAAACCTGGACTGAAGAGAACCACCACAGAACCTGGACTGAAGAGAACCACCACAGAACCTGGACTGAAGAGAACCACCACAGAACCTGGACTGAAGAGAACCACCACAGAACCTGGACTGAAGAAAAGTACCTCAGAACATCAACTGAAGAGAACCACCACAGAACCTGGACTGAAGAGCACCACCACAGAAGCTGGACTGAAGAGAACCACCACAGAAGCTGGACTGAAGAAAAGTACCTCAGAAAATCAACTGAAGAGAACCACCACAGATCCTTGACTGAAGAGAATCACCACCGAATCTGGACTGAAGAGAATCACCACAGAAGCTGGACTGAAAAGCTACGGTTCCAATCTAAAGCTAGGCCTCACACCTCTATTCTCTTGCTACCATATCAAGATGGTTTTCCAAACCATGAACTTTAGCTTTTGAGTAAATGCTGGAATATACTTTTTATTTTATTATTATGATAATGATGTATATTGATGATAAATGGGATGGGTTATGCTTCTGCATTTTTTACAACGGGATTTTCCATTTCCATATTTTTTCTTGTGTACTAATCTGTTTACTATCTATAGTTGAAGATTATATTTCTGATATTTTTCTATGGAATTTTGCCATTTAGGGATTTATAACATCAATAGTCCTACTTTCCTCAGCAACTAATAATTTAAATATTTTTAGCTCTTGGGCCAAGTTTCTCCTGATGTGTTTAATGATGTTTCACTTTGTATTGCTGTCAGACATTATTCTCTATTTTATGTTTTATATTTTATAATACTATATTGTTCTGTGTCATGATATCACTTGTATTGTCATCACATTTTTCATTTTTACGTATTTTATATACGTTAAATACATGTTTACCTTTGCAGTTTTTACAGTGTGTTTTAGTGTCAATACAGTATAAGCATCATGTTGTAAATAAGATCAACATTTAAGACAATAAATACATTGATTATTTGATCAATTTATAATACATTGATTCATAACTATTTCCACTCAGCTCTTGTTTCTTGTATTTCTGCCTATTGGACACATGATGGCGGCATTGAATCATTGAACCATGAGTGGCGAGGCCAGCGTTTCCTCAACTCAGTCCTGGGGACCCCAGGGGGTGAACGTTTTGGTTTTATCCCAGGCACCACACAGCTGATTCAAATAATCAAATCTTACTGTCAAGTTGATTACTCAAACACAGAGGCAGTGTTACTTAGTTGTCTTATTAACCTCAGAAATATTAGTTCTAGTCACTGAAATGACCCTAGTTTAACCCTTTGTTGTCTCCTCCAGTGAAGGGTATTCAGCTGTAGAAGCACGGCCAGGATTTATTATCACTAAAACAGCTGTTTTGCAATGAAGGTCTACAGCAGCCTCAACAGCACTCTGTAGGGTAGCACCATGGTGTAGCCACAGGACAGCTAGTTTTCGTCCTCCTCTGGGTACAATGACTTCAATACAAAATCTAGGAGGCTCATGGTTCTCAACCCTTCCATAGACTTACACAGTAATTATGACAACTTCCGGAGGACGTCCTCCAACCTATCAGAGTTCTTGCAGCATGACCTGACAAGTTGTCCGACCAATCAAAGTATCAGATATTAAATCTAGTTCTGGAAGCATAAACTTCAGCCAGCTAGCACTGTAGTGCATAAAATGAGTTGAGTAGTTGACTCAAAGAGAAAGACAATAGTTGAACAGTTTTGAACAAATACATTTCTTTTAAAGTGAAGGAGAAGCAAGAGAGAGCGGGAGAGAGCTAGCAGACTATTTAGTTGTATTTTTTCCCTTTCACTTTCACTTACTTAGCCAGCAGCTAATGCAGCTAGCTAGTTTAGCCTACTCAAACAACCGTCTCAAACAGAGAGGGATGGTATGTTCGCTAGTTGGCTACGGCTATCCAACACTGGAACTCTTCCAAGTCAAGGTAAGCTTTTGGTTTTATTAATTTATTGCCACGTAAGCCCACCGGTGTAACTGCTAAACTGCTTGCTGACTGTACACTGTACTGCACGATTGTAGCGTGTTTACTAACTCATTAGTTTTAGTAGCTATGTTGACAATACGTTAGCTAATATGGTAACAATGATGTAGGCTGTGTGTAGCGTTAGCAGTCATGATGTGAAGGTTTGGCTTGGAAAGGTTTTTTCTCCTGCTCACAGACAGCTGATGTGTTGTGCACTGAAGTCCACAAGTGAAGGGAAAAGGTGAGAGGAGTATAATGCAGAGATGTGAAAAGGAATTCTACAATGGACAACGTGATCATGCTGCTTGAATGTGATCAGAGGTGTATTCATTCCACCGATTCTGTTGAAAAACGAAATCAAACGGAACGAAATGGGGATAAACATACCTGAATTTGTCAAAAATGTACTCAAATTTTTCTCTCGACCTGTACACCTACGTTATAACCTTTCATTCATAAGCTAGGATGTAGCAACCGCATGATGGCTATAGGGAACATTACAGTATCATGACATGTAGTAGCTTAAACATATCCATGTTACATTGAACGGGGAGAATGTAATATGAATGACAGTCATCCAAAATGCTGTGAAAGAAATATGGCCATGCTCAGAAAAAATGTGTGTCCTCCATCTTAAATGTGTGTGTCTGTCTGTCTGTCTGTCTGTCTGTCTGTCTGTCTGTCTGTCTGTCTGTCTGTCTGTCTGTCTGTCTCCCTCCATCTCCCCGCCATAGTATAGACAGGCTGCACAACCAGACCCCACCACAGGGGGCAGAGTACATACAGACTGTCCTACCAGACCCCATCACAGGGAGCATAGCCATTATTAGAGGAGTTTGATTTCTGATTTAACCAAAACACTACAACAATAAATAAATACATGCTGTACATCTAACATAGATTTATTGTGAGGTTTAGCTACAATGTTTCCTGAGGGGAGGACCTCTCCCCCCCTTCAGGATTCCAGTGGTGGACCTCTCCTCCCCTCATGACTCATGGTGGACCTCTCCTCCCCTCATGACTCCAGTGTTGGACCTCTCCTCCCCTCATGACTCATGGTGGACCTCTCCTCCCCTCATGACTCCAGTGTTGGACCTCTCCTCCCCTCATGACTCCAGTGGTGGACCTCTCCTCCCCTCATGACTCCAGTGGTGGACCTCTCCTCCCCTCTGGACTCCAGTGGGTGAGTATATTTATTCTGGTTATTCCACAGTATACATTTCTACTGTTATAGGTTCTATATGCTGTCTCAAATAGCACCCTGTTCATATATTCCTTGTATTTTGACTGTGGTCAACTTCCTCCCTTCCTCTCCTCCTTCTATATTCTGTGCTGTAGGTGAGATAGAGAGTGTCAGAGTTCTACATTCTATTTATATGTTCTTTACTGTAGGTGTGGGAAGATCGAGAGTATCAGAGTTCTACAAGAGAGATTATGTGCCTTTGTCAACTTCAAGAATCCCAACATGTCCACTTGCACCTTGGAGAGGCTAAAGGTGAGAGGTGGGATGAAACATAATGCTGTCATATGCATTTAACTATGTGAGATGTGCTTTCAATTTTTTTAGTTTGAACTTAAGGAGTTTGTACTTTTGGGACCATGCTATTGGTTCAATTGCACTCTTAGGATAATCTTTATTTAACCTTTATTTAACCAGGCAAGTCAATTAAGAACAAATTCTTATTTACAATGGTGGCCTGGCGAGAGGCAAAAGGTCTCCTGTGGGAACGGGGGCTTAAAAAAGGAGATGCAAACTAGTGGCATGGACTGACAACTAGAAACAGCTACATGTCTCAATAACCTGTTCATCTATTTAACCTTTGAACTCCTCCAAGGAAAGACATTCCAAGATCAAGGGGCTGAATAATGAAAGGACTGTTTTCCATGTTTGGTTCTAATTTTCGGTACTGTTAGCATTAAACTAGATTGAGATCTGAGTTTGTATGTGTTCTCATTTCATGCTAGAAGAGAGGATATATAAAATGGCAGTTTTCCTTATTAAATGGTTTTCTGAATAAGAATGTACCAGAGTTTGAGCCTGCGTGTTGCTACTGATGTCCACCTGACAGCACTGTAGAGATCACAATGGTGAGTTAGACGTCTCTGCATGATACACAGAGTCAAGAGCCTTCAGTGGAGAGCTTGAGTCTTGCACATAAATAGAATCATCATTGTCCAACACAGACAGAAAAGTACAACGATTCAACTCCTTTCTGGCGGCAAATGAAAAACAAGCCGGAAATAAAATCCAATGCAATGTTATTGGTTTCATTGTACTTTTGGGGCAATGCTATTAGTTCCATTGCACCTTTCTTTTGGACGACCACCGGCTGTTTCTATGGTGACAAGTGTCGCTTCAAACACAAGCCTGACCAGAGAGGAAGAGACAGGAAACCATGGCAACCCTGACCACCACGCAGTGACTGGATAGTAGAGAGGGAGGAGAATGATGAAGATGAAGGAAGAGGATGAGGGACTGTGTCCCTACTTTAAAAGGGAACAGGATGCTTGGGAGGGTGTCACCCCGTTTGTAGTCCTCTGGCACAGACCACAGATCCCAGACAGAACACTAGACATATAGAATGAGTGTGTGAAGTGTCAATCAAAGTGAAGAGGAGTGCACCTCTGATTTCCTTCCCCCTCTCCCTCGGCCTGAGCTGTGAAACATGGAAATTACATCATCATTAAAACCTTGAAGGGATCTTTGCCCAGTGAACCTCCTCTATGATTACCATGTTGTAGACACTAAGGGGGCTGACATCTGTTGTTATCATGTGTTTTACTGTGTATGTATGTTTTGTCATGTGACTGGAAAGGTAACCTGAATGTGTGACTCCTTGTGATGTCACTGTGAGACTCACTGCCAGCCTGATGCCATAGGGTGCCTAGTAATTACCCCTACAGGGGATAAATTAATGCTATTTTTGAATTGAATTACAAATGAATTATGGGGCATGTTCCAGGCAGACTATATTGCAGTCACCTGCCTGCTCTCACAAACATTAGTCCTTCTCCTTTTTTACCTAAAGGGGTACTATAATTCAAAATCAAATATCTAAACAATCCATGGTATGACCACATTAAAACAATTCCATATGTCAGCTAGTAGAACCCCCCCAAACGGCTCAGACTTTTAGAGGTTCAGAATCCCAGTGTCAGAGGGAGCAATGTCCAGCACCTAAACACACAAATCACATCAAATTGTATAAGTACAACAGGTGTAGACCTTACTGTAAAATGGTTACTGACAAGCCCTTAAGCAACAATGCAGTTGTTAATATGCAAGAAAATATTTGATTTTTTAAATTATAAAAATGAAGAAAAAAAAAATCACACAATAAAATAACAATAATGAAGCAGCATAAAACAATTACATGAAAGATTATTCATTGTCATTTAAAAAAACACGCATCATACAGACACAATAGGACACAATAATCCCAGACAGACAGACAGACTTAGTTATATACATGTCAGGGTTCACTTTGAGTCCATTGTTCTGAAGATCAGTGAGCTGAACACATCTCTTTCACACAAGAACACACTGGAAACTCAGAGCAGCTTGCCTTGGCCTTGGCATAATGACAGCTCACTGTTGTCTGTTGTTTCTAGTTAGCTAATGTTGATGGCTAAATGGTAGCTAACTAGTTAGCTCACAAGCTAACTATGGGGTCTGTTGTAATTCAGCGGCAGCACATCATATTGTTCACAATCCAGTCCATTCAGAGTAGCTGTGTGATGCACAAAAACACTTGTTTATCACTGAATAACAGCAGCTTCATGTAGCTAACAAGCTAGTTGAGATCACCAGTTCACTCAATTCAAACGCCAGTTCAACATAAGTCCCAATAACAGTACTTTTATGTACGTGACTGTTTTATTCTATATATATATTTTTTACATTTTCTACCTTGTATTTAAGGTATTTTAATCAGACAAGTAGGGACATATGAAGCCTGGAAGCTGCAGTAATGTTGAGATGTCAGTAGGGAGAGCTCTAGTCTAGAACACTGGTACCAAAGATACTCCCCTTTCATCTGTTCTGGAACCTTCAGTACCAGCTGATGTGGAGTGATGGGAATGGGTCACATTGTGTCTCTTGTTAAACATGTAGGTCCACTCCTCAAATAAAGAAATGTACCTACAGTATGATGACTTTAGACCATTTTCTATTTAGATACAGTAACATCCCTTATGTGATATGCTGTTCATGCATGTTAATGGCCTGACTAGGCAACTTTTAAAACGTGTCAACCACAGAACTCACACTTAGGCTACGCCTGCTTCTACTAATACTTACAGTAGACTACTTCTTGTTTCCACACAGTGACAGTAAGTTGACTCACTGTACAAGACCTCTCCCCTTCACTTCACTCTGTAAGTACACTTGACGATATCTTGGAATATAGTTTTAGTTTTAAAGTTTTTAGCCAAACATCACATGACTTACTGTATCTTTGTACTTGTTGGTTTATTTTGAACTGTGTTTTGGTTGTTACATCAGGGCCTGTATTCATAAAGTGTCTCAGAATGTCCGTATAATTATGATCTAAAAGGCTAAACTGATCCCAGATCAGCTCTCCTACTCTGATACACTTTGTGAATACTGATCCTGGACTGTTGTTTCACCAGGAATACCCAGATCTCCATTCAATAGGGTCATGTTCACTGTCAAAGTATAACAGGGTCTAGTATAACTGTGTGTGTGTGTGTGTGTGTGTGTGTGTGTGTGTGTGTGTGTGTGTGTGTGTGTGTGTGTGTGTGTGTGTGTGTGTGTGTGTGTGTGTGTGTGTGTGTGTGTGTGTGTGTGTGTGTATACATGTATTTTTATATATTAATCTGATTGTTAGATATACAGTCACGACCAACATTATTGGCACCATTGACAAATACTGAGCTATATTGTGTGCTACAAAAGATGGGAGGTACATTGTACATGCGATTTCACATAAATACTTGTGCATGCTATTTTAAGAGCTCTGAGAGCAACAGATTGTGGTGGAGATATTTTGAAAACGGCCGAAAGTAAGAGTGAGAGAAAGAGTGATTGGAGTGAGTGGATGCTTCATAAGAGGTTTAGGAGTAGTATTAACATGAGACACAGTGATGGTGGGTTGTGTATAGGAGTAGTATTAGCATGAGACACAGTGATGGTGGGTTGTGTTTAGGAGTAGTATTAACATGACAGTGATGGTGGGTTGTGTTTAGGAGTAGTATAAACATGAGACACAGTGATGGTGGGTTGTGGTTAGGAGTAGTATTAACATGAGACACAGTGATGGTGGGTTGTGTTTAGGAGTAATATTAACATGAGACACAGTGATGGTGGGTTGTGTTTAGGAGTAGTATTAACATGAGACACAGTGATGGTGGGTTGTGTTTAGGAGTAGCATTAACATGAGACACAGTGATGGTGGGTTGTGTTTAGGAGTAGTATTAACATGAGACACGGTGATGGTGGGTTGTGTTTAGGAGTAGCATTAACATGAGACACAGTGTTGGTGGGTTGTGTTTAGGAGTAGTATTAACATGAGACACAGTGATGGTGGGTTGTGTTTAGGAGTAGTATTAACATGAGACACGGTGATGGTGGGTTGTGTTTAGGAGTAGTATTAACATGAGACACGGTGATGGTGGGTTCTGTTTAGGAGTAGTATTAACATGAGACACAGTGATGGTGGGTTGTGTTTAGGAGTAGCATTAACATGAGACACAGTGATGGTGGGTTGTGTTTAGGAGTAGCATTAACATAAGACACAGTGATGGTGGGTTGTGTTTAGGAGTAGTATTAACATGAGACACAGTGATGGTGGGTTGTGTTTAGGAGTAGTATTAACATGAGACACGGTGATGGTGGGTTGTGTTTAGGAGTAGTATTAACATGAGACACGGTGATGGTGGGTTCTGTTTAGGAGTAGTATTAACATGAGACACAGTGATGGTGGGTTGTGTTTAGGAGTAGTATTAACATGAGACACGGTGATGGTGGATTGTGTTTAGCAGTAGTATTAACATGAGACACAGTGATGGTGGGTTGTGTATAGGAGTAGTATTAACATGAGACACAGTGATGGTGGTTTGTGTTTAGGAGTAGAATTAACATGAGACACAGTGATGGTGGGTTGTGTTTAGGAGTAGTATTAACATGAGACACAGTGATGGTGGGTTGTGTTCAGGAGTAGCATTAACATGAGACACAGTGATGGTGGGTTGTGTTTAGGAGTAGTATTAACATGAGACACAGTGATGGTGGGTTGTGTTTAGGAGTAGTATTAACATGAGACACAGTGATGGTGGGTTGTGTTTAGGAGTAGCATTAACATGAGACACAGTGATGGTGGGTTGTGTTTAGGAGTAGTATTAACATGAGACACAGTGATGGTTTGTGTTTAGGAGTAGTATTAACATGAGACACAGTGATGGTTTGTGTTTAGGAATAGTATTAACATGAGACAGTGATGGTGGGATGTGTAAAAGAGTAGTATTAACATGAGACAGTGATGGTGGGATGTGTAAAGGAGTAGTATTAACATGAGACACAGTGATGGTGGGTTGTGTTTAGGAGTAGCATTAACATGAGACACAGTGATGGTGGGTTGTGTTTAGGAGTAGTATTAACATGAGACACAGTGATGGTGGGTTGTGTTTAGGAGTAGCATTAACATGAGACACAGTGATGGTGGTTTGTGTTTAGTAGTAGTATTAACATGAGACACAGTGATGGTGGGTTGTGTTTAGGAGTAGTATTAACATGAGACACAGTGATGGTGGGTTGTGTATAGGAATAGTATTAACATGAGACACAGTGATGGTGGGTTGTGTTTAGGAGTAGTACTAACATGAGACACAGTGATGGTGGTTTGTGTTTAGGAGTAGAATTAACATGAGACAGTGATGGTGGTTTGTGTTTAGGAGTAGCATTAACATGAGACACAGTGATGGTGGGTTGTGTTTAGGAGTAGTATTAACATGAGACACAGTGATGGTGGGTTGTGTTTAGGAGTAGTATTAACATGAGACACAGTGATGGTGGTTTGTGTTTAGGAGTAGTATTAACAAGAGACACAGTGATGGTGGGTTCTGTTTAGGAGTAGTATTATTAACATGAGACACAGTGATGGTGGGTTGTGTTTAGGAGTAGTATTAACATGAGACACGGTGATGGTGGGTTGTGTTTAGGAGTAGTATTAACATGAGACAGTGATGGTGGGTTGTGTTTAGGAGTAGTATTAACATGAGACACAGTGATGGTGGGTTGTGTTTAGGAGTAGTATTAACATGAGACACAGTGATGGCGGGGTTGTGTATAGGAGTAGTATTAACATGAGACACAGTGATGGTGGGTTGTGTTTAGGAGTAGTATTAACATGAGACACAGTGATGGTGGGTTGTGTTTAGGAGTAGTATTAACATGAGACACAGTGATGGTGGGTTGTGTTTAGCAGTAGTATTAACATGAGACACAGTGATGGTGGGTTGTGTTTAGGAGTTGTATTAACATGAGACACGGTGATGGTGGGTTGTGTTTAGGAGTAGTATTAACATGAGACACAGTGATGGTCGTTTGTTTTTAGGAGTAGTATTAACATGAGACACAGTGATGGTGGATTGTGTTTAGGAGTAGTATTAACATGAGACACAGTGATGGCGGGTTGTGTATAGGAGTAGTATTAACATGAGACACAGTGATGGTGGGTTGTGTTTAGGAGTAGCATTAACATGAGACACAATGATGGTGGGTTGTGTTTAGGAGTAGTATTTACATGAGACACAGTGATGGTGGGTTGTGTTTAGGAATAGTATTAACATGAGACACAGTGATGGTGGGTTGTGTTTAGGAATAGTATTAACATGAGACACAGTGATGGTGGGTTGTGTTTAGGAGTAGTATTAACATGAGACACGGTGATAGTGGGTTGTGTTTAGGAGTAGTATTAACATGAGACAGTGATGGTGGGTTGTGTTTAGGAGTAGTATTAACATGAGACACAGTGATGGTGGGTTGTGTTTAGGAGTAGTATTAACATGAGACACAGTGATGGTGGGTTGTGTTTAGGAGTAGTACTAACATGAGACACAGTGATGGTGGTTTGTGTTTAGGAGTAGAATTAACATGAGACACAGTGATGGTGGTTTGTGTTTAGGAGTAGTATTAACATGAGACACAGTGATGGTGGGTTGTGTTTAGGAGTAGTATTAACATGAGACACGGTGATAGTGGGTTGTGTTTAGGAGTAGTATTAACATGAGACACAGTGATGGTGGTTTGTGTTTAGGAGTAGTATTAACATGAGACAGTGATGGTGGGTTGTGTTTAGGAGTAGTATTAACATGAGACACAGTGATGGTGGGTTGTGTTTAGGAGTAGCATTAACATGAGACACAGTGATGGTGGGTTGTGTTTAGGAGTAGTATTAACATGAGACACAGTGATGGTGGGTTGTGTTTAGAAGTAGTATTAACATGAGACACGGTGATGGTGGGTTGTGTTTAGGAGTAGTATTAACATGAGACACGGTGATGGTGGGTTCTGTTTAGGAGTAGTATTAACATGAGACACAGTGATGGTGGGTTGTGTTTAGGAGTAGTATTAACATGAGACACAGTGCTGGTGGGTTGTGTTTAGGAGTAGTATTAACATGAGACACGGTGATGGTGGGTTGTGTTTAGGAGTAGTATTAACATGAGACACGGTGATGGTGGGTTCTGTTTAGGAGTAGTATTAACATGAGACACAGTGACGGTGGGTTGTGTTTAGTAGTAGTATTAACATGAGACACAGTGATGGTGGGTTGTGTTTAGGAGTAGTATTAACATGAGACACAGTGATGGTGGGTTGTGTTTAGGAGTAGTATTAACATGAGACACAGTGATGGTGGTTTGTGTTTAGGAGTAGTTTTAACATGAGACACAGTGATGGTGGGTTGTGTTTATGAGTAGTATTAACATGAGACACGGTGATGGTGGGTTGTGTTTAGGAGTAGTATTAACATGAGACACAGTGATGGTGGGTTGTGTTTAGGAGTAGTATTAACATGAGACACAGTGATGGTGGGTTGTGTTTAGGAGTAGTATTAACATGAGACACAGTGATGGTGGGTTGTGTATAGGAGTAGTATTAACATGAGACACAGTGATGGTCGGTTGTGTTTAGGAGTAGTATTAACATGAGACACAGTGATGGTGGGTTGTGTTTAGGAGTAGTATTAACATGAGACACAGTGATGGTGGGTTGTGTTTAGGAGTAGCATTAACATGAGACACAATGATGGTGGGTTGTGTTTAGGAGTAGTATTAACATGAGACACAGTGATGGTGGGTTGTGTTTAGGAGTAGTATTAACATGAGACACAGTTATGGCGGGTTGTGTATAGGAGTAGTATTAACATGAGACACAGTGATGGTGGGTTGTGTTTAGGAGTAGCATTAACATGAGACACAATGATGGTGGGTTGTGTTTAGGAGTAGTATTTACATGAGACACAGTGATGGTGGGTTGTGTTTAGGAGCAGTATTAACATGAGACACAGTGATGGTGGGTTGTGTTTAGGAATAGTATTAACATGAGACACAGTGATGGTGGGTTGTGTTTAGGAGTAGTATTAACATGAGACACGGTGATAGTGGGTTGTGTTTAGGAGTAGTATTAACATGAGACACAGTGATGGTGGTTTGTGTTTAGGAGTAGTATTAACATGAGACACAGTGATGGTGGTTTGTGTTTAGGAGTAGCATTAACATGAGACACAGTGATGGTGGGTTGTGTTTAGGAGTAGTATTAACATGAGACACAGTGATGGTGGGTTGTGTTTAGAAGTAGTATTAACATGAGACACGGTGATGGTGGGTTGTGTTTAGGAGTAGTATTAACATGAGACACGGTGATGGTGGGTTCTGTTTAGGAGTAGTATTAACATGAGACACAGTGATGGTGGGTTGTGTTTAGGAGTAGTATTAACATGAGACACGGTGATGGTGGGTTGTGTTTAGGAGTAGTATTAACATGAGACAGTGATGGTGGGTTGTGTTTAGCAGTAGTATTAACATGAGACACAGTGCTGGTGGGTTGTGTTTAGGAGTAGTATTAACATGAGACACGGTGATGGTGGGTTGTGTTTAGGAGTAGTATTAACATGAGACACGGTGATGGTGGTTCTGTTTAGGAGTAGTATTAACATGAGACACAGTGATGGTGGGTTGTGTATAGGAGTAGTATTAACATGAGACACAGTGATGGTCGGTTGTGTTTAGGAGTAGTATTAACATGAGACACAGTGATGGTGGGTTGTGTTTAGGAGTAGTATTAACATGAGACACAGTGATTGCGGGTTGTGTTTAGGAGTAGCATTAACATGAGACACAATGATGGTGGGTTGTGTTTAGGAGTAGTATTTACATGAGACACAGTGATGGTGGGTTGTGTTTAGGAGTAGTATTAACATGAGACACAGTGATGGTGGGTTGTGTTTAGGAATAGTATTAACATGAGACACAGTGATGGTGGGTTGTGTTTAGGAGTAGTATTAACATGAGACACAGTGATGGTGGGTTGTGTTTAGGAGTAGTACTAACATGAGACACAGTGATGGTGGTTTGTGTTTAGGAGTAGAATTAACATGAGACACAGTGATGGTGGGTTGTGTTTAGGAGTAGTATTAACATGAGACACAGTGATGGTGGGTTGTGTTTAGGAGTAGTATTAACATGAGACACAGTGATAGTGGGTTGTGTTTAGGAGTAGTATTAACATGAGACACGGTGATGGTGGTTCTGTTTAGGAGTAGTATTAACATGAGACACAGTGATGGTGGGTTGTGTATAGGAGTAGTATTAACATGAGACACAGTGATGGTCGGTTGTGTTTAGGAGTAGTATTAACATGAGACACAGTGATGGTGGGTTGTGTATAGGAGTAGTATTAACATGAGACACAGTGATTGCGGGTTGTGTTTAGGAGTAGCATTAACATGAGACACAATGATGGTGGGTTGTGTTTAGGAGTAGTATTTACATGAGACACAGTGATGGTGGGTTGTGTTTAGGAGTAGTATTAACATGAGACACAGTGATGGTGGGTTGTGTTTAGGAATAGTATTAACATGAGACACAGTGATGGTGGGTTGTGTTTAGGAGTAGTATTAACATGAGACACAGTGATGGTGGGTTGTGTTTAGGAGTAGTACTAACATGAGACACAGTGATGGTGGTTTGTGTTTAGGAGTAGAATTAACATGAGACACAGTGATGGTGGGTTGTGTTTAGGAGTAGTATTAACATGAGACACAGTGATGGTGGGTTGTGTTTAGGAGTAGTATTAACATGAGACACGGTGATAGTGGGTTGTGTTTAGGAGTAGTATTAACATGAGACACAGTGATGGTGGGTTGTGTTTAGGAATAGTATTAACATGAGACACAGTGATGGTGGGTTGTGTTTAGGAGTAGTATTAACATGAGACACAGTGATGGTGGGTTGTGTTTAGGAGTAGTACTAACATGAGACACAGTGATGGTGGTTTGTGTTTAGGAGTAGAATTAACATGAGACACAGTGATGGTGGGTTGTGTTTAGGAGTAGTATTAACATGAGACACAGTGATGGTGGGATGTGTTTAGGAGTAGTATTAACATGAGACACGGTGATAGTGGGTTGTGTTTAGGAGTAGTATTAACATGAGACACAGTGATGGTGGTTTGTGTTTAGGAGTAGTATTAACATGAGACAGTGATGGTGGGTTGTGTTTAGGAGCAGTATTAACATGAGACACAGTGATGGTGGGTTGTGTTTAGGAATAGTATTAACATGAGACACAGTGATGGTGGGTTGTGTTTAGGAGTAGTATTAACATGAGACACGGTGATAGTGGGTTGTGTTTAGGAGTAGTATTAACATGAGACACAGTGATGGTGGTTTGTGTTTAGGAGTAGTATTAACATGAGACACAGTGATGGTGGTTTGTGTTTAGGAGTAGCATTAACATGAGACACAGTGATGGTGGGTTGTGTTTAGGAGTAGTATTAACATGAGACACAGTGATGGTGGGTTGTGTTTAGAAGTAGTATTAACATGAGACACGGTGATGGTGGGTTGTGTTTAGGAGTAGTATTAACATGAGACACGGTGATGGTGGGTTCTGTTTAGGAGTAGTATTAACATGAGACACAGTGATGGTGGGTTGTGTTTAGGAGTAGTATTAACATGAGACACGGTGATGGTGGGTTGTGTTTAGGAGTAGTATTAACATGAGACAGTGATGGTGGGTTGTGTTTAGCAGTAGTATTAACATGAGACACAGTGCTGGTGGGTTGTGTTTAGGAGTAGTATTAACATGAGACACGGTGATGGTGGGTTGTGTTTAGGAGTAGTATTAACATGAGACACGGTGATGGTGGTTCTGTTTAGGAGTAGTATTAACATGAGACACAGTGATGGTGGGTTGTGTATAGGAGTAGTATTAACATGAGACACAGTGATGGTCGGTTGTGTTTAGGAGTAGTATTAACATGAGACACAGTGATGGTGGGTTGTGTTTAGGAGTAGTATTAACATGAGACACAGTGATTGCGGGTTGTGTTTAGGAGTAGCATTAACATGAGACACAATGATGGTGGGTTGTGTTTAGGAGTAGTATTTACATGAGACACAGTGATGGTGGGTTGTGTTTAGGAGTAGTATTAACATGAGACACAGTGATGGTGGGTTGTGTTTAGGAATAGTATTAACATGAGACACAGTGATGGTGGGTTGTGTTTAGGAGTAGTATTAACATGAGACACAGTGATGGTGGGTTGTGTTTAGGAGTAGTACTAACATGAGACACAGTGATGGTGGGTTGTGTATAGGAGTAGTATTAACATGAGACACAGTGATGGTGGGTTGTGTTTAGGAGTAGTATTAACATGAGACACAGTGATGGTGGGTTGTGTTTAGGAGTAGTATTAACATGAGACACGGTGATAGTGGGTTGTGTTTAGGAGTAGTATTAACATGAGACACGGTGATGGTGGTTCTGTTTAGGAGTAGTATTAACATGAGACACAGTGATGGTGGGTTGTGTATAGGAGTAGTATTAACATGAGACACAGTGATGGTCGGTTGTGTTTAGGAGTAGTATTAACATGAGACACAGTGATGGTGGGTTGTGTTTAGGAGTAGTATTAACATGAGACACAGTGATTGCGGGTTGTGTTTAGGAGTAGCATTAACATGAGACACAATGATGGTGGGTTGTGTTTAGGAGTAGTATTTACATGAGACACAGTGATGGTGGGTTGTGTTTAGGAGTAGTATTAACATGAGACACAGTGATGGTGGGTTGTGTTTAGGAATAGTATTAACATGAGACACAGTGATGGTGGGTTGTGTTTAGGAGTAGTATTAACATGAGACACAGTGATGGTGGGTTGTGTTTAGGAGTAGTACTAACATGAGACACAGTGATGGTGGTTTGTGTTTAGGAGTAGAATTAACATGAGACACAGTGATGGTGGGTTGTGTTTAGGAGTAGTATTAACATGAGACACAGTGATGGTGGGTTGTGTTTAGGAGTAGTATTAACATGAGACACGGTGATAGTGGGTTGTGTTTAGGAGTAGTATTAACATGAGACACAGTGATGGTGGGTTGTGTTTAGGAATAGTATTAACATGAGACACAGTGATGGTGGGTTGTGTTTAGGAGTAGTATTAACATGAGACACAGTGATGGTGGGTTGTGTTTAGGAGTAGTACTAACATGAGACACAGTGATGGTGGTTTGTGTTTAGGAGTAGAATTAACATGAGACACAGTGATGGTGGGTTGTGTTTAGGAGTAGTATTAACATGAGACACAGTGATGGTGGGATGTGTTTAGGAGTAGTATTAACATGAGACACGGTGATAGTGGGTTGTGTTTAGGAGTAGTATTAACATGAGACACAGTGATGGTGGTTTGTGTTTAGGAGTAGTATTAACATGAGACAGTGATGGTGGGTTGTGTTTAGGAGTAGTATTAACATGAGACACAGTGATGGTGGGTTGTGTTTAGGAGTAGCATTAACATGAGACACAGTGATGGTGGGTTGTGTTTAGGAGTAGTATTAACATGAGACACAGTGATGGTGGGTTGTGTTTAGGAGTAGTATTAACATGAGACACGGTGATGGTGGGTTGTGTTTAGGAGTAGTATTAACATGAGACACGGTGATGGTGGGTTCTGTTTAGGAGTAGTATTAACATGAGACACAGTGATGGTGGGTTGTGTTTAGGAGTAGTATTAACATGAGACACGGTGATGGTGGGTTGTGTTTAGGAGTAGTATTAACATGAGACACGGTGATGGTGGGTTCTGTTTAGGAGTAGTATTAACATGAGACACAGTGACGGTGGGTTGTGTTTAGTAGTAGTATTAACATGAGACACAGTGATGGTGGGTTGTGTTTAGGAGTAGTATTAACATGAGACAGAGTGATGGTGGGTTGTGTTTAGGAATAGTATTAACATGAGACACAGTCATGGTGGGTTGTGTTTAGGAGTAGTACTAACATGAGACACAGTGATGGTGGGTTGTGTTTAGGAGTAGTATTAACATGAGACACGGTGATGGTGGGTTGTGTTTAGGAGTAGTATTAACATGAGACACAGTGATGGTGGTTTGTGTTTAGGAGTAGTATTAACATGAGACACAGTGATGGTGGGTTGTGTTTAGGAGTAGCATTAACATGAGACACAATGATGGTGGGTTGTGTTTAGGAGTAGTATTTACATGAGACACAGTGATGGTGGGTTGTGTTTAGGAGTAGTATTAACATGAGACACAGTGATGGTGGGTTGTGTTTAGGAGTAGTATTAACATGAGACACAGTGATGGTGGGTTGTGTATAGGAGTAGTATTAACATGAGACACAGTGATGGTCGGTTGTGTTTAGGAGTAGTATTAACATGAGACACAGTGATGGTGGGTTGTGTTTAGAAGTAGTATTAACATGAGACACAGTGATGGCGGGTTGTGTATAGGAGTAGTATTAACATGAGACACAGTGATGGTGGGTTGTGTTTAGGAGTAGTATTAACATGAGACACAATGATGGTGGGTTGTGTTTAGGAGTAGTATTTACATGAGACACAGTGATGGTGGGTTGTGTTTAGGAGTAGCATTAAGATGAGACACAGTGATGGTGGGTTGTGTTTAGGAGTAGTATTAACATGAGACACAGTGATGGTGGGTTGTGTTTAGGAGTAGTATTAACATGAGACACAGTGATGGTGGGTTGTGTTTAGAAGTAGTATTAACATGAGACACGGTGATGGTGGGTTGTGTTTAGGAGTAGTATTAACATGAGACACGGTGATGGTGGGTTCTGTTTAGGAGTAGTATTAACATGAGACACAGTGATGGTGGGTTGTGTTTAGGAGTAGTATTAACATGAGACACGGTGATGGTGGGTTGTGTTTAGGAGTAGTATTAACATGAGACAGTGATGGTGGGTTGTGTTTAGCAGTAGTATTAACATGAGACACAGTGCTGGTGGGTTGTGTTTAGGAGTAGTATTAACATGAGACACGGTGATGGTGGGTTGTGTTTAGGAATAGTATTAACATGACACAGTGATGGTGGTTTGTGTTTAGGAGTAGTATTAACATGAGACACGGTGATGGTGGGTTGTGTTTAGGAGTAGTATTAACATGAGACACAGTGTTGTGGGTTGTGTTTAGGAGTAGTATTAACATGAGACACAGTGAGGGTGGGTTGTGTTTAGGAGTAGTATTAACATGAGACACAGTGATGGTGGGTTGTGTTTAGGAGTAGTATTAACATGAGACACAGTGATGGTGGGTTGTGTTTAGGAGTAGTATTAACATGAGACACAGTGATATTGGGTTGTGTTTAGGAGTAGTATTAACATGAGACACAGTGATGGTGGTTTGTGTTTAGGAGTAGTATTAACATGAGACACAGTGATGGTGGGTTGTGTTTAGGAGTAGTATTAACATGAGACAGTGATGGTGGGTTGTGTTTAGGAGTAGTATTAACATGAGACACGGTGATGGTGGGTTGTGTTTAGGAGTAGTATTAACATGAGACACAGTGTTGTGGGTTGTGTTTAGGAGTAGTATTAACATGAGACACAGTGAGGGTGGGTTGTGTTTAGGAGTAGTATTAACATGAGACACAGTGATGGTGGGTTGTGTTTAGGAGTAGTATTAACATGAGACACAGTGATGGTGGGTTGTGTTTAGGAGTAGTATTAACATGAGACACAGTGCTGGTGGGTTGTGTTTAGGAGTAGTATTAACATGAGACACAGTGATGGTGGGTTGTGTTTAGGAGTAGTATTAACATGAGACACAGTGATGGTGGGTTGTGTTTAGGAGTAGTATTAACATGAGACACAGTGATGGCGGGGTTGTGTATAGGAGTAGTATTAACATGAGACACAGTGATGGTGGGTTGTGTTTAGGAGTAGTATTAACATGAGACACATTGATGGTGGGTTGTGTTTAGGAGTAGTATTAACATGAGACACAGTGATGGTGGGTTGTGTTTAGGAGTAGTATTAACATGAGACACAGTGATGGTGGGTTGTGTTTAGGAGTTGTATTAACATGAGACACGGTGATGGTGGGTTGTGTTTAGGAGTAGTATTAACATGAGACACAGTGATGGTCGTTTGTTTTTAGGAGTAGTATTAACTTGAGACACAGTGATGGTGGATTGTGTTTAGGAGTAGTATTAACATGAGACACAGTGATGGCGGGTTGTGTATAGGAGTAGTATTAACATGAGACACAGTGATGGTGGGTTGTGTTTAGGAGTAGCATTAACATGAGACACAATGATGGTGGGTTGTGTTTAGGAGTAGTATTAACATGAGACACAGTGATGGTGGGTTGTGTTTAGGAGTAGTATTAACATGAGACACAGTGATGGTGGGTTGTGTTTAGGAATAGTATTAACATGAGACACAGTGATGGTGGGTTGTGTTTAGGAGTAGTATTAACATGAGACACGGTGATAGTGGGTTGTGTTTAGGAGTAGTATTAACATGAGACAGTGATGGTGGGTTGTGTTTAGGAGTAGTATTAACATGAGACACAGTGATGGTGGGTTGTGTTTAGGAGTAGCATTAACATGAGACACAGTGATGGTGGGTTGTGTTTAGGAGTAGTATTAACATGAGACACGGTGATGGTGGGTTGTGTTTAGGAGTAGTATTAACATGAGACACGGTGATGGTGGGTTCTGTTTAGGAGTAGTATTAACATGAGACACAGTGATGGTGGGTTGTGTATAGGAGTAGTATTAACATGAGACACAGTGATGGTCGGTTGTGTTTAGGAGTAGTATTAACATGAGACACAGTGATGGTGGGTTGTGTTTAGGAGTAGTATTAACATGACACAGTGATGGTGGGTTGTGTTTAGGAATAGTATTAACATGAGACACAGTGATGGTGGGTTGTGTTTAGGAGTAGTATTAACATGAGACACAGTGATGGTGGGTTGTGTTTAGGAGTAGTACTAACATGAGACACAGTGATGGTGGTTTGTGTTTAGGAGTAGAATTAACATGAGACACAGTGATGGTGGTTTGTGTTTAGGAGTAGTATTAACATGAGACACAGTGATGGTGGGTTGTGTTTAGGAGTAGTATTAACATGAGACACGGTGATAGTGGGTTGTGTTTAGGAGTAGTATTAACATGAGACACAGGGATGGTGGTTTGTGTTTAGGAGTAGTATTAACATGAGACAGTGATGGTGGGTTGTGTTTAGGAGTAGTATTAACATGAGACACAGTGATGGTGGGTTGTGTTTAGGAGTAGCATTAACATGAGACACAGTGATGGTGGGTTGTGTTTAGGAGTAGTATTAACATGAGACACAGTGATGGTGGGTTGTGTTTAGAAGTAGTATTAACATGAGACACGGTGATGGTGGGTTGTGTTTAGGAGTAGTATTAACATGAGACACGGTGATGGTGGGTTCTGTTTAGGAGTAGTATTAACATGAGACACAGTGATGGTGGGTTGTGTTTAGGAGTAGTATTAACATGAGACACAGTGCTGGTGGGTTGTGTTTAGGAGTAGTATTAACATGAGACACGGTGATGGTGGGTTGTGTTTAGGAGTAGTATTAACATGAGACACGGTGATGGTGGGTTGTGTTTAGGAGTAGTATTAACATGAGACACAGTGATGGTGGGTTGTGTTTAGGAGTAGTATTAACATGAGACACAGTGATGGTGGGTTGTGTTTAGGAGTAGTATTAACATGAGACACAGTGATGGTGGGTTGTGTTTAGGAATAGTATTAACATGAGACACAGTGATGGTGGGTTGTGTTTAGGAATAGTATTAACATGAGACACAGTGATGGTGGGTTGTGTTTAGGAGTAGTATTAACATGAGACACGGTGATAGTGGGTTGTGTTTAGGAGTAGTATTAACATGAGACAGTGATGGTGGGTTGTGTTTAGGAGTAGTATTAACATGAGACACAGTGATGGTGGGTTGTGTTTAGGAGTAGCATTAACATGAGACACAGTGATGGTGGGTTGTGTTTAGGAGTAGTATTAACATGAGACACGGTGATGGTGGGTTGTGTTTAGGAGTAGTATTAACATGAGACACGGTGATGGTGGGTTCTGTTTAGGAGTAGTATTAACATGAGACACAGTGATGGTGGGTTGTGTATAGGAGTAGTATTAACATGAGACACAGTGATGGTCGGTTGTGTTTAGGAGTAGTATTAACATGAGACACAGTGATGGTGGGTTGTGTTTAGGAGTAGTATTAACATGACACAGTGATGGTGGGTTGTGTTTAGGAATAGTATTAACATGAGACACAGTGATGGTGGGTTGTGTTTAGGAATAGTATTAACATGAGACACAGTGATGGTGGGTTGTGTTTAGGAGTAGTACTAACATGAGACACAGTGATGGTGGTTTGTGTTTAGGAGTAGAATTAACATGAGACACAGTGATGGTGGTTTGTGTTTAGGAGTAGTATTAACATGAGACACAGTGATGGTGGGTTGTGTTTAGGAGTAGTATTAACATGAGACACGGTGATAGTGGGTTGTGTTTAGGAGTAGTATTAACATGAGACACAGGGATGGTGGTTTGTGTTTAGGAGTAGTATTAACATGAGACAGTGATGGTGGGTTGTGTTTAGGAGTAGTATTAACATGAGACACAGTGATGGTGGGTTGTGTTTAGGAGTAGCATTAACATGAGACACAGTGATGGTGGGTTGTGTTTAGGAGTAGTATTAACATGAGACACAGTGATGGTGGGTTGTGTTTAGAAGTAGTATTAACATGAGACACGGTGATGGTGGGTTGTGTTTAGGAGTAGTATTAACATGAGACACGGTGATGGTGGGTTCTGTTTAGGAGTAGTATTAACATGAGACACAGTGATGGTGGGTTGTGTTTAGGAGTAGTATTAACATGAGACACAGTGCTGGTGGGTTGTGTTTAGGAGTAGTATTAACATGAGACACGGTGATGGTGGGTTGTGTTTAGGAGTAGTATTAACATGAGACACGGTGATGGTGGGTTGTGTTTAGGAGTAGTATTAACATGAGACACAGTGATGGTGGGTTGTGTTTAGGAGTAGTATTAACATGAGACACAGTGATGGTGGGTTGTGTTTAGGAGTAGTATTAACATGAGACACAGTGATATTGGGTTGTGTTTAGGAGTAGTATCAACATGAGACACAGTGATGGTGGTTTGTGTTTAGGAGTAGTATTAACATGAGACACAGTGATGGTGGGTTGTGTTTAGGAGTAGCATTAACATGAGACAGTGATGGTGGGTTGTGTTTAGGAGTAGTATTAACATGAGACACGGTGATGGTGGGTTGTGTTTAGGAGTAGTATTAACATGAGACACAGTGTTGTGGGTTGTGTTTAGGAGTAGTATTAACATGAGACACAGTGAGGGTGGGTTGTGTTTAGGAGTAGTATTAACATGAGACACAGTGATGGTGGGTTGTGTTTAGGAGTAGTATTAACATGAGACACAGTGATGGTGGGTTGTGTTTAGGAGTAGTATTAACATGAGACACAGTGCTGGTGGGTTGTGTTTAGGAGTAGTATTAACATGAGACACAGTGATGGTGGGTTGTGTTTAGGAGTAGTATTAACATGAGACACAGTGATGGTGGGTTGTGTTTAGGAGTAGTATTAACATGAGACACAGTGATGGCGGGGTTGTGTATAGGAGTAGTATTAACATGAGACACAGTGATGGTGGGTTGTGTTTAGGAGTAGTATTAACATGAGACACAGTGATGGTGGGTTGTGTTTAGGAGTAGTATTAACATGAGACACAGTGATGGTGGGTTGTGTTTAGCAGTAGTATTAACATGAGACACAGTGATGGTGGGTTGTGTTTAGGAGTTGTATTAACATGAGACACGGTGATGGTGGGTTGTGTTTAGGAGTAGTATTAACATGAGACACAGTGATGGTCGTTTGTTTTTAGGAGTAGTATTAACTTGAGACACAGTGATGGTGGATTGTGTTTAGGAGTAGTATTAACATGAGACACAGTGATGGCGGGTTGTGTATAGGAGTAGTATTAACATGAGACACAGTGATGGTGGGTTGTGTTTAGGAGTAGCATTAACATGAGACACAATGATGGTGGGTTGTGTTTAGGAGTAGTATTTACATGAGACACAGTGATGGTGGGTTGTGTTTAGGAATAGTATTAACATGAGACACAGTGATGGTGGGTTGTGTTTAGGAATAGTATTAACATGAGACACAGTGATGGCGGGTTGTGTTTAGGAGTAGTATTAACATGAGACACGGTGATAGTGGGTTGTGTTTAGGAGTAGTATTAACATGAGACAGTGATGGTGGGTTGTGTTTAGGAGTAGTATTAACATGAGACACAGTGATGGTGGGTTGTGTTTAGGAGTAGCATTAACATGAGACACAGTGATGGTGGGTTGTGTTTAGGAGTAGTATTAACATGAGACACGGTGATGGTGGGTTGTGTTTAGGAGTAGTATTAACATGAGACACGGTGATGGTGGGTTCTGTTTAGGAGTAGTATTAACATGAGACACAGTGATGGTGGGTTGTGTATAGGAGTAGTATTAACATGAGACACAGTGATGGTCGGTTGTGTTTAGGAGTAGTATTAACATGAGACACAGTGATGGTGGGTTGTGTTTAGGAGTAGTATTAACATGACACAGTGATGGTGGGTTGTGTTTAGGAATAGTATTAACATGAGACACAGTGATGGTGGGTTGTGTTTAGGAGTAGTATTAACATGAGACACAGTGATGGTGGGTTGTGTTTAGGAGTAGTACTAACATGAGACACAGTGATGGTGGTTTGTGTTTAGGAGTAGAATTAACATGAGACACAGTGATGGTGGTTTGTGTTTAGGAGTAGTATTAACATGAGACACAGTGATGGTGGGTTGTGTTTAGGAGTAGTATTAACATGAGACACGGTGATAGTGGGTTGTGTTTAGGAGTAGTATTAACATGAGACACAGGGATGGTGGTTTGTGTTTAGGAGTAGTATTAACATGAGACAGTGATGGTGGGTTGTGTTTAGGAGTAGTATTAACATGAGACACAGTGATGGTGGGTTGTGTTTAGGAGTAGCATTAACATGAGACACAGTGATGGTGGGTTGTGTTTAGGAGTAGTATTAACATGAGACACAGTGATGGTGGGTTGTGTTTAGAAGTAGTATTAACATGAGACACGGTGATGGTGGGTTGTGTTTAGGAGTAGTATTAACATGAGACACGGTGATGGTGGGTTCTGTTTAGGAGTAGTATTAACATGAGACACAGTGATGGTGGGTTGTGTTTAGGAGTAGTATTAACATGAGACACAGTGCTGGTGGGTTGTGTTTAGGAGTAGTATTAACATGAGACACGGTGATGGTGGGTTGTGTTTAGGAGTAGTATTAACATGAGACACGGTGATGGTGGGTTGTGTTTAGGAGTAGTATTAACATGAGACAGTGATGGTGGGTTGTGTTTAGCAGTAGTATTAACATGAGACACAGTGCTGGTGGGTTGTGTTTAGGAGTAGTATTAACATGAGACACGGTGATGGTGGGTTGTGTTTAGGAATAGTATTAACATGAGACAGTGATGGTGGTTTGTGTTTAGGAGTAGTATTAACATGAGACACGGTGATGGTGGGTTGTGTTTAGGAGTAGTATTAACATGAGACACAGTGTTGTGGGTTGTGTTTAGGAGTAGTATTAACATGAGACACAGTGAGGGTGGGTTGTGTTTAGGAGTAGTATTAACATGAGACACAGTGATGGTGGGTTGTGTTTAGGAGTAGTATTAACATGAGACACAGTGATGGTGGGTTGTGTTTAGGAGTAGTATTAACATGAGACACAGTGATGGTGGGTTGTGTTTAGGAGTAGTATTAACATGAGACACAGTGATGGCGGGGTTGTGTATAGGAGTAGTATTAACATGAGACACAGTGATGGTGGGTTGTGTTTAGGAGTAGTATTAACATGAGACACAGTGATGGTGGGTTGTGTTTAGGAGTAGTATTAACATGAGACACAGTGATGGTGGGTTGTGTTTAGCAGTAGTATTAACATGAGACACAGTGATGGTGGGTTGTGTTTAGGAGTTGTATTAACATGAGACACGGTGATGGTGGGTTGTGTTTAGGAGTAGTATTATTAACATGAGACACAGTGATGGTCGTTTGTTTTTAGGAGTAGTATTAACTTGAGACACAGTGATGGTGGATTGTGTTTAGGAGTAGTATTAACATGAGACACAGTGATGGCGGGTTGTGTATAGGAGTAGTATTAACATGAGACACAGTGATGGTGGGTTGTGTTTAGGAGTAGCATTAACATGAGACACAATGATGGTGGGTTGTGTTTAGGAGTAGTATTTACATGAGACACAGTGATGGTGGGTTGTGTTTAGGAATAGTATTAACATGAGACACAGTGATGGTGGGTTGTGTTTAGGAATAGTATTAACATGAGACACAGTGATGGTGGGTTGTGTTTAGGAGTAGTATTAACATGAGACACGGTGATAGTGGGTTGTGTTTAGGAGTAGTATTAACATGAGACAGTGATGGTGGGTTGTGTTTAGGAGTAGTATTAACATGAGACACAGTGATGGTGGGTTGTGTTTAGGAGTAGCATTAACATGAGACACAGTGATGGTGGGTTGTGTTTAGGAGTAGTATTAACATGAGACACGGTGATGGTGGGTTGTGTTTAGGAGTAGTATTAACATGAGACACGGTGATGGTGGGTTCTGTTTAGGAGTAGTATTAACATGAGACACAGTGATGGTGGGTTGTGTATAGGAGTAGTATTAACATGAGACACAGTGATGGTCGGTTGTGTTTAGGAGTAGTATTAACATGAGACACAGTGATGGTGGGTTGTGTTTAGGAGTAGTATTAACATGACACAGTGATGGTGGGTTGTGTTTAGGAATAGTATTAACATGAGACACAGTGATGGTGGGTTGTGTTTAGGAGTAGTATTAACATGAGACACAGTGATGGTGGGTTGTGTTTAGGAGTAGAATTAACATGAGACACAGTGATGGTGGTTTGTGTTTAGGAGTAGTATTAACATGAGACACAGTGATGGTGGGTTGTGTTTAGGAGTAGTATTAACATGAGACACGGTGATAGTGGGTTGTGTTTAGGAGTAGTATTAACATGAGACACAGGGATGGTGGTTTGTGTTTAGGAGTAGTATTAACATGAGACAGTGATGGTGGGTTGTGTTTAGGAGTAGTATTAACATGAGACACAGTGATGGTGGGTTGTGTTTAGGAGTAGCATTAACATGAGACACAGTGATGGTGGGTTGTGTTTAGGAGTAGTATTAACATGAGACACAGTGATGGTGGGTTGTGTTTAGAAGTAGTATTAACATGAGACACGGTGATGGTGGGTTGTGTTTAGGAGTAGTATTAACATGAGACACGGTGATGGTGGGTTCTGTTTAGGAGTAGTATTAACATGAGACACAGTGATGGTGGGTTGTGTTTAGGAGTAGTATTAACATGAGACACAGTGCTGGTGGGTTGTGTTTAGGAGTAGTATTAACATGAGACACGGTGATGGTGGGTTGTGTTTAGGAGTAGTATTAACATGAGACACGGTGATGGTGGGTTGTGTTTAGGAGTAGTATTAACATGAGACAGTGATGGTGGGTTGTGTTTAGCAGTAGTATTAACATGAGACACAGTGCTGGTGGGTTGTGTTTAGGAGTAGTATTAACATGAGACACGGTGATGGTGGGTTGTGTTTAGGAATAGTATTAACATGAGACAGTGATGGTGGTTTGTGTTTAGGAGTAGTATTAACATGAGACACGGTGATGGTGGGTTGTGTTTAGGAGTAGTATTAACATGAGACACAGTGTTGTGGGTTGTGTTTAGGAGTAGTATTAACATGAGACACAGTGAGGGTGGGTTGTGTTTAGGAGTAGTATTAACATGAGACACAGTGATGGTGGGTTGTGTTTAGGAGTAGTATTAACATGAGACACAGTGATGGTGGGTTGTGTTTAGGAGTAGTATTAACATGAGACACAGTGATGGTGGGTTGTGTTTAGGAGTAGTATTAACATGAGACACAGTGATGGCGGGGTTGTGTATAGGAGTAGTATTAACATGAGACACAGTGATGGTGGGTTGTGTTTAGGAGTAGTATTAACATGAGACACAGTGATGGTGGGTTGTGTTTAGGAGTAGTATTAACATGAGACACAGTGATGGTGGGTTGTGTTTAGCAGTAGTATTAACATGAGACACAGTGATGGTGGGTTGTGTTTAGGAGTTGTATTAACATGAGACACGGTGATGGTGGGTTGTGTTTAGGAGTAGTATTATTAACATGAGACACAGTGATGGTCGGTTGTTTTTAGGAGTAGTATTAACTTGAGACACAGTGATGGTGGATTGTGTTTAGGAGTAGTATTAACATGAGACACAGTGATGGCGGGTTGTGTATAGGAGTAGTATTAACATGAGACACAGTGATGGTGGGTTGTGTTTAGGAGTAGCATTAACATGAGACACAATGATGGTGGGTTGTGTTTAGGAGTAGTATTTACATGAGACACAGTGATGGTGGGTTGTGTTTAGGAATAGTATTAACATGAGACACAGTGATGGTGGGTTGTGTTTAGGAATAGTATTAACATGAGACACAGTGATGGTGGGTTGTGTTTAGGAGTAGTATTAACATGAGACACGGTGATAGTGGGTTGTGTTTAGGAGTAGTATTAACATGAGACAGTGATGGTGGGTTGTGTTTAGGAGTAGTATTAACATGAGACACAGTGATGGTGGGTTGTGTTTAGGAGTAGCATTAACATGAGACACAGTGATGGTGGGTTGTGTTTAGGAGTAGTATTAACATGAGACACGGTGATGGTGGGTTGTGTTTAGGAGTAGTATTAACATGAGACACGGTGATGGTGGGTTCTGTTTAGGAGTAGTATTAACATGAGACACAGTGATGGTGGGTTGTGTATAGGAGTAGTATTAACATGAGACACAGTGATGGTCGGTTGTGTTTAGGAGTAGTATTAACATGAGACACAGTGATGGTGGGTTGTGTTTAGGAGTAGTATTAACATGACACAGTGATGGTGGGTTGTGTTTAGGAATAGTATTAACATGAGACACAGTGATGGTGGGTTGTGTTTAGGAGTAGTATTAACATGAGACACAGTGATGGTGGGTTGTGTTTAGGAGTAGTACTAACATGAGACACAGTGATGGTGGTTTGTGTTTAGGAGTAGAATTAACATGAGACACAGTGATGGTGGTTTGTGTTTAGGAGTAGTATTAACATGAGACACAGTGATGGTGGGTTGTTTTTAGGAGTAGTATTAACATGAGACACGGTGATAGTGGGTTGTGTTTAGGAGTAGTATTAACATGAGACACAGGGATGGTGGTTTGTGTTTAGGAGTAGTATTAACATGAGACAGTGATGGTGGGTTGTGTTTAGGAGTAGTATTAACATGAGACACAGTGATGGTGGGTTGTGTTTAGGAGTAGCATTAACATGAGACACAGTGATGGTGGGTTGTGTTTAGGAGTAGTATTAACATGAGACACAGTGATGGTGGGTTGTGTTTAGAAGTAGTATTAACATGAGACACGGTGATGGTGGGTTGTGTTTAGGAGTAGTATTAACATGAGACACGGTGATGGTGGGTTCTGTTTAGGAGTAGTATTAACATGAGACACAGTGATGGTGGGTTGTGTTTAGGAGTAGTATTAACATGAGACACAGTGCTGGTGGGTTGTGTTTAGGAGTAGTATTAACATGAGACACGGTGATGGTGGGTTGTGTTTAGGAGTAGTATTAACATGAGACACGGTGATGGTGGGTTCTGTTTAGGAGTAGTATTAACATGAGACACAGTGACGGTGGGTTGTGTTTAGTAGTAGTATTAACATGAGACACAGTGATGGTGGGTTGTGTTTAGGAGTAGTATTAACATGAGACACAGTGATGGTGGGTTGTGTTTAGGAGTAGTATTAACATGAGACACAGTGATGGTGGTTTGTGTTTAGGAGTAGTTTTAACATGAGACACAGTGATGGTGGGTTGTGTTTATGAGTAGTATTAACATGAGACACGGTGATGGTGGGTTGTGTTTAGGAGTAGTATTAACATGAGACACAGTGATGGTGGGTTGTGTTTAGGAGTAGTATTAACATGAGACACAGTGATGGTGGGTTGTGTTTAGGAGTAGTATTAACATGAGACACAGTGATGGTGGGTTGTGTATAGGAGTAGTATTAACATGAGACACAGTGATGGTCGGTTGTGTTTAGGAGTAGTATTAACATGAGACACAGTGATGGTGGGTTGTGTTTAGGAGTAGTATTAACATGAGACACAGTGATGGTGGGTTGTGTTTAGGAGTAGCATTAACATGAGACACAATGATGGTGGGTTGTGTTTAGGAGTAGTATTAACATGAGACACAGTGATGGTGGGTTGTGTTTAGGAGTAGTATTAACATGAGACACAGTTATGGCGGGTTGTGTATAGGAGTAGTATTAACGTGAGACACAGTGATGGTGGGTTGTGTTTAGGAGTAGCATTAACATGAGACACAATGATGGTGGGTTGTGTTTAGGAGTAGTATTTACATGAGACACAGTGATGGTGGGTTGTGTTTAGGAGCAGTATTAACATGAGACACAGTGATGGTGGGTTGTGTTTAGGAATAGTATTAACATGAGACACAGTGATGGTGGGTTGTGTTTAGGAGTAGTATTAACATGAGACACGGTGATAGTGGGTTGTGTTTAGGAGTAGTATTAACATGAGACACAGTGATGGTGGTTTGTGTTTAGGAGTAGTATTAACATGAGACACAGTGATGGTGGTTTGTGTTTAGGAGTAGCATTAACATGAGACACAGTGATGGTGGGTTGTGTTTAGGAGTAGTATTAACATGAGACACAGTGATGGTGGGTTGTGTTTAGAAGTAGTATTAACATGAGACACGGTGATGGTGGGTTGTGTTTAGGAGTAGTATTAACATGAGACACGGTGATGGTGGGTTCTGTTTAGGAGTAGTATTAACATGAGACACAGTGATGGTGGGTTGTGTTTAGGAGTAGTATTAACATGAGACACGGTGATGGTGGGTTGTGTTTAGGAGTAGTATTAACATGAGACAGTGATGGTGGGTTGTGTTTAGCAGTAGTATTAACATGAGACACAGTGCTGGTGGGTTGTGTTTAGGAGTAGTATTAACATGAGACACGGTGATGGTGGGTTGTGTTTAGGAGTAGTATTAACATGAGACACGGTGATGGTGGTTCTGTTTAGGAGTAGTATTAACATGAGACACAGTGATGGTGGGTTGTGTATAGGAGTAGTATTAACATGAGACACAGTGATGGTCGGTTGTGTTTAGGAGTAGTATTAACATGAGACACAGTGATGGTGGGTTGTGTTTAGGAGTAGTATTAACATGAGACACAGTGATTGCGGGTTGTGTTTAGGAGTAGCATTAACATGAGACACAATGATGGTGGGTTGTGTTTAGGAGTAGTATTTACATGAGACACAGTGATGGTGGGTTGTGTTTAGGAGTAGTATTAACATGAGACACAGTGATGGTGGGTTGTGTTTAGGAATAGTATTAACATGAGACACAGTGATGGTGGGTTGTGTTTAGGAGTAGTATTAACATGAGACACAGTGATGGTGGGTTGTGTTTAGGAGTAGTACTAACATGAGACACAGTGATGGTGGTTTGTGTTTAGGAGTAGAATTAACATGAGACACAGTGATGGTGGGTTGTGTTTAGGAGTAGTATTAACATGAGACACAGTGATGGTGGGTTGTGTTTAGGAGTAGTATTAACATGAGACACGGTGATAGTGGGTTGTGTTTAGGAGTAGTATTAACATGAGACACGGTGATGGTGGTTCTGTTTAGGAGTAGTATTAACATGAGACACAGTGATGGTGGGTTGTGTATAGGAGTAGTATTAACATGAGACACAGTGATGGTCGGTTGTGTTTAGGAGTAGTATTAACATGAGACACAGTGATGGTGGGTTGTGTTTAGGAGTAGTATTAACATGAGACACAGTGATTGCGGGTTGTGTTTAGGAGTAGCATTAACATGAGACACAATGATGGTGGGTTGTGTTTAGGAGTAGTATTTACATGAGACACAGTGATGGTGGGTTGTGTTTAGGAGTAGTATTAACATGAGACACAGTGATGGTGGGTTGTGTTTAGGAATAGTATTAACATGAGACACAGTGATGGTGGGTTGTGTTTAGGAGTAGTATTAACATGAGACACAGTGATGGTGGGTTGTGTTTAGGAGTAGTACTAACATGAGACACAGTGATGGTGGTTTGTGTTTAGGAGTAGAATTAACATGAGACACAGTGATGGTGGGTTGTGTTTAGGAGTAGTATTAACATGAGACACAGTGATGGTGGGTTGTGTTTAGGAGTAGTATTAACATGAGACACGGTGATAGTGGGTTGTGTTTAGGAGTAGTATTAACATGAGACACAGTGATGGTGGGTTGTGTTTAGGAATAGTATTAACATGAGACACAGTGATGGTGGGTTGTGTTTAGGAGTAGTATTAACATGAGACACAGTGATGGTGGTTTGTGGTTAGGAGTAGTTTTAACATGAGACACAGTGATGGTGGGTTGTGTTTATGAGTAGTATTAACATGAGACACGGTGATGGTGGGTTGTGTTTAGGAGTAGTATTAACATGAGACACAGTGATGGTGGGTTGTGTTTAGGAGTAGTATTAACATGAGACACAGTGATGGTGGGTTGTGTTTAGGAGTAGTATTAACATGAGACACAGTGATGGTGGGTTGTGTATGGAGTAGTATTAACATGAGACACAGTGATGGTCGGTTGTGTTTAGGAGTAGTATTAACATGAGACACAGTGATGGTGGGTTGTGTTTAGGAGTAGTATTAACATGAGACACAGTGATGGTGGGTTGTGTTTAGGAGTAGCATTAACATGAGACACAATGATGGTGGGTTGTGTTTAGGAGTAGTATTAACATGAGACACAGTGATGGTGGGTTGTGTTTAGGAGTAGTATTAACATGAGACACAGTTATGGCGGGTTGTGTATAGGAGTAGTATTAACGTGAGACACAGTGATGGTGGGTTGTGTTTAGGAGTAGCATTAACATGAGACACAATGATGGTGGGTTGTGTTTAGGAGTAGTATTAACATGAGACACAGTGATGGTGGGTTGTGTTTAGGAGTAGTATTAACATGAGACACAGTTATGGCGGGTTGTGTATAGGAGTAGTATTAACGTGAGACACAGTGATGGTGGGTTGTGTTTAGGAGTAGCATTAACATGAGACACAATGATGGTGGGTTGTGTTTAGGAGTAGTATTTACATGAGACACAGTGATGGTGGGTTGTGTTTAGGAGCAGTATTAACATGAGACACAGTGATGGTGGGTTGTGTTTAGGAATAGTATTAACATGAGACACAGTGATGGTGGGTTGTGTTTAGGAGTAGTATTAACATGAGACACGGTGATAGTGGGTTGTGTTTAGGAGTAGTATTAACATGAGACACAGTGATGGTGGTTTGTGTTTAGGAGTAGTATTAACATGAGACACAGTGATGGTGGTTTGTGTTTAGGAGTAGCATTAACATGAGACACAGTGATGGTGGGTTGTGTTTAGGAGTAGTATTAACATGAGACACAGTGATGGTGGGTTGTGTTTAGAAGTAGTATTAACATGAGACACGGTGATGGTGGGTTGTGTTTAGGAGTAGTATTAACATGAGACACGGTGATGGTGGGTTCTGTTTAGGAGTAGTATTAACATGAGACACAGTGATGGTGGGTTGTGTTTAGGAGTAGTATTAACATGAGACACGGTGATGGTGGGTTGTGTTTAGGAGTAGTATTAACATGAGACAGTGATGGTGGGTTGTGTTTAGCAGTAGTATTAACATGAGACACAGTGCTGGTGGGTTGTGTTTAGGAGTAGTATTAACATGAGACACGGTGATGGTGGGTTGTGTTTAGGAGTAGTATTAACATGAGACACGGTGATGGTGGTTCTGTTTAGGAGTAGTATTTACATGAGACACAGTGATGGTGGGTTGTGTATAGGAGTAGTATTAACATGAGACACAGTGATGGTCGGTTGTGTTTAGGAGTAGTATTAACATGAGACACAGTGATGGTGGGTTGTGTTTAGGAGTAGTATTAACATGAGACACAGTGATTGCGGGTTGTGTTTAGGAGTAGCATTAACATGAGACACAATGATGGTGGGTTGTGTTTAGGAGTAGTATTTACATGAGACACAGTGATGGTGGGTTGTGTTTAGGAGTAGTATTAACATGAGACACAGTGATGGTGGGTTGTGTTTAGGAATAGTATTAACATGAGACACAGTGATGGTGGGTTGTGTTTAGGAGTAGTATTAACATGAGACACAGTGATGGTGGGTTGTGTTTAGGAGTAGTACTAACATGAGACACAGTGATGGTGGTTTGTGTTTAGGAGTAGAATTAACATGAGACACAGTGATGGTGGGTTGTGTTTAGGAGTAGTATTAACATGAGACACAGTGATGGTGGGTTGTGTTTAGGAGTAGTATTAACATGAGACACGGTGATAGTGGGTTGTGTTTAGGAGTAGTATTAACATGAGACACGGTGATGGTGGTTCTGTTTAGGAGTAGTATTAACATGAGACACAGTGATGGTGGGTTGTGTATAGGAGTAGTATTAACATGAGACACAGTGATGGTCGGTTGTGTTTAGGAGTAGTATTAACATGAGACACAGTGATGGTGGGTTGTGTTTAGGAGTAGTATTAACATGAGACACAGTGATTGCGGGTTGTGTTTAGGAGTAGCATTAACATGAGACACAATGATGGTGGGTTGTGTTTAGGAGTAGTATTTACATGAGACACAGTGATGGTGGGTTGTGTTTAGGAGTAGTATTAACATGAGACACAGTGATGGTGGGTTGTGTTTAGGAATAGTATTAACATGAGACACAGTGATGGTGGGTTGTGTTTAGGAGTAGTATTAACATGAGACACAGTGATGGTGGGTTGTGTTTAGGAGTAGTACTAACATGAGACACAGTGATGGTGGTTTGTGTTTAGGAGTAGAATTAACATGAGACACAGTGATGGTGGGTTGTGTTTAGGAGTAGTATTAACATGAGACACAGTGATGGTGGGTTGTGTTTAGGAGTAGTATTAACATGAGACACGGTGATAGTGGGTTGTGTTTAGGAGTAGTATTAACATGAGACACAGTGATGGTGGGTTGTGTTTAGGAATAGTATTAACATGAGACACAGTGATGGTGGGTTGTGTTTAGGAGTAGTATTAACATGAGACACAGTGATGGTGGTTTGTGTTTAGGAGTAGTTTTAACATGAGACACAGTGATGGTGGGTTGTGTTTATGAGTAGTATTAACATGAGACACGGTGATGGTGGGTTGTGTTTAGGAGTAGTATTAACATGAGACACAGTGATGGTGGGTTGTGTTTAGGAGTAGTATTAACATGAGACACAGTGATGGTGGGTTGTGTTTAGGAGTAGTATTAACATGAGACACAGTGATGGTGGGTTGTGTATGGAGTAGTATTAACATGAGACACAGTGATGGTCGGTTGTGTTTAGGAGTAGTATTAACATGAGACACAGTGATGGTGGGTTGTGTTTAGGAGTAGTATTAACATGAGACACAGTGATGGTGGGTTGTGTTTAGGAGTAGCATTAACATGAGACACAATGATGGTGGGTTGTGTTTAGGAGTAGTATTAACATGAGACACAGTGATGGTGGGTTGTGTTTAGGAGTAGTATTAACATGAGACACAGTTATGGCGGGTTGTGTATAGGAGTAGTATTAACGTGAGACACAGTGATGGTGGGTTGTGTTTAGGAGTAGCATTAACATGAGACACAATGATGGTGGGTTGTGTTTAGGAGTAGTATTTACATGAGACACAGTGATGGTGGGTTGTGTTTAGGAGCAGTATTAACATGAGACACAGTGATGGTGGGTTGTGTTTAGGAATAGTATTAACATGAGACACAGTGATGGTGGGTTGTGTTTAGGAGTAGTATTAACATGAGACACGGTGATAGTGGGTTGTGTTTAGGAGTAGTATTAACATGAGACACAGTGCTGGTGGGTTGTGTTTAGGAGTAGTATTAACATGAGACACGGTGATGGTGGGTTGTGTTTAGGAGTAGTATTAACATGAGACACGGTGATGGTGGGTTCTGTTTAGGAGTAGTATTAACATGAGACACAGTGACGGTGGGTTGTGTTTAGTAGTAGTATTAACATGAGACACAGTGATGGTGGGTTGTGTTTAGGAGTAGTATTAACATGAGACACAGTGATGGTGGGTTGTGTTTAGGAGTAGTATTAACATGAGACACAGTGATGGTGGTTTGTGTTTAGGAGTAGTTTTAACATGAGACACAGTGATGGTGGGTTGTGTTTATGAGTAGTATTAACATGAGACACGGTGATGGTGGGTTGTGTTTAGGAGTAGTATTAACATGAGACACAGTGATGGTGGGTTGTGTTTAGGAGTAGTATTAACATGAGACACAGTGATGGTGGGTTGTGTTTAGGAGTAGTATTAACATGAGACACAGTGATGGTGGGTTGTGTATAGGAGTAGTATTAACATGAGACACAGTGATGGTCGGTTGTGTTTAGGAGTAGTATTAACATGAGACACAGTGATGGTGGGTTGTGTTTAGGAGTAGTATTAACATGAGACACAGTGATGGTGGGTTGTGTTTAGGAGTAGCATTAACATGAGACACAATGATGGTGGGTTGTGTTTAGGAGTAGTATTAACATGAGACACAGTGATGGTGGGTTGTGTTTAGGAGTAGTATTAACATGAGACACAGTTATGGCGGGTTGTGTATAGGAGTAGTATTAACGTGAGACACAGTGATGGTGGGTTGTGTTTAGGAGTAGCATTAACATGAGACACAATGATGGTGGGTTGTGTTTAGGAGTAGTATTTACATGAGACACAGTGATGGTGGGTTGTGTTTAGGAGCAGTATTAACATGAGACACAGTGATGGTGGGTTGTGTTTAGGAATAGTATTAACATGAGACACAGTGATGGTGGGTTGTGTTTAGGAGTAGTATTAACATGAGACACGGTGATAGTGGGTTGTGTTTAGGAGTAGTATTAACATGAGACACAGTGATGGTGGTTTGTGTTTAGGAGTAGTATTAACATGAGACACAGTGATGGTGGTTTGTGTTTAGGAGTAGCATTAACATGAGACACAGTGATGGTGGGTTGTGTTTAGGAGTAGTATTAACATGAGACACAGTGATGGTGGGTTGTGTTTAGAAGTAGTATTAACATGAGACACGGTGATGGTGGGTTGTGTTTAGGAGTAGTATTAACATGAGACACGGTGATGGTGGGTTCTGTTTAGGAGTAGTATTAACATGAGACACAGTGATGGTGGGTTGTGTTTAGGAGTAGTATTAACATGAGACACGGTGATGGTGGGTTGTGTTTAGGAGTAGTATTAACATGAGACAGTGATGGTGGGTTGTGTTTAGCAGTAGTATTAACATGAGACACAGTGCTGGTGGGTTGTGTTTAGGAGTAGTATTAACATGAGACACGGTGATGGTGGGTTGTGTTTAGGAGTAGTATTAACATGAGACACGGTGATGGTGGTTCTGTTTAGGAGTAGTATTAACATGAGACACAGTGATGGTGGGTTGTGTATAGGAGTAGTATTAACATGAGACACAGTGATGGTCGGTTGTGTTTAGGAGTAGTATTAACATGAGACACAGTGATGGTGGGTTGTGTTTAGGAGTAGTATTAACATGAGACACAGTGATTGCGGGTTGTGTTTAGGAGTAGCATTAACATGAGACACAATGATGGTGGGTTGTGTTTAGGAGTAGTATTTACATGAGACACAGTGATGGTGGGTTGTGTTTAGGAGTAGTATTAACATGAGACACAGTGATGGTGGGTTGTGTTTAGGAATAGTATTAACATGAGACACAGTGATGGTGGGTTGTGTTTAGGAGTAGTATTAACATGAGACACAGTGATGGTGGGTTGTGTTTAGGAGTAGTATTAACATGAGACACAGTGATGGTGGGTTGTGTTTAGGAGTAGTATTAACATGAGACACAGTGATTGCGGGTTGTGTTTAGGAGTAGCATTAACATGAGACACAATGATGGTGGGTTGTGTTTAGGAGTAGTATTTACATGAGACACAGTGATGGTGGGTTGTGTTTAGGAGTAGTATTAACATGAGACACAGTGATGGTGGGTTGTGTTTAGGAATAGTATTAACATGAGACACAGTGATGGTGGGTTGTGTTTAGGAGTAGTATTAACATGAGACACAGTGATGGTGGGTTGTGTTTAGGAGTAGTACTAACATGAGACACAGTGATGGTGGTTTGTGTTTAGGAGTAGAATTAACATGAGACACAGTGATGGTGGGTTGTGTTTAGGAGTAGTATTAACATGAGACACAGTGATGGTGGGTTGTGTTTAGGAGTAGTATTAACATGAGACACGGTGATAGTGGGTTGTGTTTAGGAGTAGTATTAACATGAGACACAGTGATGGTGGGTTGTGTTTAGGAATAGTATTAACATGAGACACAGTGATGGTGGGTTGTGTTTAGGAGTAGTATTAACATGAGACACAGTGATGGTGGTTTGTGTTTAGGAGTAGTTTTAACATGAGACACAGTGATGGTGGGTTGTGTTTATGAGTAGTATTAACATGAGACACGGTGATGGTGGGTTGTGTTTAGGAGTAGTATTAACATGAGACACAGTGATGGTGGGTTGTGTTTAGGAGTAGTATTAACATGAGACACAGTGATGGTGGGTTGTGTTTAGGAGTAGTATTAACATGAGACACAGTGATGGTGGGTTGTGTATGGAGTAGTATTAACATGAGACACAGTGATGGTCGGTTGTGTTTAGGAGTAGTATTAACATGAGACACAGTGATGGTGGGTTGTGTTTAGGAGTAGTATTAACATGAGACACAGTGATGGTGGGTTGTGTTTAGGAGTAGCATTAACATGAGACACAATGATGGTGGGTTGTGTTTAGGAGTAGTATTAACATGAGACACAGTGATGGTGGGTTGTGTTTAGGAGTAGTATTAACATGAGACACAGTTATGGCGGGTTGTGTATAGGAGTAGTATTAACGTGAGACACAGTGATGGTGGGTTGTGTTTAGGAGTAGCATTAACATGAGACACAATGATGGTGGGTTGTGTTTAGGAGTAGTATTTACATGAGACACAGTGATGGTGGGTTGTGTTTAGGAGCAGTATTAACATGAGACACAGTGATGGTGGGTTGTGTTTAGGAATAGTATTAACATGAGACACAGTGATGGTGGGTTGTGTTTAGGAGTAGTATTAACATGAGACACGGTGATAGTGGGTTGTGTTTAGGAGTAGTATTAACATGAGACACAGTGCTGGTGGGTTGTGTTTAGGAGTAGTATTAACATGAGACACGGTGATGGTGGGTTGTGTTTAGGAGTAGTATTAACATGAGACACGGTGATGGTGGGTTCTGTTTAGGAGTAGTATTAACATGAGACACAGTGACGGTGGGTTGTGTTTAGTAGTAGTATTAACATGAGACACAGTGATGGTGGGTTGTGTTTAGGAGTAGTATTAACATGAGACACAGTGATGGTGGGTTGTGTTTAGGAGTAGTATTAACATGAGACACAGTGATGGTGGTTTGTGTTTAGGAGTAGTTTTAACATGAGACACAGTGATGGTGGGTTGTGTTTATGAGTAGTATTAACATGAGACACGGTGATGGTGGGTTGTGTTTAGGAGTAGTATTAACATGAGACACAGTGATGGTGGGTTGTGTTTAGGAGTAGTATTAACATGAGACACAGTGATGGTGGGTTGTGTTTAGGAGTAGTATTAACATGAGACACAGTGATGGTGGGTTGTGTATAGGAATAGTATTAACATGAGACACAGTGATGGTCGGTTGTGTTTAGGAGTAGTATTAACATGAGACACAGTGATGGTGGGTTGTGTTTAGGAGTAGTATTAACATGAGACACAGTGATGGTGGGTTGTGTTTAGGAGTAGCATTAACATGAGACACAATGATGGTGGGTTGTGTTTAGGAGTAGTATTAACATGAGACACAGTGATGGTGGGTTGTGTTTAGGAGTAGTATTAACATGAGACACAGTTATGGCGGGTTGTGTATAGGAGTAGTATTAACGTGAGACACAGTGATGGTGGGTTGTGTTTAGGAGTAGCATTAACATGAGACACAATGATGGTGGGTTGTGTTTAGGAGTAGTATTTACATGAGACACAGTGATGGTGGGTTGTGTTTAGGAGCAGTATTAACATGAGACACAGTGATGGTGGGTTGTGTTTAGGAATAGTATTAACATGAGACACAGTGATGGTGGGTTGTGTTTAGGAGTAGTATTAACATGAGACACGGTGATAGTGGGTTGTGTTTAGGAGTAGTATTAACATGAGACACAGTGATGGTGGTTTGTGTTTAGGAGTAGTATTAACATGAGACACAGTGATGGTGGTTTGTGTTTAGGAGTAGCATTAACATGAGACACAGTGATGGTGGGTTGTGTTTAGGAGTAGTATTAACATGAGACACAGTGATGGTGGGTTGTGTTTAGAAGTAGTATTAACATGAGACACGGTGATGGTGGGTTGTGTTTAGGAGTAGTATTAACATGAGACACGGTGATGGTGGGTTCTGTTTAGGAGTAGTATTAACATGAGACACAGTGATGGTGGGTTGTGTTTAGGAGTAGTATTAACATGAGACACGGTGATGGTGGGTTGTGTTTAGGAGTAGTATTAACATGAGACAGTGATGGTGGGTTGTGTTTAGCAGTAGTATTAACATGAGACACAGTGCTGGTGGGTTGTGTTTAGGAGTAGTATTAACATGAGACACGGTGATGGTGGGTTGTGTTTAGGAGTAGTATTAACATGAGACACGGTGATGGTGGTTCTGTTTAGGAGTAGTATTAACATGAGACACAGTGATGGTGGGTTGTGTATAGGAGTAGTATTAACATGAGACACAGTGATGGTCGGTTGTGTTTAGGAGTAGTATTAACATGAGACACAGTGATGGTGGGTTGTGTTTAGGAGTAGTATTAACATGAGACACAGTGATTGCGGGTTGTGTTTAGGAGTAGCATTAACATGAGACACAATGATGGTGGGTTGTGTTTAGGAGTAGTATTTACATGAGACACAGTGATGGTGGGTTGTGTTTAGGAGTAGTATTAACATGAGACACAGTGATGGTGGGTTGTGTTTAGGAATAGTATTAACATGAGACACAGTGATGGTGGGTTGTGTTTAGGAGTAGTATTAACATGAGACACAGTGATGGTGGGTTGTGTTTAGGAGTAGTACTAACATGAGACACAGTGATGGTGGTTTGTGTTTAGGAGTAGAATTAACATGAGACACAGTGATGGTGGGTTGTGTTTAGGAGTAGTATTAACATGAGACACAGTGATGGTGGGTTGTGTTTAGGAGTAGTATTAACATGAGACACGGTGATAGTGGGTTGTGTTTAGGAGTAGTATTAACATGAGACACGGTGATGGTGGTTCTGTTTAGGAGTAGTATTAACATGAGACACAGTGATGGTGGGTTGTGTATAGGAGTAGTATTAACATGAGACACAGTGATGGTCGGTTGTGTTTAGGAGTAGTATTAACATGAGACACAGTGATGGTGGGTTGTGTTTAGGAGTAGTATTAACATGAGACACAGTGATTGCGGGTTGTGTTTAGGAGTAGCATTAACATGAGACACAATGATGGTGGGTTGTGTTTAGGAGTAGTATTTACATGAGACACAGTGATGGTGGGTTGTGTTTAGGAGTAGTATTAACATGAGACACAGTGATGGTGGGTTGTGTTTAGGAATAGTATTAACATGAGACACAGTGATGGTGGGTTGTGTTTAGGAGTAGTATTAACATGAGACACAGTGATGGTGGGTTGTGTTTAGGAGTAGTACTAACATGAGACACAGTGATGGTGGTTTGTGTTTAGGAGTAGAATTAACATGAGACACAGTGATGGTGGGTTGTGTTTAGGAGTAGTATTAACATGAGACACAGTGATGGTGGGTTGTGTTTAGGAGTAGTATTAACATGAGACACGGTGATAGTGGGTTGTGTTTAGGAGTAGTATTAACATGAGACACAGTGATGGTGGGTTGTGTTTAGGAATAGTATTAACATGAGACACAGTGATGGTGGGTTGTGTTTAGGAGTAGTATTAACATGAGACACAGTGATGGTGGTTTGTGGTTAGGAGTAGTTTTAACATGAGACACAGTGATGGTGGGTTGTGTTTATGAGTAGTATTAACATGAGACACGGTGATGGTGGGTTGTGTTTAGGAGTAGTATTAACATGAGACACAGTGATGGTGGGTTGTGTTTAGGAGTAGTATTAACATGAGACACAGTGATGGTGGGTTGTGTTTAGGAGTAGTATTAACATGAGACACAGTGATGGTGGGTTGTGTATGGAGTAGTATTAACATGAGACACAGTGATGGTCGGTTGTGTTTAGGAGTAGTATTAACATGAGACACAGTGATGGTGGGTTGTGTTTAGGAGTAGTATTAACATGAGACACAGTGATGGTGGGTTGTGTTTAGGAGTAGCATTAACATGAGACACAATGATGGTGGGTTGTGTTTAGGAGTAGTATTAACATGAGACACAGTGATGGTGGGTTGTGTTTAGGAGTAGTATTAACATGAGACACAGTTATGGCGGGTTGTGTATAGGAGTAGTATTAACGTGAGACACAGTGATGGTGGGTTGTGTTTAGGAGTAGCATTAACATGAGACACAATGATGGTGGGTTGTGTTTAGGAGTAGTATTAACATGAGACACAGTGATGGTGGGTTGTGTTTAGGAGTAGTATTAACATGAGACACAGTTATGGCGGGTTGTGTATAGGAGTAGTATTAACGTGAGACACAGTGATGGTGGGTTGTGTTTAGGAGTAGCATTAACATGAGACACAATGATGGTGGGTTGTGTTTAGGAGTAGTATTTACATGAGACACAGTGATGGTGGGTTGTGTTTAGGAGCAGTATTAACATGAGACACAGTGATGGTGGGTTGTGTTTAGGAATAGTATTAACATGAGACACAGTGATGGTGGGTTGTGTTTAGGAGTAGTATTAACATGAGACACGGTGATAGTGGGTTGTGTTTAGGAGTAGTATTAACATGAGACACAGTGATGGTGGTTTGTGTTTAGGAGTAGTATTAACATGAGACACAGTGATGGTGGTTTGTGTTTAGGAGTAGCATTAACATGAGACACAGTGATGGTGGGTTGTGTTTAGGAGTAGTATTAACATGAGACACAGTGATGGTGGGTTGTGTTTAGAAGTAGTATTAACATGAGACACGGTGATGGTGGGTTGTGTTTAGGAGTAGTATTAACATGAGACACGGTGATGGTGGGTTCTGTTTAGGAGTAGTATTAACATGAGACACAGTGATGGTGGGTTGTGTTTAGGAGTAGTATTAACATGAGACACGGTGATGGTGGGTTGTGTTTAGGAGTAGTATTAACATGAGACAGTGATGGTGGGTTGTGTTTAGCAGTAGTATTAACATGAGACACAGTGCTGGTGGGTTGTGTTTAGGAGTAGTATTAACATGAGACACGGTGATGGTGGGTTGTGTTTAGGAGTAGTATTAACATGAGACACGGTGATGGTGGTTCTGTTTAGGAGTAGTATTTACATGAGACACAGTGATGGTGGGTTGTGTATAGGAGTAGTATTAACATGAGACACAGTGATGGTCGGTTGTGTTTAGGAGTAGTATTAACATGAGACACAGTGATGGTGGGTTGTGTTTAGGAGTAGTATTAACATGAGACACAGTGATTGCGGGTTGTGTTTAGGAGTAGCATTAACATGAGACACAATGATGGTGGGTTGTGTTTAGGAGTAGTATTTACATGAGACACAGTGATGGTGGGTTGTGTTTAGGAGTAGTATTAACATGAGACACAGTGATGGTGGGTTGTGTTTAGGAATAGTATTAACATGAGACACAGTGATGGTGGGTTGTGTTTAGGAGTAGTATTAACATGAGACACAGTGATGGTGGGTTGTGTTTAGGAGTAGTACTAACATGAGACACAGTGATGGTGGTTTGTGTTTAGGAGTAGAATTAACATGAGACACAGTGATGGTGGGTTGTGTTTAGGAGTAGTATTAACATGAGACACAGTGATGGTGGGTTGTGTTTAGGAGTAGTATTAACATGAGACACGGTGATAGTGGGTTGTGTTTAGGAGTAGTATTAACATGAGACACGGTGATGGTGGTTCTGTTTAGGAGTAGTATTAACATGAGACACAGTGATGGTGGGTTGTGTATAGGAGTAGTATTAACATGAGACACAGTGATGGTCGGTTGTGTTTAGGAGTAGTATTAACATGAGACACAGTGATGGTGGGTTGTGTTTAGGAGTAGTATTAACATGAGACACAGTGATTGCGGGTTGTGTTTAGGAGTAGCATTAACATGAGACACAATGATGGTGGGTTGTGTTTAGGAGTAGTATTTACATGAGACACAGTGATGGTGGGTTGTGTTTAGGAGTAGTATTAACATGAGACACAGTGATGGTGGGTTGTGTTTAGGAATAGTATTAACATGAGACACAGTGATGGTGGGTTGTGTTTAGGAGTAGTATTAACATGAGACACAGTGATGGTGGGTTGTGTTTAGGAGTAGTACTAACATGAGACACAGTGATGGTGGTTTGTGTTTAGGAGTAGAATTAACATGAGACACAGTGATGGTGGGTTGTGTTTAGGAGTAGTATTAACATGAGACACAGTGATGGTGGGTTGTGTTTAGGAGTAGTATTAACATGAGACACGGTGATAGTGGGTTGTGTTTAGGAGTAGTATTAACATGAGACACAGTGATGGTGGGTTGTGTTTAGGAATAGTATTAACATGAGACACAGTGATGGTGGGTTGTGTTTAGGAGTAGTATTAACATGAGACACAGTGATGGTGGTTTGTGTTTAGGAGTAGTTTTAACATGAGACACAGTGATGGTGGGTTGTGTTTATGAGTAGTATTAACATGAGACACGGTGATGGTGGGTTGTGTTTAGGAGTAGTATTAACATGAGACACAGTGATGGTGGGTTGTGTTTAGGAGTAGTATTAACATGAGACACAGTGATGGTGGGTTGTGTTTAGGAGTAGTATTAACATGAGACACAGTGATGGTGGGTTGTGTATGGAGTAGTATTAACATGAGACACAGTGATGGTCGGTTGTGTTTAGGAGTAGTATTAACATGAGACACAGTGATGGTGGGTTGTGTTTAGGAGTAGTATTAACATGAGACACAGTGATGGTGGGTTGTGTTTAGGAGTAGCATTAACATGAGACACAATGATGGTGGGTTGTGTTTAGGAGTAGTATTAACATGAGACACAGTGATGGTGGGTTGTGTTTAGGAGTAGTATTAACATGAGACACAGTTATGGCGGGTTGTGTATAGGAGTAGTATTAACGTGAGACACAGTGATGGTGGGTTGTGTTTAGGAGTAGCATTAACATGAGACACAATGATGGTGGGTTGTGTTTAGGAGTAGTATTTACATGAGACACAGTGATGGTGGGTTGTGTTTAGGAGCAGTATTAACATGAGACACAGTGATGGTGGGTTGTGTTTAGGAATAGTATTAACATGAGACACAGTGATGGTGGGTTGTGTTTAGGAGTAGTATTAACATGAGACACGGTGATAGTGGGTTGTGTTTAGGAGTAGTATTAACATGAGACACAGTGATGGTGGTTTGTGTTTAGGAGTAGTATTAACATGAGACACAGTGATGGTGGTTTGTGTTTAGGAGTAGCATTAACATGAGACACAGTGATGGTGGGTTGTGTTTAGGAGTAGTATTAACATGAGACACAGTGATGGTGGGTTGTGTTTAGAAGTAGTATTAACATGAGACACGGTGATGGTGGGTTGTGTTTAGGAGTAGTATTAACATGAGACACGGTGATGGTGGGTTCTGTTTAGGAGTAGTATTAACATGAGACACAGTGATGGTGGGTTGTGTTTAGGAGTAGTATTAACATGAGACACGGTGATGGTGGGTTGTGTTTAGGAGTAGTATTAACATGAGACAGTGATGGTGGGTTGTGTTTAGCAGTAGTATTAACATGAGACACAGTGCTGGTGGGTTGTGTTTAGGAGTAGTATTAACATGAGACACGGTGATGGTGGGTTGTGTTTAGGAGTAGTATTAACATGAGACACGGTGATGGTGGTTCTGTTTAGGAGTAGTATTAACATGAGACACAGTGATGGTGGGTTGTGTATAGGAGTAGTATTAACATGAGACACAGTGATGGTCGGTTGTGTTTAGGAGTAGTATTAACATGAGACACAGTGATGGTGGGTTGTGTTTAGGAGTAGTATTAACATGAGACACAGTGATTGCGGGTTGTGTTTAGGAGTAGTATTAACATGAGACACAGTGATGGTGGTTTGTGTTTAGGAGTAGCATTAACATGAGACACAGTGATGGTGGGTTGTGTTTAGGAGTAGTATTAACATGAGACACAGTGATGGTGGGTTGTGTTTAGAAGTAGTATTAACATGAGACACGGTGATGGTGGGTTGTGTTTAGGAGTAGTATTAACATGAGACACGGTGATGGTGGGTTCTGTTTAGGAGTAGTATTAACATGAGACACAGTGATGGTGGGTTGTGTTTAGGAGTAGTATTAACATGAGACACGGTGATGGTGGGTTGTGTTTAGGAGTAGTATTAACATGAGACAGTGATGGTGGGTTGTGTTTAGCAGTAGTATTAACATGAGACACAGTGCTGGTGGGTTGTGTTTAGGAGTAGTATTAACATGAGACACGGTGATGGTGGGTTGTGTTTAGGAGTAGTATTAACATGAGACACGGTGATGGTGGTTCTGTTTAGGAGTAGTATTAACATGAGACACAGTGATGGTGGGTTGTGTATAGGAGTAGTATTAACATGAGACACAGTGATGGTCGGTTGTGTTTAGGAGTAGTATTAACATGAGACACAGTGATGGTGGGTTGTGTTTAGGAGTAGTATTAACATGAGACACAGTGATTGCGGGTTGTGTTTAGGAGTAGCATTAACATGAGACACAATGATGGTGGGTTGTGTTTAGGAGTAGTATTTACATGAGACACAGTGATGGTGGGTTGTGTTTAGGAGTAGTATTAACATGAGACACAGTGATGGTGGGTTGTGTTTAGGAATAGTATTAACATGAGACACAGTGATGGTGGGTTGTGTTTAGGAGTAGTATTAACATGAGACACAGTGATGGTGGGTTGTGTTTAGGAGTAGTACTAACATGAGACACAGTGATGGTGGTTTGTGTTTAGGAGTAGAATTAACATGAGACACAGTGATGGTGGGTTGTGTTTAGGAGTAGTATTAACATGAGACACAGTGATGGTGGGTTGTGTTTAGGAGTAGTATTAACATGAGACACGGTGATAGTGGGTTGTGTTTAGGAGTAGTATTAACATGAGACACGGTGATGGTGGTTCTGTTTAGGAGTAGTATTAACATGAGACACAGTGATGGTGGGTTGTGTATAGGAGTAGTATTAACATGAGACACAGTGATGGTCGGTTGTGTTTAGGAGTAGTATTAACATGAGACACAGTGATGGTGGGTTGTGTTTAGGAGTAGTATTAACATGAGACACAGTGATTGCGGGTTGTGTTTAGGAGTAGCATTAACATGAGACACAATGATGGTGGGTTGTGTTTAGGAGTAGTATTTACATGAGACACAGTGATGGTGGGTTGTGTTTAGGAGTAGTATTAACATGAGACACAGTGATGGTGGGTTGTGTTTAGGAATAGTATTAACATGAGACACAGTGATGGTGGGTTGTGTTTAGGAGTAGTATTAACATGAGACACAGTGATGGTGGGTTGTGTTTAGGAGTAGTATTAACATGAGACACAGTGATGGTGGGTTGTGTTTAGGAGTAGAATTAACATGAGACACAGTGATGGTGGGTTGTGTTTAGGAGTAGTATTAACATGAGACACAGTGATGGTGGGTTGTGTTTAGGAGTAGTATTAACATGAGACACGGTGATAGTGGGTTGTGTTTAGGAGTAGTATTAACATGAGACACAGTGATGGTGGGTTGTGTTTAGGAATAGTATTAACATGAGACACAGTGATGGTGGGTTGTGTTTAGGAGTAGTATTAACATGAGACACAGTGATGGTGGTTTGTGTTTAGGAGTAGTTTTAACATGAGACACAGTGATGGTGGGTTGTGTTTATGAGTAGTATTAACATGAGACACGGTGATGGTGGGTTGTGTTTAGGAGTAGTATTAACATGAGATACAGTGATGGTGGGTTGTGTTTAGGAGTAGTATTAACATGAGACACAGTGATGGTGGGTTGTGTTTAGGAGTAGTATTAACATGAGACACAGTGATGGTGGGTTGTGTATGGAGTAGTATTAACATGAGACACAGTGATGGTCGGTTGTGTTTAGGAGTAGTATTAACATGAGACACAGTGATGGTGGGTTGTGTTTAGGAGTAGTATTAACATGAGACACAGTGATGGTGGGTTGTGTTTAGGAGTAGCATTAACATGAGACACAATGATGGTGGGTTGTGTTTAGGAGTAGTATTAACATGAGACACAGTGATGGTGGGTTGTGTTTAGGAGTAGTATTAACATGAGACACAGTTATGGCGGGTTGTGTATAGGAGTAGTATTAACGTGAGACACAGTGATGGTGGGTTGTGTTTAGGAGTAGCATTAACATGAGACACAATGATGGTGGGTTGTGTTTAGGAGTAGTATTTACATGAGACACAGTGATGGTGGGTTGTGTTTAGGAGCAGTATTAACATGAGACACAGTGATGGTGGGTTGTGTTTAGGAATAGTATTAACATGAGACACAGTGATGGTGGGTTGTGTTTAGGAGTAGTATTAACATGAGACACGGTGATAGTGGGTTGTGTTTAGGAGTAGTATTAACATGAGACACAGTGATGGTGGTTTGTGTTTAGGAGTAGTATTAACATGAGACACAGTGATGGTGGTTTGTGTTTAGGAGTAGCATTAACATGAGACACAGTGATGGTGGGTTGTGTTTAGGAGTAGTATTAACATGAGACACAGTGATGGTGGGTTGTGTTTAGAAGTAGTATTAACATGAGACACGGTGATGGTGGGTTGTGTTTAGGAGTAGTATTAACATGAGACACGGTGATGGTGGGTTCTGTTTAGGAGTAGTATTAACATGAGACACAGTGATGGTGGGTTGTGTTTAGGAGTAGTATTAACATGAGACACGGTGATGGTGGGTTGTGTTTAGGAGTAGTATTAACATGAGACAGTGATGGTGGGTTGTGTTTAGCAGTAGTATTAACATGAGACACAGTGCTGGTGGGTTGTGTTTAGGAGTAGTATTAACATGAGACACGGTGATGGTGGGTTGTGTTTAGGAGTAGTATTAACATGAGACACGGTGATGGTGGTTCTGTTTAGGAGTAGTATTAACATGAGACACAGTGATGGTGGGTTGTGTATAGGAGTAGTATTAACATGAGACACAGTGATGGTCGGTTGTGTTTAGGAGTAGTATTAACATGAGACACAGTGATGGTGGGTTGTGTTTAGGAGTAGTATTAACATGAGACACAGTGATTGCGGGTTGTGTTTAGGAGTAGCATTAACATGAGACACAATGATGGTGGGTTGTGTTTAGGAGTAGTATTTACATGAGACACAGTGATGGTGGGTTGTGTTTAGGAGTAGTATTAACATGAGACACAGTGATGGTGGGTTGTGTTTAGGAATAGTATTAACATGAGACACAGTGATGGTGGGTTGTGTTTAGGAGTAGTATTAACATGAGACACAGTGATGGTGGGTTGTGTTTAGGAGTAGTACTAACATGAGACACAGTGATGGTGGTTTGTGTTTAGGAGTAGAATTAACATGAGACACAGTGATGGTGGGTTGTGTTTAGGAGTAGTATTAACATGAGACACAGTGATGGTGGGTTGTGTTTAGGAGTAGTATTAACATGAGACACGGTGATAGTGGGTTGTGTTTAGGAGTAGTATTAACATGAGACACGGTGATGGTGGTTCTGTTTAGGAGTAGTATTAACATGAGACACAGTGATGGTGGGTTGTGTATAGGAGTAGTATTAACATGAGACACAGTGATGGTCGGTTGTGTTTAGGAGTAGTATTAACATGAGACACAGTGATGGTGGGTTGTGTTTAGGAGTAGTATTAACATGAGACACAGTGATTGCGGGTTGTGTTTAGGAGTAGCATTAACATGAGACACAATGATGGTGGGTTGTGTTTAGGAGTAGTATTTACATGAGACACAGTGATGGTGGGTTGTGTTTAGGAGTAGTATTAACATGAGACACAGTGATGGTGGGTTGTGTTTAGGAATAGTATTAACATGAGACACAGTGATGGTGGGTTGTGTTTAGGAGTAGTATTAACATGAGACACAGTGATGGTGGGTTGTGTTTAGGAGTAGTACTAACATGAGACACAGTGATGGTGGTTTGTGTTTAGGAGTAGAATTAACATGAGACACAGTGATGGTGGGTTGTGTTTAGGAGTAGTATTAACATGAGACACAGTGATGGTGGGTTGTGTTTAGGAGTAGTATTAACATGAGACACGGTGATAGTGGGTTGTGTTTAGGAGTAGTATTAACATGAGACACAGTGATGGTGGGTTGTGTTTAGGAATAGTATTAACATGAGACACAGTGATGGTGGGTTGTGTTTAGGAGTAGTATTAACATGAGACACAGTGATGGTGGGTTGTGTTTAGGAGTAGTACTAACATGAGACACAGTGATGGTGGTTTGTGTTTAGGAGTAGAATTAACATGAGACACAGTGATGGTGGGTTGTGTTTAGGAGTAGTATTAACATGAGACACAGTGATGGTGGGATGTGTTTAGGAGTAGTATTAACATGAGACACGGTGATAGTGGGTTGTGTTTAGGAGTAGTATTAACATGAGACACAGTGATGGTGGTTTGTGTTTAGGAGTAGTATTAACATGAGACAGTGATGGTGGGTTGTGTTTAGGAATAGTATTAACATGAGACACAGTGATGGTGGGTTGTGTTTAGGAATAGTATTAACATGAGACACAGTGATGGCGGGTTGTGTATAGGAGTAGTATTAACATGAGACACAGTGATGGTGGGTTGTGTTTAGGAGTAGCATTAACATGAGACACAATGATGGTGGGTTGTGTTTAGGAGTAGTATTTACATGAGACACAGTGATGGTGGGTTGTGTTTAGGAATAGTATTAACATGAGACACAGTGATGGTGGGTTGTGTTTAGGAATAGTATTAACATGAGACACAGTGATGGTGGGTTGTGTTTAGGAGTAGTATTAACCTGAGACACGGTGATAGTGGGTTGTGTTTAGGAGTAGTATTAACATGAGACAGTGATGGTGGGTTGTGTTTAGGAGTAGTATTAACATGAGACACAGTGATGGTGGGTTGTGTTTAGGAGTAGCATTAACATGAGACACAGTGATGGTGGGTTGTGTTTAGGAGTAGTATTAACATGAGACACGGTGATGGTGGGTTGTGTTTAGGAGTAGTATTAACATGAGACACGGTGATGGTGGGTTCTGTTTAGGAGTAGTATTAACATGAGACACAGTGATGGTGGGTTGTGTATAGGAGTAGTATTAACATGAGACACAGTGATGGTCGGTTGTGTTTAGGAGTAGTATTAACATGAGACACAGTGATGGTGGGTTGTGTTTAGGAGTAGTATTAACATGACACAGTGATGGTGGGTTGTGTTTAGGAATAGTATTAACATGAGACACAGTGATGGTGGGTTGTGTTTAGGAGTAGTATTAACATGAGACACAGTGATGGTGGGTTGTGTTTAGGAGTAGTACTAACATGAGACACAGTGATGGTGGTTTGTGTTTAGGAGTAGAATTAACATGAGACACAGTGATGGTGGTTTGTGTTTAGGAGTAGTATTAACATGAGACACAGTGATGGTGGGTTGTGTTTAGGAGTAGTATTAACATGAGACACGGTGATAGTGGGTTGTGTTTAGGAGTAGTATTAACATGAGACACAGGGATGGTGGTTTGTGTTTAGGAGTAGTATTAACATGAGACAGTGATGGTGGGTTGTGTTTAGGAGTAGTATTAACATGAGACACAGTGATGGTGGGTTGTGTTAAGGAGTAGCATTAACATGAGACACAGTGATGGTGGGTTGTGTTTAGGAGTAGTATTAACATGAGACACAGTGATGGTGGGTTGTGTTTAGAAGTAGTATTAACATGAGACACGGTGATGGTGGGTTGTGTTTAGGAGTAGTATTAACATGAGACACGGTGATGGTGGGTTCTGTTTAGGAGTAGTATTAACATGAGACACAGTGATGGTGGGTTGTGTTTAGGAGTAGTATTAACATGAGACACAGTGCTGGTGGGTTGTGTTTAGGAGTAGTATTAACATGAGACACGGTGATGGTGGGTTGTGTTTAGGAGTAGTATTAACATGAGACACGGTGATGGTGGGTTGTGTTTAGGAGTAGTATTAACATGAGACAGTGATGGTGGGTTGTGTTTAGCAGTAGTATTAACATGAGACACAGTGCTGGTGGGTTGTGTTTAGGAGTAGTATTAACATGAGACACGGTGATGGTGGGTTGTGTTTAGGAATAGTATTAACATGAGACAGTGATGGTGGTTTGTGTTTAGGAGTAGTATTAACATGAGACACGGTGATGGTGGGTTGTGTTTAGGAGTAGTATTAACATGAGACACAGTGTTGTGGGTTGTGTTTAGGAGTAGTATTAACATGAGACACAGTGAGGGTGGGTTGTGTTTAGGAGTAGTATTAACATGAGACACAGTGATGGTGGGTTGTGTTTAGGAGTAGTATTAACATGAGACACAGTGATGGTGGGTTGTGTTTAGGAGTAGTATTAACATGAGACACAGTGATATTGGGTTGTGTTTAGGAGTAGTATTAACATGAGACACAGTGATGGTGGTTTGTGTTTAGGAGTAGTATTAACATGAGACACAGTGATGGTGGGTTGTGTTTAGGAGTAGCATTAACATGAGACAGTGATGGTGGGTTGTGTTTAGGAGTAGTATTAACATGAGACACGGTGATGGTGGGTTGTGTTTAGGAGTAGTATTAACATGAGACACAGTGTTGTGGGTTGTGTTTAGGAGTAGTATTAACATGAGACACAGTGAGGGTGGGTTGTGTTTAGGAGTAGTATTAACATGAGACACAGTGATGGTGGGTTGTGTTTAGGAGTAGTATTAACATGAGACACAGTGATGGTGGGTTGTGTTTAGGAGTAGTATTAACATGAGACACAGTGCTGGTGGGTTGTGTTTAGGAGTAGTATTAACATGAGACACAGTGATGGTGGGTTGTGTTTAGGAGTAGTATTAACATGAGACACAGTGATGGTGGGTTGTGTTTAGGAGTAGTATTAACATGAGACACAGTGATGGCGGGGTTGTGTATAGGAGTAGTATTAACATGAGACACAGTGATGGTGGGTTGTGTTTAGGAGTAGTATTAACATGAGACACAGTGATGGTGGGTTGTGTTTAGGAGTAGTATTAACATGAGACACAGTGATGGTGGGTTGTGTTTAGCAGTAGTATTAACATGAGACACAGTGATGGTGGGTTGTGTTTAGGAGTTGTATTAACATGAGACACGGTGATGGTGGGTTGTGTTTAGGAGTAGTATTAACATGAGACACAGTGATGGTCGTTTGTTTTTAGGAGTAGTATTAACTTGAGACACAGTGATGGTGGATTGTGTTTAGGAGTAGTATTAACATGAGACACAGTGATGGCGGGTTGTGTATAGGAGTAGTATTAACATGAGACACAGTGATGGTGGGTTGTGTTTAGGAGTAGCATTAACATGAGACACAATGATGGTGGGTTGTGTTTAGGAGTAGTATTTACATGAGACACAGTGATGGTGGGTTGTGTTTAGGAATAGTATTAACATGAGACACAGTGATGGTGGGTTGTGTTTAGGAATAGTATTAACATGAGACACAGTGATGGTGGGTTGTGTTTAGGAGTAGTATTAACATGAGACACGGTGATAGTGGGTTGTGTTTAGGAGTAGTATTAACATGAGACAGTGATGGTGGGTTGTGTTTAGGAGTAGTATTAACATGAGACACAGTGATGGTGGGTTGTGTTTAGGAGTAGCATTAACATGAGACACAGTGATGGTGGGTTGTGTTTAGGAGTAGTATTAACATGAGACACGGTGATGGTGGGTTGTGTTTAGGAGTAGTATTAACATGAGACACGGTGATGGTGGGTTCTGTTAAGGAGTAGTATTAACATGAGACACAGTGATGGTGGGTTGTGTATAGGAGTAGTATTAACATGAGACACAGTGATGGTCGGTTGTGTTTAGGAGTAGTATTAACATGAGACACAGTGATGGTGGGTTGTGTTTAGGAGTAGTATTAACATGACACAGTGATGGTGGGTTGTGTTTAGGAATAGTATTAACATGAGACACAGTGATGGTGGGTTGTGTTTAGGAGTAGTATTAACATGAGACACAGTGATGGTGGGTTGTGTTTAGGAGTAGTACTAACATGAGACACAGTGATGGTGGTTTGTGTTTAGGAGTAGAATTAACATGAGACACAGTGATGGTGGTTTGTGTTTAGGAGTAGTATTAACATGAGACACAGTGATGGTGGGTTGTGTTTAGGAGTAGTATTAACATGAGACACGGTGATAGTGGGTTGTGTTTAGGAGTAGTATTAACATGAGACACAGGGATGGTGGTTTGTGTTTAGGAGTAGTATTAACATGAGACAGTGATGGTGGGTTGTGTTTAGGAGTAGTATTAACATGAGACACAGTGATGGTGGGTTGTGTTTAGGAGTAGCATTAACATGAGACACAGTGATGGTGGGTTGTGTTTAGGAGTAGTATTAACATGAGACACAGTGATGGTGGGTTGTGTTTAGAAGTAGTATTAACATGAGACACGGTGATGGTGGGTTGTGTTTAGGAGTAGTATTAACATGAGACACGGTGATGGTGGGTTCTGTTTAGGAGTAGTATTAACATGAGACACGGTGATGGTGGGTTCTGTTTAGGAGTAGTATTAACATGAGACACAGTGACGGTGGGTTGTGTTTAGTAGTAGTATTAACATGAGACACAGTGATGGTGGGTTGTGTTTAGGAGTAGTATTAACATGAGACACAGTGATGGTGGGTTGTGTTTAGGAGTAGTATTAACATGAGACACAGTGATGGTGGTTTGTGTTTAGGAGTAGTTTTAACATGAGACACAGTGATGGTGGGTTGTGTTTATGAGTAGTATTAACATGAGACACGGTGATGGTGGGTTGTGTTTAGGAGTAGTATTAACATGAGACACAGTGATGGTGGGTTGTGTTTAGGAGTAGTATTAACATGAGACACAGTGATGGTGGGTTGTGTTTAGGAGTAGTATTAACATGAGACACAGTGATGGTGGGTTGTGTATAGGAGTAGTATTAACATGAGACACAGTGATGGTCGGTTGTGTTTAGGAGTAGTATTAACATGAGACACAGTGCTGGTGGGTTGTGTTTAGGAGTAGTATTAACATGAGACACAGTGATGGTGGGTTGTGTTTAGGAGTAGCATTAACATGAGACACAATGATGGTGGGTTGTGTTTAGGAGTAGTATTAACATGAGACACAGTGATGGTGGGTTGTGTTTAGGAGTAGTATTAACATGAGACACAGTTATGGCGGGTTGTGTATAGGAGTAGTATTAACGTGAGACACAGTGATGGTGGGTTGTGTTTAGGAGTAGCATTAACATGAGACACAATGATGGTGGGTTGTGTTTAGGAGTAGTATTTACATGAGACACAGTGATGGTGGGTTGTGTTTAGGAGCAGTATTAACATGAGACACAGTGATGGTGGGTTGTGTTTAGGAATAGTATTAACATGAGACACAGTGATGGTGGGTTGTGTTTAGGAGTAGTATTAACATGAGACACGGTGATAGTGGGTTGTGTTTAGGAGTAGTATTAACATGAGACACAGTGATGGTGGTTTGTGTTTAGGAGTAGTATTAACATGAGACACAGTGATGGTGGTTTGTGTTTAGGAGTAGCATTAACATGAGACACAGTGATGGTGGGTTGTGTTTAGGAGTAGTATTAACATGAGACACAGTGATGGTGGGTTGTGTTTAGAAGTAGTATTAACATGAGACACGGTGATGGTGGGTTGTGTTTAGGAGTAGTATTAACATGAGACACGGTGATGGTGGGTTCTGTTTAGGAGTAGTATTAACATGAGACACAGTGATGGTGGGTTGTGTTTAGGAGTAGTATTAACATGAGACACGGTGATGGTGGGTTGTGTTTAGGAGTAGTATTAACATGAGACAGTGATGGTGGGTTGTGTTTAGCAGTAGTATTAACATGAGACACAGTGCTGGTGGGTTGTGTTTAGGAGTAGTATTAACATGAGACACGGTGATGGTGGGTTGTGTTTAGGAGTAGTATTAACATGAGACACGGTGATGGTGGTTCTGTTTAGGAGTAGTATTAACATGAGACACAGTGATGGTGGGTTGTGTATAGGAGTAGTATTAACATGAGACACAGTGATGGTCGGTTGTGTTTAGGAGTAGTATTAACATGAGACACAGTGATGGTGGGTTGTGTTTAGGAGTAGTATTAACATGAGACACAGTGATTGCGGGTTGTGTTTAGGAGTAGCATTAACATGAGACACAATGATGGTGGGTTGTGTTTAGGAGTAGTATTTACATGAGACACAGTGATGGTGGGTTGTGTTTAGGAGTAGTATTAACATGAGACACAGTGATGGTGGGTTGTGTTTAGGAATAGTATTAACATGAGACACAGTGATGGTGGGTTGTGTTTAGGAGTAGTATTAACATGAGACACAGTGATGGTGGGTTGTGTTTAGGAGTAGTACTAACATGAGACACAGTGATGGTGGTTTGTGTTTAGGAGTAGAATTAACATGAGACACAGTGATGGTGGGTTGTGTTTAGGAGTAGTATTAACATGAGACACAGTGATGGTGGGTTGTGTTTAGGAGTAGTATTAACATGAGACACGGTGATAGTGGGTTGTGTTTAGGAGTAGTATTAACATGAGACACGGTGATGGTGGTTCTGTTTAGGAGTAGTATTAACATGAGACACAGTGATGGTGGGTTGTGTATAGGAGTAGTATTAACATGAGACACAGTGATGGTGGTTTGTGTTTAGGAGTAGTTTTAACATGAGACACAGTGATGGTGGGTTGTGTTTATGAGTAGTATTAACATGAGACACGGTGATGGTGGGTTGTGTTTAGGAGTAGTATTAACATGAGACACAGTGATGGTGGGTTGTGTTTAGGAGTAGTATTAACATGAGACACAGTGATGGTGGGTTGTGTTTAGGAGTAGTATTAACATGAGACACAGTGATGGTGGGTTGTGTATAGGAGTAGTATTAACATGAGACACAGTGATGGTCGGTTGTGTTTAGGAGTAGTATTAACATGAGACACAGTGATGGTGGGTTGTGTTTAGGAGTAGTATTAACATGAGACACAGTGATGGTGGGTTGTGTTTAGGAGTAGCATTAACATGAGACACAATGATGGTGGGTTGTGTTTAGGAGTAGTATTAACATGAGACACAGTGATGGTGGGTTGTGTTTAGGAGTAGTATTAACATGAGACACAGTTATGGCGGGTTGTGTATAGGAGTAGTATTAACGTGAGACACAGTGATGGTGGGTTGTGTTTAGGAGTAGCATTAACATGAGACACAATGATGGTGGGTTGTGTTTAGGAGTAGTATTTACATGAGACACAGTGATGGTGGGTTGTGTTTAGGAGCAGTATTAACATGAGACACAGTGATGGTGGGTTGTGTTTAGGAATAGTATTAACATGAGACACAGTGATGGTGGGTTGTGTTTAGGAGTAGTATTAACATGAGACACGGTGATAGTGGGTTGTGTTTAGGAGTAGTATTAACATGAGACACAGTGATGGTGGTTTGTGTTTAGGAGTAGTATTAACATGAGACACAGTGATGGTGGTTTGTGTTTAGGAGTAGCATTAACATGAGACACAGTGATGGTGGGTTGTGTTTAGGAGTAGTATTAACATGAGACACAGTGATGGTGGGTTGTGTTTAGAAGTAGTATTAACATGAGACACGGTGATGGTGGGTTGTGTTTAGGAGTAGTATTAACATGAGACACGGTGATGGTGGGTTCTGTTTAGGAGTAGTATTAACATGAGACACAGTGATGGTGGGTTGTGTTTAGGAGTAGTATTAACATGAGACACGGTGATGGTGGGTTGTGTTTAGGAGTAGTATTAACATGAGACAGTGATGGTGGGTTGTGTTTAGCAGTAGTATTAACATGAGACACAGTGCTGGTGGGTTGTGTTTAGGAGTAGTATTAACATGAGACACGGTGATGGTGGGTTGTGTTTAGGAGTAGTATTAACATGAGACACGGTGATGGTGGTTCTGTTTAGGAGTAGTATTAACATGAGACACAGTGATGGTGGGTTGTGTATAGGAGTAGTATTAACATGAGACACAGTGATGGTCGGTTGTGTTTAGGAGTAGTATTAACATGAGACACAGTGATGGTGGGTTGTGTTTAGGAGTAGTATTAACATGAGACACAGTGATTGCGGGTTGTGTTTAGGAGTAGCATTAACATGAGACACAATGATGGTGGGTTGTGTTTAGGAGTAGTATTTACATGAGACACAGTGATGGTGGGTTGTGTTTAGGAGTAGTATTAACATGAGACACAGTGATGGTGGGTTGTGTTTAGGAATAGTATTAACATGAGACACAGTGATGGTGGGTTGTGTTTAGGAGTAGTATTAACATGAGACACAGTGATGGTGGGTTGTGTTTAGGAGTAGTACTAACATGAGACACAGTGATGGTGGGTTGTGTTTAGGAGTAGTATTAACATGAGACACAGTGATGGTGGGTTGTGTTTAGGAGTAGTATTAACATGAGACACAGTGATGGTGGGTTGTGTTTAGGAGTAGTATTAACATGAGACACGGTGATAGTGGGTTGTGTTTAGGAGTAGTATTAACATGAGACACGGTGATGGTGGTTCTGTTTAGGAGTAGTATTAACATGAGACACAGTGATGGTGGGTTGTGTATAGGAGTAGTATTAACATGAGACACAGTGATGGTCGGTTGTGTTTAGGAGTAGTATTAACATGAGACACAGTGATGGTGGGTTGTGTTTAGGAGTAGTATTAACATGAGACACAGTGATTGCGGGTTGTGTTTAGGAGTAGCATTAACATGAGACACAATGATGGTGGGTTGTGTTTAGGAGTAGTATTAACATGAGACACAGTGATGGTGGTTGTGTTTAGGAGTAGTATTAACATGAGACACAGTGATGGTGGGTTGTGTTTAGGAGTAGTATTAACATGAGACACAGTGATGGTGGGTTGTGTTTAGGAGTAGTACTAACATGAGACACAGTGATGGTGGTTTGTGTTTAGGAGTAGAATTAACATGAGACACAGTGATGGTGGGTTGTGTTTAGGAGTAGTATTAACATGAGACACAGTGATGGTGGGTTGTGTTTAGGAGTAGTATTAACATGAGACACGGTGATAGTGGGTTGTGTTTAGGAGTAGTATTAACATGAGACACAGTGATGGTGGGTTGTGTTTAGGAATAGTATTAACATGAGACACAGTGATGGTGGGTTGTGTTTTGGAGTAGTATTAACATGAGACACAGTGATGGTGGGTTGTGTTTAGGAGTAGTACTAACATGAGACACAGTGATGGTGGTTTGTGTTTAGGAGTAGAATTAACATGAGACACAGTGATGGTGGGTTGTGTTTAGGAGTAGTATTAACATGAGACACAGTGATGGTGGGATGTGTTTAGGAGTAGTATTAACATGAGACACGGTGATAGTGGGTTGTGTTTAGGAGTAGTATTAACATGAGACACAGTGATGGTGGTTTGTGTTTAGGAGTAGTATTAACATGAGACAGTGATGGTGGGTTGTGTTTAGGAGTAGTATTAACATGAGACACAGTGATGGTGGGTTGTGTTTAGGAGTAGCATTAACATGAGACACAGTGATGGTGGGTTGTGTTTAGGAGTAGTATTAACATGAGACACAGTGATGGTGGGTTGTGTTTAGGAGTAGTATTAACATGAGACACGGTGATGGTGGGTTGTGTTTAGGAGTAGTATTAACATGAGACACGGTGATGGTGGGTTCTGTTTAGGAGTAGTATTAACATGAGACACAGTGATGGTGGGTTGTGTTTAGGAGTAGTATTAACATGAGACACGGTGATGGTGGGTTGTGTTTAGGAGTAGTATTAACATGAGACACGGTGATGGTGGGTTCTGTTTAGGAGTAGTATTAACATGAGACACAGTGACGGTGGGTTGTGTTTAGTAGTAGTATTAACATGAGACACAGTGATGGTGGGTTGTGTTTAGGAGTAGTATTAACATGAGACAGAGTGATGGTGGGTTGTGTTTAGGAATAGTATTAACATGAGACACAGTCATGGTGGGTTGTGTTTAGGAGTAGTACTAACATGAGACACAGTGATGGTGGGTTGTGTTTAGGAGTAGTATTAACATGAGACACAGTGATGGTGGGTTGTGTTTAGGAGTAGTATTAACATGAGACACGGTGATGGTGGGTTGTGTTTAGGAGTAGTATTAACATGAGACACAGTGATGGTGGTTTGTGTTTAGGAGTAGTATTAACATGAGACACAGTGATGGTGGGTTGTGTTTAGGAGTAGCATTAACATGAGACACAATGATGGTGGGTTGTGTTTAGGAGTAGTATTTACATGAGACACAGTGATGGTGGGTTGTGTTTAGGAGTAGTATTAACATGAGACACAGTGATGGTGGGTTGTGTTTAGGAGTAGTATTAACATGAGACACAGTGATGGTGGGTTGTGTATAGGAGTAGTATTAACATGAGACACAGTGATGGTCGGTTGTGTTTAGGAGTAGTATTAACATGAGACACAGTGATGGTGGGTTGTGTTTAGGAGTAGTATTAACATGAGACACAGTGATGGCGGGTTGTGTATAGGAGTAGTATTAACATGAGACACAGTGATGGTGGGTTGTGTTTAGGAGTAGTATTAACATGAGACACAATGATGGTGGGTTGTGTTTAGGAGTAGTATTTACATGAGACACAGTGATGGTGGGTTGTGTTTAGGAGTAGCATTAACATGAGACACAGTGATGGTGGGTTGTGTTTAGGAGTAGTATTAACATGAGACACAGTGATGGTGGGTTGTGTTTAGGAGTAGTATTAACATGAGACACAGTGATGGTGGGTTGTGTTTAGAAGTAGTATTAACATGAGACACGGTGATGGTGGGTTGTGTTTAGGAGTAGTATTAACATGAGACACGGTGATGGTGGGTTCTGTTTAGGAGTAGTATTAACATGAGACACAGTGATGGTGGGTTGTGTTTAGGAGTAGTATTAACATGAGACACGGTGATGGTGGGTTGTGTTTAGGAGTAGTATTAACATGAGACAGTGATGGTGGGTTGTGTTTAGCAGTAGTATTAACATGAGACACAGTGCTGGTGGGTTGTGTTTAGGAGTAGTATTAACATGAGACACGGTGATGGTGGGTTGTGTTTAGGAATAGTATTAACATGAGACAGTGATGGTGGTTTGTGTTTAGGAGTAGTATTAACATGAGACACGGTGATGGTGGGTTGTGTTTAGGAGTAGTATTAACATGAGACACAGTGTTGTGGGTTGTGTTTAGGAGTAGTATTAACATGAGACACAGTGAGGGTGGGTTGTGTTTAGGAGTAGTATTAACATGAGACACAGTGATGGTGGGTTGTGTTTAGGAGTAGTATTAACATGAGACACAGTGATGGTGGGTTGTGTTTAGGAGTAGTATTAACATGAGACACAGTGATATTGGGTTGTGTTTAGGAGTAGTATTAACATGAGACACAGTGATGGTGGTTTGTGTTTAGGAGTAGTATTAACATGAGACACAGTGATGGTGGGTTGTGTTTAGGAGTAGCATTAACATGAGACACAGTGATGGTGGGTTGTGTTTAGGAGTAGTATTAACATGAGACACGGTGATGGTGGGTTGTGTTTAGGAGTAGTATTAACATGAGACACAGTGTTGTGGGTTGTGTTTAGGAGTAGTATTAACATGAGACACAGTGAGGGTGGGTTGTGTTTAGGAGTAGTATTAACATGAGACACAGTGATGGTGGGTTGTGTTTAGGAGTAGTATTAACATGAGACACAGTGATGGTGGGTTGTGTTTAGGAGTAGTATTAACATGAGACACAGTGCTGGTGGGTTGTGTTTAGGAGTAGTATTAACATGAGACACAGTGATGGTGGGTTGTGTTTAGGAGTAGTATTAACATGAGACACAGTGTTGTGGGTTTGTTGGTTTAGATGAAAACAATCACTTTCCTGTTCTCCTTTCCTGTCTGTCCTCTGACAGGCCTCCTGAATCATATCAGAAATCTATATATGCACATTAGACTTTATAGAATATGGTCCTCTGTAGCTCAGTTGGTAGAGCATGGCACCTGCAACGTGATGGGTTTTGTTCCCTGGACCACCCATACGTAAAATATATGCACATATAACTAACTGTAAGTCGCTTTGGATAAAGGCATCTGCTAAATGGCATTATTTATGGACAGCAGACTACAACACACTACACAGTCAATACAGCAGGCTATGGTGATGTTCATTGATGCCTCTGATAGATTAAGCTAATACTAGTACTGTACAACAGAGGAGGCTGGTGGGCAGAGATATAGGAGGAATGGCAGGAATTAATGGAACAGTATCCATTCATTCTATTCATATTACGGCACAAATGAATAAGGACATCAGGACTGGAGGCTGCAGTAATGTTGAGATGCCAGTAGGGGGAGCTCTAGTCTAGAACACTGCAGTAATGTTGAGATGCCAGTAGGGTGAGCTCTCGTCTAGAACACTGGAACCTTCAGTACCACTTTGATGCAGCTGATGCGGAGTGTAAATTGAATGTGTTTGAAGAATAGAATGAATGACATCATGGAACTGACCAAATGTAAATGGAACTTTGACCTGTTCCATGTAGAACTCAGAGGGACAAGGCAACACATTCTAATATATTATAAACATTCTATAAAGAATAGTCAACATATTGTTAACATGGTTCTGTATTTAAATAAAAGTGGAAATGGGGGACATTTTGTCCATTATAGAAATGTAGGGCCCATTTTAATACAGTAACCTCCCTTTTCTGACATGCTGTTCTTGTCCTCATGCATGTTAATGTCTTAAAGAGGAAGGAAAGGACAGTTCTGTATCAGCTACTTGTGTTCTGACTACTTTAAATATGTATCAACCACAGAACTGACACTTACTAGCAGTTCCCCCTCACTACCAGTCAGTTAACTCACTGTACAAAACCTCTCCCCTTCAGTCTGTAAGTACTCTTGACAATATCTTGAAATATAGTTTTTGGTTATTTGTTTTAGTCATAAGTCATATACTTGAAGGTAATGTATCATTTTACTTCTTGTTATGTTTTGAGCTGTGTTTTGGTTGTTACATCAGGGTCAGTATTCATAAAGTGTCTCAGTGTAGGAGTGTTGATCTACATAGTGATGAGATGATTAACCAGGGTAAAAAAGACATGCAGACAAACGTGTGAATGCCTGCTCAGTGTACCACTGCACTGTGTGTGTGTGTGTGTGTGTGTGTGTGTGTGTGTGTGTGTGTGTGTGTGTGTGTGTGTGTGTGTGTGTGTGTGTGTGTGTGTGTGTGTGTGTGTGTGTGTGTGTGTGTGTGTGTGTGTGTGTGTGTGTGTGTGTGTGAGAGAGAGAGAGAGAGTCACTTCCTTTTTAGCCTCACAGCTTGGGGATAGGAGCTATCATTGAACCTGGTGGTCAGTCTTTAGGCTGCTGTACAGCTTGACGGACCGTAGAGGTTGAACATTTATCCTCCTATATTTGGGGTTCTGAGAATAAAACAGCTTCAGAACAATCAATGTAGAAATATGTGTTTACAGTTCTACACATCTGTTCAATAAGTTATTGTTGTTGATGTTGTTGTTGATGACTTTATTGTATCCATTAGGAAATTATTTTTGCATCATACAACATGTCATCTTAAATACATAGACGTAGACAGACATGCAACACATCACACACATTACATACATAGTGCAATATACTTACAGACAGACAGTATTCACATAGACAACCATACAGCACAATACAACACAACACAATATGAGCCTGGTTCATTTTCAGTAATGAGGCCCTGGACCCCATTTACAGTTTCTACTTCAATGTATCAGGTGGAGTTATTCACCAGCTATAGAGTGAGTTGTTGTTTATGTTTCTAACACTGCAGGGTGGGAGATGCAACAATGTCCTTGAGAACAGCAGGAAGTGTGTTGGTGGTCTTTCTCTGGTCTGTAGCAGGTATGGTCTCATTCTTATCTTTTAGTTGCCCAGTTTGTCAAACTACAGATATTTCTAAAAGCATAACCATTTTTATGTTCTACTGTCGACACATTTTCCGTCTCCACTTCACTTTAAACAGTTGCTCTTCACACCTCACTGAGTGAAGCTTCTGTGGTTTCCATTCACACTCAACCAAAGAGTATCTATGTCTCAGCTCAGCAACTATGGAACAAAGTGTTAGTGTGAGTCAAAAGACCTTGAACTTAATGTAACGTCCTTGTGATGTCTAACTGTGTTTCAGTGGTACTGGGTCAGAATGGCTGGAGTGTTACATACACCACTCAGAGTATCTGTGCCTTGAAGGGGTCATCAGTGGAGCTGTCCTGCTCTTACACATATCCCAGTGGTACAGTCACAACAACCTTCTGGTTCACTAAATATGATGCTGAGGGGAATCCTGTGAGTCTGAGTGATGACCCAGACTACTATGGTCGTTTGACGTACCGTAGTGATAAGACGAATGGACACACCCTGAGAATCACAGACCTGAGAGAGAGTGACTCAGCTACGTACAAGTTCAGCTTTATAACAGATCAGACCGGAGGGAAATATACTGGTGATCCTGGAGTCACTCTGTCTGTCACAGGTAACATTCTATTGTCTGATGTTCTGTTTAATCTTCATTGTCCCTTTAGGTCTGGAAATGGTCTTGATTTGTATTAATCTAATAAAAGTAATGAGCTGGCGCACACCCAGAGAAACTGATTTAGTGTAGAGGTGCTGACTAACGGAGAATAAACTGGAAGCTATAACAACACACCCAGAGGAACTGATTTAGTGTAGAGGTGCTGACTAACGGAGAATAAACTGGAAGCTATAACAACACACCCAGAGAAACTGATTTAGTGTAGAGGTGCTGACTAACGGAGAATAAACTGGAAGCTGTAACAACACACCCAGAGAAACGTATTTAGTGTAGAGGTGCTGACTAACGGAGAATAAACTGGAAGCTATAACAACACACCCAGAGAAACGTATTTAGTGTAGAGGTGCTGACTAACGGAGAATAAACTGGAAGCTATAACAACACACCCAGAGAAACGTATTTAGTGTAGAGGTGCTGACTAACGGAGAATAAACTGGAAGCTGTAACAACACACCCAGAGAAACGTATTTAGTGTAGAGGTGCTGACTAACGGAGAATAAACTGGAAGCTATAACAACACACCCAGAGAAACGTATTTAGTGTAGAGGTGCTGACTAACGGAGAATAAACTGGAAGCTATAACAACAAAGAGAGTCACACACTCCATATGTATAACCTCCCAGTCATTTATTGTGTAAAAAACACCAACCTTCTTCAGGGTAAATGTATTGCATCATGTGACGACACTAGACAACAGGTGATTCAGGTTGATGTTGTCTACTCCAGACCTGCAGGTGAAGGTGACTCCTTTTTCACAGTTTCCAACATGGACGACACTGACCTGTAGCACCACCTGTATTCTGACTGGTAACCCCACCTACATCTGGTACAAGAACGGACAGGTTGTTACTGAGAACACTTTACCCTACTCAGTCTATCCTTATGCTGCAGACAGCTACTCCTGTGCTGTAAAAGGCCATAAGGATCTCCACTCTCCTGCAGTCTGTGAGTGTTTATTTAATTAACAATACTGTTTAACCTGTGTGTCTTTGTTTCACTTTGTCATTTGAGAACTTTTAGCATTTCTAGAAAGAACTGAGAATATAATCCAGTTGACCTCTTGTTATGTCACTGTGTTTCAGGTGTTGATGGTCAGAGCTGCAGCAGAGTGACTTACACCAAGAGGAGAATCTGTGTCTTAAAGGGGTCAACAGTGGACATATCCTGTACTTATGTTAGTTATTATTACACCACATCAACATTCTGGTTTAGAAGTGATACGACGACCCCTGAGGACCTAACCACAGACCCAGTGTATGCAGGTCGTGTGAAGTACCCTGACAAAGAGAGATGGAGTTTACAACGTCCCTCCATCCTGAGAATCACAGATCTGAGAGAGGAGGACTCAGCTGAGTATCGCTTCACTTTTAAAACATACAACTTTGAATGGGGTCATAGTTTCCCAGGAACAACTCTGTCTGTCACAGGTAATACTACACTGTATGATACAACTGTAAATCATATTAAATTACAGGGGAAAATATATTAACCATCCTGTTAACACAGAGGTGTATGTGGTTTTATACATATTGTTTCAGGTCTGCAGGTGAAGGTGACTCCTGCTGCAGAGGGACAGAAGACACTGACCTGTATCACCACCTGTACTCTGACTGACAACCCCACCTACATCTGGTACAGGAATGGATGGAATGTACTAGATAACTCCTCCCCCATGTACTCCATCAGCAGTGAGGATGAAGACAGTTCATTCTCCTGTGCTGTAAAAGGCCATGAGGATCTCAGCTCTCCTGCAGTGTGTGAGTACAGTACAATAGTACAGTATTCTACTTAGCAAGTATCATATATTCAGGCAAAAGAGACATGTCTTACTTTATCAATCATTACAGAACAAAAATATATTTTTTACTAATTGTTAATATTACTCTGACAAAATGTTTGGTCTTTAACATCAGATAAACCAAAGAACACCTCAGTGTCAGTCAGTCCCTCTGGTGAAATAGTGGAGGGCAGTTCAGTGACTCTGACCTGCAGCAGTGATGCCAACCCACCTGTGGACAAATACACCTGGTACTTTCAAAATGAGACTTTGAGATTTGGACAGATCTACAACATAAGTAACTTCAAGTCTAAGGACAATGGACATTACCACTGTGAGGCCTGGAATGGAAGAGGATCTAGGAACTCTACAGCTCTGATGATCATTTTACCAGGTGAAGATTCATCTTATATATTTCAACACAAAATTGTTTCAAACTAATATTAATAGTTATACTTTGGCTTAACATACTTTGTTTTATAATTATATATACGTTGAGATTAGATCAGTTAACAAATATTTTGTACTTTTGTATTACATGCCTGTACTCATATCATCCATATTTTATTGTAGGGAAACAGACCTCAGTTCTGACTGCATCTGTAGGAATCATAGTGGTTGTTCTGGTTCTCATCCTCTGTCTCTCTGGACTCATGTGGTTCAGGTGAGTGAAGAAGGGAACATTGATGTTTGTATTATTCTTTCACCTTAGACCTCTGATTTGTTATTAACTTAATGCATTCATTAAGTTATAGGCCCAATGCCCTTAACCACTAGGCCACCTGGGGTGGCAGGTAGCTTAGTGGTGAGAGCGTTGAACTTGTAACTGAAAGGTTGCAAGATTGAATCCCTGAGCTGACAAGATAAAAATATGTCGTTCCGCCCCTGAACAAGGCAGTTAACCCAATGTTCCTAGGACGACATTGAAAATAAGAGTTTGTTCTTAACTGACTTGCCTAGTTAAATAAAGATAAAGTAAGAAACCTGCTAAAATGTATTAGTAACATATCAACTTCCACTAGAGGTCAGTTGAGAGCAGAACTCACTCTGTCCCTCATTACAGGAGATCCACAGGAGGAAGTGATGCCACAGCAGACACACAGGTAATAATGTCAACAACCACAGGTGATTCTATTAGTTACACCTGGACCCCCCCCCCCCCCCCCCCCCCCCCACACACACACAACTCATCAGGCTTTGATTATATGAATCAGCTGTGTAGTGCTAGGGCAAAAAACTAATTGTGCAGCTCTGAGCTCAAAACGTGCAGGGCACAGCTCTGAGTTTGGGAAACCCTGAGTTACAACTCCATTTTCATTAGTTTACTGTTTCACGACAGTCTCTTTCGTACTATTTTCATTGTTACCTCTCTCTCTCTCCACAGAGTGTCCGTCCTGACTGTAACAGTGACACGTACACAGGTCTGAACATGAGGACCATGTCCCCTGACTACGACACTCTGGCAGTAAGTCTCTTATAATTCATTTTGATTGTTTGTTAGTGTGTTTGTGTTTTATACTTGAATGTGTTTAGAGAAAATGATGGAAAGACTGGTGTTTCAATGAACACATGGATTTCCTCTCTCTCTCTCTCTCTCTTTCCCTCTCTCTATATCTTTCCCTCTCTCTCCCTCCCCCTCTCTCTATATTTTTCCCTCTCTCTCTCTCCCTCCCCCTCTTTCTGTCCACAGAATGTCCATCCTGACCCTAACAATGACGCCAACAGTGACATGTACTCACCTCTGAACATGAAGACCAGGTCACCAGAGTATGACACCCTGGGAGTAAGTGTATTTGTGTGTGTGTGTCCATAAACATTTTAGTGGGAGTGTAAATTGCTAATTCAGTGTCTTCTTTCAGAATGTGAGGGGACCCTCCCACTGAAGAGACCACCACAGAACCTGATCTGAAGAGAACCACCACAGATCCTGGACTAAAGAGAACCACCACCGAATCTGGACCGAAGAGAACCACCACAGAAGCTGGACTGAAGAGAACCACCACAGATCCTGGACTGAAGAGAACCACCACAGAATCTGGACTGAAGAGAACCACCACAGAAGCTGGACTGAAGAGAACCACCACAGAAGCTGGACTGAAGAGAACCACCACAGAAGCTGGACTGAAGAGAACCACCACAGAAGCTGGACTGAAGAGCTACGGTTCCAATCCAAAAATAGTCCTCTCACCTCTATTCTCTTGCTACCTTAACAAGATGGTTTTCCAGACCATGAACTTTAGCTTTTGAGTAAATGCTGGAATATATTTTTTATTTTCTTATTATATTTTTTTATTTTGATGATAGATGGGATGGGTTATGCTTCTGCTTTTTTTCAATGGGATTTTTCCATTTCCATATTTTTTCTTGTGTAGCAATCTGTTTACTATCTATAGTTTAAAATTATATTTCGATGGGATTTTGCTATTTTAGGGATTTATAACATCAAAAGTCCTACTTTCCACAGCAACTAATATGGATAATATTGATAACAGCGTTTTAATATATTTAGCTTTTGGGACAAGTTTCCCCTGATGTGTTTAATGATTTACGTTGTATTGCTGTCAGACATTATTACTTATTATATGTTTTATATTTTATCATATTATATTGTTTTTTAAATTTAAAAACATGTAATCAGCACATTACATACATTTAAACATTTGCAGTTTTTTACATTTTATATTAATTATAATTGTATATTACGTAATGCTATATTGTTCAGTGTCATGATATCACTTGTTTTGTCATCACATTTTTCATTATTATGTATTTTATATACGTTAAATACATGTTTACCTTTGCAATTTTTACTGTGTGGTTTAGTGTCAATACAGTATAAGCATCATGTTTTAAATAAGATCAACATTTCAACAATAAATACATAGATTATTTGATCAACTAATAATACATTGATTCATAACTATTTCCACTCAGCTCTTGTTTCTTGTATTTCTGCCTATTAGGACACATGATGGCGGCATTGAATAATTGAACCATGAGTGGCGAGGCCAGCGTTTCCTCAACTCAGTCTTGGGGACCCCAAGGGGTGAATGTTTTGGTTTTATCCCAGGCACTACACAGCTGATTCAAATAATCAAATCTTACTGTCAAGTTGATTACTCAAACACAGACCCAGTCTCCAGTAACTATGAAGACAGTTACTCCTGTGCTGTAAAAGGCCATGAGGATCTCCACTCTCCTGCAGTGTGTGAGTGTTTCTTTAATACATTATACAGTGTGTTGGTTTCACTTTGTCATTTGAGAACTTTTAGCATTTCTAGAAAGAACTGAGAATACAATCCAGTTGTCCTCTTGTTATGTCACTGTGTTTCAGGTGTTCAGGATCAGAGATGCAACAGAGTGACTTACATCAAGAGGAGAATCTGTGTCTTGAAGGGGTCAACAGTGGACATATCCTGTATTTATGTTGGTTATTATTACACCACATCATCATTCTGGTTTAGAAGTGATACGTCAACCCCTGAAGACCTAACCAGAGACCCAGGGTATGCAGGTCGTGTGAAGTACCCTGACAAAGAGAGATGGATATATAAAGGTCCCTCCATCCTGAGAATCTCAGATCTGAGAGAGGAGGACTCAGCTGAGTATCGCTTCACTTTTAAAACGAACAACTTTGAATGGGGTCATAGTTTCCCAGGAACAACTCTGTCTGTCACAGGTAATACTACACTGTATGACACAAATGTACATCATATTGAATTTCAGGAGAAAATATATTAACCATCCTGTTAACACAGAGGTGTATGTGGTTTTATACATATTGTTTCAGGTCTGCAGGTGAAGGTGACTCCTGCTGCAGAGGGACAGAAGACACTGACCTGTATCACCACCTGTACTCTGACTGACAACCCCAACCCCACCTACATCTGGTACAAGAACAGACAACGTCTAGATGAGCCCACTTCCCATCAATACTCTGTCAATAGTTATTATTCAGACAGTTACTCCTGTGCTGTAAAAGGCCATGAGGATCACCACTCTCCTGCAGTGTGTGAGTTGAATGAAACTAGAATTTTATGTGGTATCATTTAAAACTAATAAGAATGGTATTATTTTCTCTATCAATAATCTTAACTATATATATTGGAATGATAAACAGTTTTATAGATGTATGTACATATACAGTGGGGAGAACAAGTATTTGATACACTGCCGATTTTGCCGATTTTCCTACTTACAAAGCATGTAGAGGTCTGTAATTTTTATCATAGGTACACTTCAACTGTGAGAGACGGAATCTAAAACAAAAATCCCGAAAATCACATTGTATGATTTTTAAGTAATTAATTCGCATTTTATTGCATGACATAAGTATTTGATACATCAGAAAAGCAGAACTTAATATTTGGTACAGAATCCTTTGTTTGCAATTACAGAGATCATACGTTTCCTGTAGTTCTTGACCAGGTTTGCACACACTGCAGCAGGGATTTTGGCCCACTCCTCCATACAGACCTTCTCCAGATCCTTCAGGTTTCGGGGCTGTCGCTGGGCAATACGGACTTTCAGCTCCCTCCAAAGATTTTCTATTGGGTTCAGGTCTGGAGACTGGCTAGGCCACTCCAGGACCTTGAGATACTTCTTACGGAGCCACTCCTTAGTTGCCCTGGCTGTGTGTTTCGGGTCGTTGTCATGCTGGAAGACCCAGCCACGACCCATCATCAATGCTCTTACTGAGGGAAGGAGGTTGTTGGCTAAGATCTCGCAATACATGGCCCCATCCATCCTCCCCTCAATACGGTGCAGTCGTCCTGTCCCCTTTGCAGAAAAGCATCCCCAAAGAATGATGTTTCCACCTCCACGGTTGGGATGGTGTTCTTGGGGTTGTACTCATCCTTCTTCTTCCTCCAAACACGGCGAGTGCAGTTTAGACCAAAAAGCTCTATTTTTGAATCATCAGACCACATGACCTTCTCCCATTCCTCCTCTCGATCATCCAGATGGTCATTGGCAAACTTCAGACGGGCCTGGACATGCGCCTGCTTGAGCAGGGGCACCTTGTGTGCGCTGCAGGATTTTAATCCATGACGGCGTAGTGTGTTACTAATGGTTTTCTTTGAGACTGTGGTCCCAGCTCTCTTCAGGTCATTGACCAGGTCCTGCCGTGTAGTTCTGGGCTGATCCCTCACCTTCCTCATGATCATTGATGCCCCACGAGGTGAGATCTTGCATGGAGCCCCAGACCGAGGGTGATTGACCATCATCTTGAACTTCTTCTATTTTCTTCTATTTTCTAATAATTGCCCCAACAGTTGTTGCCTTCTCACCAAGCTGCTTGCCTATTGTCCTGTAGCCCATCCCAGCCTTGTGCAGGTCTACAATTTTATCCCTGATGTCCTTACACAGCTCTCTGGTCTTGGCCATTGTGGAGAGGTTGGAGTCTGTTTGATTGAGTGTGTGGACAGGTGTCTTTTATACAGGTAACGAGTTCAAACAGGTGCAGTTAATACAGGTAATGAGTGGAGAACAGGAGGGCTTCTTAAAGAAAAACTAACAGGTCTGTGAGAGCCGGAATTCTTACTGGTTGGTAGGTGATCAAATACTTATGTCATGCAATAAAATGCAAATGAATTACTTAAAAATCATACAATGTGATTTTCTGGATTTTTGTTTTAGATTCCGTCTCTCACAGTTGAAGTGTACCTATGATAAAAATTACAGACCTCTACATGCTTTGTAAGTAGGAAAACCTGCAAAATCGGCAGTGTATCAAATACTTGTTCTCCCCACTGTATGTCAACAAAAAAAAGTATAATTCAAAATGAACCTGTCCAATACATCTAAAACATTTAGTCTCATTATCGTTTCAGGAATTGATCAGTTACATTATGTTTCAGGTGTTGTGGATGAGAGCTGTATGAATGTGACTTACACCCATCAGAGTATCTGTGCTTTGAAAGGGTCAACAGTGGACATATCATGCTTTTACACACATCCCAGTTGGCATAACGTCACAGAAGTATCCTGGTTCAACAAATGGGAGTCTGGAGTAACTAAAGACCTGAGACAGGACTCAGAGTATGCAGATCGTGTGGAACACCATCAACAAACAGAAAAGGACTCCACCCTGAGAATCACAGACCTGAGAGAGAGTGACTCAACTGAGTACAAGTTCATATTTACAACTGATGAAGCAAGATGGGGTTACAGCTTCCCTGGAACCACTCTGATTGTCACAGGTAACACTGCATTCCACATTATACAGTTTTGAAGAGTCATGACATTAATAATTAACTCACACCAATTCTGAACCATGTACCATTTTCTTGCTCTCCTTTAATTCAGGTTTTCAGGTGAAGGTGACTTCTAAACGGAGATCAGAGTCGAAGACACTGTCCTGTAGCACCACCTGTACTCTGACTGACAACCCCAACCCCATCTATATCTGGTACAAGAACGGACAACATCTAGATGAGAGCACCTCCCCCCAGTACAAAGACCCAGTCTCCAGTAACTATGAAGACAGTTACTCCTGTGCTGTAAAAGGCCATGAGGATCTCCACTCTCCTGCAGTGTGTGAGTGTTTATTTATTAAGGGACAGAATGACATTTTCTGGGGGACTAGACAGGACTGGTCTTCAAAGTTTAAAATATTTTCACATGACCCTCCTATTGTACTGTAAAATAAATTGAACACCCTCCCCCCTCATAAAATTAACTCAAAATAATGTTTACGACCACAAATAAGAATAACTGTTGCGACCCTGCATTTGTAAACGTGAATACCGACTTTGTCACTTCATCCTGCTGTTGTGGCATGATCGATGCCACGTAGGGCTACGGGCCAGAAGTTTGAGGGTTCCCGACCACCACAGACAAGCTCACCCTGCCTGTTCCATTACACTGCGATCATAAACAAAATATATGCAACACATTTTCCACCATCAGGTTTCTGTACCAATGCAGCACACAACCAATAAACAAAGCAGACCAACTTCAGTCACTTCAATGTCATGGTTTGTGTTTTCAACACCACAATAAATAGACAATGTAAATCTGGACAGAGAACACATCCCTCCCTACCTTGTAGTCTTACCCAGTATTGAAGGCTTGACAATCTCTGAATGTCATTCAACTTGTTGGTGTTTTGTAACAGATGTCTCTTTCTGTTCATCAAATGTCTGCAGCTCAGTTTGGATTGATTAACTGATTGATTTTATGTGTCTGTTAAAAAAATACACACATAAACAATATTTTTTAAGTGACCAGGATTGTACAATAAAGTCGGGGACTTATTTCCATTGTGGTCCCTATGTTTTACATAAATACATATACAATTATATTGAACAAAAATATAAACGCAACGTGCAACAATTTCAACCATTTTACTGAGTTACAGTTCATATAAGGAAATCAGTAAATTGAAATAAATTCATTAGGCCAAAATCTATGGATTTCACATGACTGGGCAGGGTCTCAACCATGGGTGGCTTGGGAGGGCATAGGCCCACCCAATGGGGAACCAGGCCCAGCCAATCAGACTGAGGTTTTCCCAACAAAAGGGTTTTATCACAGACAGAAATACTCCTCAGTTTCATCAGCTGTCTGGGTGGCTGTTCTCAGATGATCCCGCAGGTGAAGAAGCCGGATGTGGAGGTCCTGGGCTGAATGTAAAAAACCACACAATCCTCCCCATAGAAAAAACTAAATAGATCTGTCCCTAATACATCACTGTAAAACTGTATAAAATGTATTTCTGTGTGTGTGTTGGTTTCACTATGTAATATGAGAACTGTTAGCATTTCTATAAAGAACTGAGAATATAATCCAGTTGACCTCTTGTTATGTCACTGTGTTTCAGGTGTTCAGGGTCAGAGCTGCAGCAGAGTGACTTACACCAAGAGGAGAATCTGTGTCTTGAAGGGGTCAACAGTGGACATATCCTGTACTTATGTTGGTTATTATTCCACCACATCAACATTCTGGTTTAGAAGTGATAAGTCGACCCCTGAGGACCTAACCACAGACCCAGGGTATGCAGGTCGTGTGGAGTACACTGGAACATACAAAGGTCACTTCACCCTGAGAATCACAGATCTGAGAGAGGAAGACTTAGCTGAGTATCGCTTCACTTTTAAAACATACAACTTTGAATGGGGTCATAGTATCCCAGGAACAACTCTGTCTGTCACAGGTAATACTACCCTGTATTTTACAATACTATATCATAATGAATTACAGGAGAAAATAAATTGACCATCCTGTTAACACAGAGGTGTATGTGGTTTTATACATATTGTTTCAGGTCTGCAGGTGAAGGTGACTCCTGCTGCAGAGGGACAGAAGACACTGACCTGTATCACCTCCTGTACTCTGACTGACAACCCCACCTACATCTGGTACAAGAACGGACAACGTCTCGATGAGCCTACTCCCCAACAATACTCTAGTAATACCCTAGTAGTGTTGGGTCATTCTGAGGACAGTTACTCCTGTACTGTAGAACACCATGAGGACCTTCACTCTCCTGCAGTGTGTGAGTATGAATTAAACTACTATTCCACTTAGAAAGTATCAATCATTTAATATCAATGAGAAGAGTATTACTGCTTTATCTATCAATATTCATCATTACATAGAAATTACACACAATGTCATAGATGTATGTATGTCTATAGTTAGAATGTTCAGCACCTCAAACACTTGAAGAATAGTTTAGTAGACACTCAAGTCCTAAAGTATCTCCAAATGTATTCTTGTTCATGTTTTGTGTAAGTGATAGTTTTAGATAGTTCTCTGACTTTAGATATCATTTATTTTTGACATGATGTCATTTGAGGTAGTGTACTACAGTCCTGACCCTCTGACAAATTCTGCTTTACTAGATGCTCCAAAGAACACCTCAGTATCAGTCAGTCCCTCTGGTGAAATAGTGGAGAGCAGTTCAGTGACTCTGACCTGCAGCAGTGATGCCAACCCACCTGTGGACAAATACACCTGGTACAAGAAGAATGGAGCTTCACTGACAGGATCTGAAAACACATTCCTCATCACCAACATTAACTCTGAGGACAGAGGAGAATACTACTGTGAGGCTGAGAGTATATATGGGAGTCTCAACTCTTCTTCTGTGTCTGTGGACATTCAGTGTAAATACACTTAAACTTCTCTTCTTTTGATCAGAGAATCACACATATTTAAAGTAATATTTAACTTATTTCAATCATAAGTCCACGTTCCATGATGCTACTCATGTAAAGCACTATGTATGAACAATGTGTTACATATTGTCCACCAGATGGCCCAAAGAACACCTCAGTGTCAGTCAGTCCCTCTGGTGAAATAGTGGAGGGCAGTTCAGTGACTCTGACCTGCAGCAGTGATGCCAACCCACCTGTGGACAAATACACCTGGTACAAGAAGAATGTAAACTCACCAAAAGCATCGGAACAGAGTTACAGCATCACTAACATCAGCTCTGAGGACAGAGGAGAATACTACTGTGAGGCTGAGAATAAATATGGACGTCTCAACTCTTCTTCTGAGTCTTTGGACGTTCAGTGTTAGTACACCTGACCTCATCTTTTGATCAGAGGATCACATTTAAATTCATATTTCAATAATAAGAAAAACACTATTTAATACACTGTTGTTACATATTGTCCACCAGATGGTCCAAGGAACACCTCAGTGTCAGTCAGTCCCTCTGGTGAAATAGTGGAGGGCAGTTCAGTGACTCTGACCTGCAGCAGTGATGCCAACCCACCTGTGGACAAATACACCTGGTACAAGAAGAATGTAACCTCAGCAAAACCATCAGGACAGAGTTACAGCATCACTAACATCATCTCTGAGGACAGAGGAGAATATTACTGTGAGGCCCAGAATGGAAGAGGATCTATGAACTCTACAGCTCTGATGATCATTGTAGCAGGTAAAGTTACATCTTCAATACTTCAATACAAATTGACAGGTTTCAAGCTGATCTTAATCATTGTGTTTTGACTGATTACACTTTGGTTTATAATTATGTGTTGGCTTATGATGTCACAAGTATTATAAGATCCCAAAATATTAACATGTATTGTGTTGATATTCTATAATGTGTAAGAACATGCCATGTACTCATATCATCCATATTTTATTATAGGGAAACAGACCTCAGTTATGACTGCAGCTGTAGGAATCACAGTGGTTGTTCTGGTTCTCATCCTCTGTCTCTTTGGACTCATGTGGTTCAGGTGAGTGAGATTGCATATCTTTTTATATAATTTCACTTTAGTCATTGTAAATTTGAATTTGTTCTTAACTGAATTGCCTAGTTAAATAAAGGTTAAAAAAATAAAAATAAAAGTAACTTTATTAATTAATTGATTGATATCTTCATACATTCATTAATGTACAACAGGAAGGTCTCCACATCCACCTCCAACACAAGAGACACAGCAGATGATGGACAGGTGAGTCTGTTGGAATCAGAAGATGACTGTGATGACTGTGTATTCTTTGTGGGACATTTCCACTCCTCATGTTGTCTGTTCTCTCCCTCCATCAGGGAGACTCTAGTCCAGTGTATGACAGCATCTCAGGCATGACCATGACCTCTACTGCAGCACAGACAGCAGCCACAGACGACCAGGATGATGTTCACTACGCCAGCGTCCACTTCTCTCGCTCCAAAAACCAGGAAGTGCCTCTGTACTCCACCGTCCAGCTGCATCAACCACAGAAACAGTACCAAGATGTCCAATACGCTGCTGTGAAATTCAACCTCCCCAGTGCTGCCACCCAGTGAGCATATTCTACATTACAACAACATAGAGTCAATACTAGAACATTGTGAACACACAGCATTAAAGGTGAAGTTTGTTTGTTTACAACCAAATCTGTGGGGGGGGGGGGGGCATTATCACCTTGGCTGCTGAGGGTTATTTCACCTCAGTCCATTTACAAACAGATAGCCTATTAGCTATACAGTTGTAATGTTATACACCTGGAAGGGAGGAAATATGGGAATGATTCACACTGACACACTAATCAGAGAAGAAACAGAAACGTGTGACATGTTTAGGACTGTATTGTTTGCATGTTGATAGTACTTTAATGTAGGACTACAGGGAAGATAGGTCCTTTGGAGATACAGTGGGGCAAAAAAGTATTTAGTCAGCCACCAATTGTGCAAGTTCTCCCACTTAAAAAGATGAGAGAGGCCTGTAATTTTCATCATAGGTACACTTCAACTATGACAGACAAAATGAGGGGAAAAATCCAGAAAATGACATTGTAGGATTTTTAATGAATTTATTTGCAAATTATGGTGGAAAATAAGTATTTGGTCACCTACAAACAAGCAGGATTTCTGGCTCTCACAGACCTGTAACTTCTTCTTTAAGAGGCTCCTCTGTCCTCCACTCGTTACCTGTATTAATGGCACCTGTTTGAACTTGTTATCAATATAAAAGACACCTGTCCACAACCTCAAACAGTCACACTCCAAACTCCACTATGGCCAAGACTAAAGAGCTGTCAAAGGCTGGGAAGACTGAATCTGCAATAGCTAAGCAGCTTTGTTTGAAGAAATCAACTGTGGAGCAATTATTAGGAAATGTTAGACATACAAGACCACGGATAATCCCATCTTTTTAAGAGGGAGAACTTGCACAATTGGTGGCTGACTAAATACTTTTTTGCCCCACTGTATTCATATTGAAACATATTCCTACATTGTTTGATTAGATACATATTTTATTAGTGGACCCAACATGTGCCCCAACCCCAAGTTTGGGGACCACTTTAAAAACCTCTCTCTCAGCGTGCGTCCTCTCTCTCTATGTCTCCTCTACTTCTACCTGCAATGCCGCCTGTCTCAGCCTCTCCACCGAGTACCACATCAATGTCTCTCAGTATTCTACTCTCTGTAAAGGACTTAGTAGTGTATTTGTTGCTCCTGCTGAGGTAGACTCTGTTTAACGTAAGCTTCTTACTTCATCATTCTAGCTGGCTAAGTAACACTAACCAGAACCCTTCAATGTTACTGCAATCGAAGTCTCTGCCGGCAGCTATCCTCTGACCTGAATGACTGACATACAGTATGAATCTATAAGAGACTATTCTCTGAGAGTGATTTTTTGATGGGGGATTTCTTTAGACATGACAGGACGGTTTTAAAAATTGCCTTTTGTCCGGCATTTCGCAAACACACTGTTAGCAGAGCAACCTGCGGGCTGGGGTAGTTCGTTTCACGTCGCCCTCGGCCTGTGCCGCGAGAAGGTGAATTATTATCCTTCTGAGAAAATGGTGAATGTGCTGCTGAAAAGTCAAATCAGGGAGGCAAATCCGGGGGACGCAGGAGAACATAACAAAAAAACACAGTTCATGATTCCACTCGTTCACAAAGAGGCGGGAGCGATTAGTCAGATCAAGAACATAAGAGTTCTGAGCTTTGACCAACGTTGGGAGCAATATTTAAATGTTGATCCGTAATTAATTTTCTTTATTGGGTACAGTATTTGTATTGGGATATTATTATTAGTTTTAATTAGAAAACAATTACAAGGTCCGAATCTTAGTGTTCTCATATGTAGTTACGGCCATATGCCCATTGGAGGAGTAGACAATGATGATGTCATAAATAATGCATATTCTGCATTAAGGTAATTCATGCCTCAACAACAGAAACAGGATGAGGATGTGCAATAAGCTGTTGTGAAATGTAACCGCCTCACTGCTGCCACCCGGTGACCATATTCTGCATGAAGGTCATTCATATGCTGCCGCTTATTGTAGGAGATGTCATCAATATGCAAAACAGTTGACCCCTAGTGGCCACTTTTGATGTTATATCCTTAAACTATGAACAATGGACATCTCAATACAATTACTATGACAATAATGAGGGAGTGATCTTTTAGGAAGTTATCTCTGACTGCGTTCCAAATGGCACACTGTTCCCTATTTAGTGCACTCGTTTTGACCTGAGTTGGGATGCGGATTTGTTTAATTTCTGTTTCTCTCTCTTCAGACCTGTGGCGGCACAAGCAGCTGAGGAGAACTGCTCTGAGATCTACAGTAGAATCACAAACCCAGAACCAAGAAGACCTGAACACAACAAATTCAGAACCAAGAAGACCCAAACACAAAAAGTTTAACAAAAACCTTGTACACTATATATACAAAAGTGGACACCCCTTCAAATTAGTGGATTCAGCTATCTCAGCCACACCTGTTTCTGACAGGTGTATAAAATCGAGCACACAGCCATGCAATCTCTGTAAACAAACATTGGCAGTAGAATGGCCTTACTGAAGAGCTCAGTGACTTTCAACGTGGCAATGTCATAGCATGCCACCTTCCCAACAAGTCAGTTTGTCAAATTTATGCCCTGCTGGAGCTTCCCCGGTCAACTATAAGTGCTGTTATTGTGAAGTGGAAACATCTAGGAGTAACAACCGTTCAGCCGCGAAGTGGCAGTGCATAGCGCGTAAAAATCGACTGCCCTTGGTTGCAACACTCCCTACCAAGTTCCAAACTGCCTCTGGAAGCAACGTTAGCCCAACAACTGTTCGTCCGGAGCTTCATGAAATGGGTTTCCATGGCCGAGCAGCCGCACACAAGCCTAAGATCACCATGTGCAATGCCAAGCGTTGGCTGGAGTGGTGTAAAGCTCGCCACCATTGGACTCTGGAGACATTGACTCTGTTGCACACACACCATTGCACATTGACACATTGACTCTGTACCGGTACCCCCTGTACATAGGCCCCGCTATTGTTATTTACTACTGCTCTAATTATTTGTTTTTCTTGTCTCTTACTTTTTTATTCTTTTTTTTCGGTATTTTATTAAAACTGCATTGTTGGTTAATGGCTTGTAAGTAAGCATTTCACTGTATTTGGCTCATGTGACAAATACAATTGGATTTGATTTGAACAGTGGAAACACATTCTCTGGAGTGATGAATCCTTCTTCACCATCTGGCAGATGGTTCCAGGAGAACGCTTCCTGCCCCAATGCATAGTGCCAAATTGGTGGAGGATGAATAATGCTCATGGGCTGTTTTTCATTGTTCGGCCTAGGCCCCTTCGTTCCAGTGAAGGGAAATCTTTACGCTGCAGCATATAATGACATTCTAAACAATTCTGTGCTCCGAACTTTGTGGCAACATTTTGGGGAAGGCCCTTTCCTGTTTCAGCATGACAATGCACCCGTGCACAAAGCGAGGTCCATACAGAAATGGTTTGTCGAGATCGATGTGGAAGAACTTGACTGGCCTGCACAGAGCCCTGACCTCAATCCAATCGAACGGCGACAGCGAGATAGGCCTAATCGCCCAACATCAGTGTCCAACCTCGCTAATGCTCTTGTGGCTGAATGGAAACAAGTCCCCACAACAATGTTTCAACATCTAGTGAAAGCCTTCCCAGAAGAGTGGAGGCTGTAATAGCAACAAAGGGGGGACAAACTCCACTTAATACCCATGATTTTGGAATGAGATGTTTGACGAGCAGGTGTCCACATTCTTTTGGGGATGTACTTTGTATCTGGACCCGTATATTCAAACTAAGTGATATACACTGACTATACAACATATTGAGTTACACCCCCTTTTGCCCTCAGAACAGTCTCAATTCGTCAGGACATGGACTCTACAAGGTGTCAAAAGGGATGCTGGCCCATGTTGACTCCAATGCTTCCCACAGTTGTGTCAAGTTGGCTGGTAGTGGATCTTTACTCCGAATAGCTCGTTCCATCTCATCCTACAGATCCTCAATTTAAGGCTACTGAGTAAGCAGAACTCCCCGTCAGTTCACTGTCACTGGACAATCCTAGCCTTGTGGCATGGGGCATTATCATGCTGAAAACATATATTTGCAGATGGATACATTGGTGCCATTAAGGAATGCACCTGATTGGCAATAATGATGTTCAGATATCCTGTGGCATTCAAACATTGCACCACTTTTATCAAGGGGCCCAATGTGTACCATGAAAACACACCCCACACCGTCACACCACCACCAGCCTGTAATGTTGACACGCAGCATGATGGCTGCATGTACTCATGTGGTCCTTCCATCAGCGTGAAACAGCAGGAGCCAGGATTCATCAAACCCAGCAGCGTTGCAGTTCTTGACACACTCAAACTGGTGCGCCTGGACACCTACTACCATACCCTGTTCAAATAAATATGTTGTCTCGCCCATTCCCCCTCTGAATAGCACACATACACAATCCATGTCTCAATTGTTTCAAGGCATAAAATCCTTATTTAACCTGTTTCTTCCCTTTCATCTACAAGTGACATCAATAAGGGATCATAGCTTTCACCTGGATTCACCTTGTTAGTCTATGTTTTGTACACTCAGTGTATACAGATATATGTAATTAAGCAATAAGGCCAGAGGTATATTGGCCAATTTACTGTACCACGGCTAATGACTCCTCTTAGGCAACGTGACGTGAAGCGGAGTGCCTGGACACAGCCCTTAGCCGTGGTATATTGCTATTATAAACTGGTTACCAACATAAATAGAAAAGTAAATACATATACTACCCGGTTTACAATAATATATACCATCTAGCAGACACTTTTATCCAAAGTCATTCACTCAGTCATTACAGTCATGGGTGCATAAATCCTTCATATGGGAAGTCCCAGCAGGAATAGAACCCGTGAGTCATGCTGTACAAACTGAGTCACACAGGACTGCTGTATTCACACTCAGAGTAGGAGTGCTGATCTAGGGTCAGTTTTGACTTTTAAACTATGATGAATAAGAAAGGGGCATTGTAAATATTTTAAAAAGTATATATGTATTTTTTTTTTTTTTTTTTAAAGTTACAGTAAACTCAGAATCTGACTACAAAAACTTTTTGACAAAAACTGTAGATATCTGAATTAGGCAGCCTCGATGTCCAGTTATATTTTATATAACTATATGTTGTTATATGTATCTGTCAGAAAGAATCATCAAACGTATGAGACCATTGCGTTTCAGGTAAGACCCAAATGCAGACTGTGTTGAAGTAACAATGTTTACTACAGCAACAGGGGCAGGCAAACGTCAGGTCAAGACAGGCAGAGGTCGATAATCCAGAGTAGTGGGGCAAGGGTACAGGACGACAGGCAGGCTCAGGGTCAGGTCAGGCAAGGGTCAAAACCAGAAGGGCCAGAAAAAGAGATACTGGGAAAAAGCCGGAGCTGAGACAAAACGCTGGTTGACTTGACAAACAAGACGAACTGGCAACAGACAAACAGAGAACACAGGTATAAGTACCCAGGGGGTAGTGGGAAAGATGAGCGACACCTGGAGGGGGGTGGAGACAAGCACAAGAACAGGTGAAATAGATCAGGGAGTGACAGAGACTATATATGAAGTCTAACAACAATAGTTATTCTATCTGTTCTATTATGTTGTAATACTTCATATGGTATTGTCAAGGTGGCTTAGCAGTTCAGACGTCTTTTTCCGTATTGTCGTGTCGTGTCCTGTATATATATATATTTACACCTTTTCTTCACATATCTTTTATTTATTTTATTATCCAAGAACTCAACTACAAAAGCTTTCCTGCAAAAGCTTTCCTGCAACCCGCTTCACCAATTACAATAAGTATTATTTACCTCAATCTGAAAATCCATCGTGGAAGATAGCCAGGGGCTAATTCAGAAGCTAGCCTGAAAGCTAACCAGAAGCTACTCCGATAGCTAGCCAGAAGCTAATCTGTAGCTGCCCCGAAATTAGCCGGTTTGCTGGCTAGCGTTGGTGTTTCAGCTGCCCACGTTTTGCGGTCATCAGCTATTCCTTTAGCTCGATAATCTACCGGCACTTTTGTGCAACGCGACTCGGACCGGAGCATTCCGGGACTTTTTTTCTCTCAGTTTCCCCGGAATCCAACCGCAGGCTCTGGACACTTGCACCTTGATTTCGCAGCTAGCTAGCTGCATACCGTGTGACTATTGGCTTACGTCGACCCCGGAGCTAACTCAAATCATGCTGGAGCTAGCCAGCTGAGGAGTTCCATCACCATCCGGACCCGTTTCTTTGTTGCTGCTGCAGATACGGAACCCCACCGGGCCTTCACGACTGACTGCCGACGTTATCTGCCCGAGGGATTTATCCAACCGGCACCTCCGTCCCGACGTTACCTGAACGCTCATCTGAGGCCCGCTAATCGTTAGCTGTCTTATCGGCTGCTATCTGAACAAAACCCCACTACACGGAACCTACCGACGGAAACGCACGAGGTATCTACAAACAGACCTCCATCCTATGCTGCTACCGATAGCCATATACCCGGCCAGCTGTCTGGATCGCCACGACCCCAACCAACCTCTACTCACTGGACCCTTATTGATCACTCGATTAAGCTTGCCTCTCCTTAATGTAAATATGCCTTGTCCATTGCTGTTCTGGTTAGTGTTTATTGGCTTATTTCACTGTAGAGATTCTAGCCCTGCTCTCTATACCATATCCAACCCTGCAGTTCCACCACCCACATATGCGATGACATCACCTGGTTTCAATGATGTTTCTAGAGACAAGATCTCTCTCATCATCACTCAATACCTAGGTTTACCTCCACTGTATTCACATCCTACCATACCTTTGTCTGTACATTATTCCTTTAAACTATTTTATCGCCCCCAGAAACTTCCTTTTACTCTCTGCTCTAGTAGCTCTAGGCGACCAATTCTCATAGCTTTTAGCCGTACCATTATCCTACTTCTCCTCTGTTCCTCTGGTGATGTAGAGGTGAATCCAGGCCCTGCAGTACCTGGCTCCACTCCTATTCCCCAGGCGCTCTCTTTTGATGACTTCTGTAACCGTAATAGCCTTGGCTTCATGCATGTTAACATTAGGAGCCTCCTCCCTAAGTTTGTTTTGTTCACTGCTTTAGCACACTCTACCAACCCGGATGTTTTAGCCGTGTCTGAATCCTGGCTTAGAAAGACCACCAAAAATTCAGACATTTTTATCCCCAATTACAATATTTTCAGACAAGATAGAACGGCCAAAGGGGGCGGTGTTGCAATCTACTGCAAAGACTGCCTGCAGAGTTCTGTTATACTATCCAGGTCTGTTCCCAAACAATTTGAACTTCTACTTTTAAAAATCCACCTCTCTAAAAACAAGTCTCTCACCGTTGCCGCCTGCTATAGACCACCCTCTGCCCCCAGCTGTGCTCTGGACACTATATGTGAACTGATTGCCCCCCATCTATCTTCAGAGCTCGTGCTGCTAGGCGACCTAAATTTGAACATGCTCAACACCCCAGCCACCCTACAATCTAAGCTTGATGCCCTCAATCTCACACAAATTATTAATGAACCTACCAGGTACCACCCCAATTCCGTAAACACGGGTACCCTCATAGATATCATCCTAACAAACTTGCCCTCCAAATACACCTCTGCTGTTTTCAACCAAGATCTCAGCGATCACTGGCTCATTGCCTGCATCCGTAATGGGTCAGCGGTCAAACGACCTCCACTCATCACTGTCAAACGCTCCCTGAAACACTTCAGCGAGCAGGCCTTCCTAATTGACCTGGCCGGGGTATCCTGGAAGGATATTGATCTCATCCCGTCAGTAGAGGATGCCTGGTCATTTTTTTAAAATGCCTTCCTCACCATCTTGAATAAGCATGCCCCATTCAAGAAATTTAGAACCAGGAACAGATATAGCCCTTGGTTCTCTCCTGACCTGACTGCCCTTAACCAACAGAAAAACATCCTATGGCGTTCTGCATTAGCATCGAACAGCCCCCGTGATATGCAACTTTTCAGGGAAGCCAGAAACCAATATACACAGGCAGTTAGAACAGCCAAGGCTAGCTTTTTCAAGCAGAAATTTGCTTCCTGCAACACAAATTCAAAAAAGTTCTGGGACACCGTAAAGTCCATGGAGAATAAGAACACCTCCTCCCAGCTTCCAACCGCTCTGAAGATAGGAAACACTGTCACCACCGACAAATCCACTATAATTGAGAATTTCAATAAGCATTTTTCTACGGCTGGCCATGCTTTCCACCTGGCTACCCCTACCCCGGACAACAGCACTGCCCTCCCCTCTGCTACTCGCCCAAGCCTTCCCCATTTCTCTTTCTCCCAAATACAGTCAGCTGATGTTCTTAATGAGCTGCAAAATCTGGACCCTTACAAATCAGCCGGGCTAGATAATCTGGACCCTTTCTTTCTAAAACTATCTGCTGAAATTGTTGCCACCCCTATTACTAGCCTCTTCAACCTCTCTTTCGTGTCGTCTGAGATCCCCAAAGATTGGAAAGCAGCTGCGGTTATCCCCCTCTTCAAAGGGGGGGACACCCTTGACCCTAACTGCTACAGACCTATATCTATCCTACCCTGCCTTTCTAAGGTCTTCGAAAGCCAAGTCAACAAACAGATTACCGACCATTTCGAATCACACCACACCTTCTCCGCTATGCAATCTGGTTTCAGAGCTGGTCATGGGTGCACCTCAGCCACGCTCAAGGTCATAAACGATATCGTAACCGCCATCGATAGGAAACAATACTGTGCAGCCGTATTCATTGACCTGGCCAAGGCTTTTGACTCTGTCAATCACCACATCCTCATTGGCAGACTCGACAGCCTTGGTTTCTCTAATGATTGCCTCGCCTGGTTCACCAACTACTTCTCTGATAGAGTTCAGTGTGTCAAATCGGAGGGTCTGTTGTCCGGGCCTCTGGCAGTCTCTATGGGGGTGCCACAGGGTTCAATTCTTGGACCGACTCTCTTCTCTGTTTACATCAATGATGTCGCTCTTGCTGCTGGTGATTCTCTGATCCACCTCTACGCAGACGACACTATTCTGTATACTTCTGGCCCTTCTTTTGACACTGTGTTAACAACCCTCCAGGCGAGCTTCAATGCCATACAACTCTCCTTCCGTGGCCTCCAACTGCTCTTAAATACAAGTAAAACCAAATGCATGCTCTTCAACCGATCGCTGCCTGCTCCTGCCCGCCTGTCCAACATCACTACTTTGGACGGCTCTGACTTAGAATATGTGGACAACTACAAATACCTAGGTGTCTGGTTAGACTGTAAACTCTCCTTCCAGACCCACATCAAACATCTCCAATCCAAAGTCAAATCTAGAATTGGCTTCCTATTCCGCAACAAAGCATCCTTTACTCATGCTGCCAAACATACCCTTGTAAAACTGACCATCCTACCAATCCTCGACTTCGGTGATGTCATTTACAAAATAGCCTCCAAAACCCTACTCAATAAATTGGATGCAGTCTATCACAGTGCCATCCGTTTTGTCACCAAAGCCCCATATACTACCCACCACTGCGACCTGTACACTCTCGTTGGCTGGCCCTCGCTTCATACTCGTCGCCAAACCCACTGGTTCCAGGTCATCTACAAGACCCTGCTAGGTAAAGTCCCCCCTTATCTCAGCTCGCTGGTCACCATAGCAGCACCTACCCGTAGCACGCGCTCCAGCAGGTATATCTCTCTAGTCACCCCCAAAACCAATTCTTCCTTTGGACGCCTCTCCTTCCAGTTCTCTGCTGCCAATGACTGGAACGAACTACAAAAATCTCTGAAACTGGAAACACCTATCTCCCTCACTAGCTTTAAGCACCAGCTGTCAGAGCAGCTCATAGATTACTGCACCTGTACATAACCCATCTACAATTTAGCCCAAACAACTACCTCTTTACCTACTGTACTTATTTATTAATTTATTTTGCTCCTTTGCACCCCATTATTTCTGTCTCTACTTTGCACTTTCTTCCAATGCAAACCAACCATTCCAGTGTTTTTTTTTAGTTTTTATTTTACTTGCTGTGTTGTACTCACTTCGCCTCCATGGCCTTTTTATATTTTTATTTATTTATACATATATCTGTTTGCCTTCACCTCCCTTATCTCACCTCACTTGCTCACATTGTATATAGACTTATTTTTTTTATTTTTTTCACTGTATTATTGACTATATGTTTGTTTTTACTCCATGTGTAACTATGTGTTGTTGTATGTGTCGAACTGCTTTGCTTTATCTTGGCCAGGTCGCAATTGTAAATGAGAACGTGTTCTCAATTTGCCTACCTGGTTAAATAAAGGTTAAATAAATAAAAAATAAATAAAAAAATTTGCAAGAATTAAAAATATATTTTTTTATGACAAAGTTATGGCACAAATTTGCCTCAATGTCCAGGAAAGAGTTATGCTTGATGCAAGGTTTCTTATTGCTTTTAAAAATAATAATGTGTGAAGTGTGATATTTTTTGTAATAAACGTATGAGATTACACTTCATTGTCACTGTTTTTACCTTGTTAGAACAGTATCTTCAGTGGAGAGAAAATGGAACGCTTTCAAAATCACACCTCTTGTACTTTACATTACATACAGTAACTACAAAGTAGACATTTACATTGGTTTGTATAGCAATAGTGGTTTATTCACCTTCACTATCATCATCAGTACAAAATATACACAGACACTTTCAGAAGGAGCAATGTCCAGCACCTAGACACACAACCAGTTACATGAAATATTATTTATTGCCATTTTAAAACACATCATGCAGACACAATATGACATCATGGATGTTTGGAGAGTTGAAGGTAGTTCCACCAGCGAGGGCGTTCCACTCCGGAACACAGAAAGATGGAACATACTGGAATGTTCCATGATTGATAATATTACATCTCACAGTTAAAAACTTCTTCTTAATAGGGGGCGCTATTTTCACTTTGGGAAAAAATAGTGCCCAAATTAAACGGCCTCGTACTCTGTTCTAGATCATATGATATGCATATTATTATTACTATTGGATAGAAAACACTCTGATGTTTCTAAAACTGTTTGAATTATATCTGTGAGTAAAACAGAACTCGTTTGGCAGGCAAACTTCCAAACAGGAAGTGAAAATTCTGAAATGGGTCTCTGTGAAGGGCTGCTCCTATTCAATTGCCTTTCATTTATGGATATGTATGCACTTCATACGCCTTCCACTAGATGTCAACAGGCAGTAGAACGTTGAATGAGGTGTCTAGCCTGATGTGGGACCGAATGAGAGCTTTTGGAGTGACAGGTCAGCCATATTGGCAGTATTTTGCTGCGCACCTGGGAGCACCATATCGTTTTCTGCAATGCGTTAGGTAGACACGAAGAAATGCTCCGTCTGGGACGTTATTGGATACATATAAGAAAAACATCCTAAAGATGGATTTTCAACTGAGTTTGACCAGTTTATTCGACTTTTATTATGACTTTTGGAATTTTTCGTTCCATGCGCCAAACGTTCATGGACATGTGCGCTCCACTATGCTAGCCAAAGTTGCTAATTCGACTTTTTGTGGAACTAGGACTCCTGGCACTGCATTCTGATGAAAGTTCATCAAAGGTAAGGGAATATTTATGATGTTATTTCGTATTTTTGTGGACTCTTTGGACTCCAACATGGCGGAGAATGGCTGAGCGCTGTCTCAGATTATTGTATGCTGTGCTTTGTACTAAAGTTATTTTTTTAAATCTAACACAGCGGTTGCATTAAGAACCAGTGTATCTTTGCTGTACAACATGTATTTTTCAGCAAAGTTTATGATGAGTTCTTCTGTTGTCTAAAATTTCTCCGGACATTTTGGTGCTATTTGTGACGATGGCTACGTTGTAAAACCCAGATTTGTAGCTATAAATATGCACATTTTCGAACAAACATAAATGTATTGTATAACATGATGTCATAAGACTGTCATCTGATGAAGTTGTTCAAAGGTTAGTGATTAATTTTATCTCTATTTGTGGGTTTTGTGAAAGCTATCTTTACGGTTGTAATATTTGTGTTGTGGAGAAATGACCAGGCAGGAGACGGGAGTACAGTTAGTTTTCATTTAGTCAAAACCTCTCGTGCTCTACAGTTCCCCGGGCACACTAGTGCGCATGTGCATTTCCTATTAGGTGTAGTAACGTAACACTGTCGTAATACATCACTGCTTAGTAACAGCATAGTAACTAATATAAACAGATGTAGATCCCAGATACTACAACGGTGAAAAAATGGCGTTGTGTTTTGGCCTATTGTGGTGAGCTAAGATAAATATATGTTGTGTTTTCGCTGTAAAACATTTAAAAAAATCGGAAATATTGGCTGGATTCACAAGATGTTTATCTTTCATTTGCTGTATTGGACTTGTGATTTCATGAAATTATATTATATGATATCCCTGTGGCGCTAGGCTAGGCTATGCTAGTCAGCTTTTCTGATTAGGATGATCCCGGATCCGGGAGGGGGGGTCCGTAGAGGTTTTAACAAGTTCAGATTATTTATTGATTTAAAGCCTTTGTCCTTAGATGAATATCCACCATTTTGTCCAACTAGTAGTTAGAGAATAGAATACATCATTGTTTAGTGAGAATGTGATGTCATATGTTTCTTGACCCCCTAACTAGTGTCAAACTTTCCCAGGTAGGAAGAGAGGGGTTAGGGGTGGATGGGAGAGTGGAGATCCAATGAAGAGGTATCGTTTACCCCCCTGACAGCCCCTTTGAGTCTGACTTTGGGAGAGAACATGGGGCGGGGGCAGTGGGGGTAAATATGGGCGTCCCTTCTGATAGGCCACACCCACAGGAAGTGTCACCATATGACTTTGTCGAACAGATGCATAGACTGCATGATATTCTCATCCTGGACGGGAGGCAGGAAGGGACAAAAAGCACAACGGGTAAGAAGCAGCTGGAGAGAAGTTTTCATTCTATTTCCATGTATCTCTTTCCTCCTAGAAACCCTGTTGTATAAGAACCCAAAGTGAACCGGAGGGCCTTGTTGTGGTCACAATAACTACCCTTTGCTCTGACGTCCCTGTGGTTCTTCACACATTCCTGAGTCACTACCTAGGGATTAGTAGAGGTCATCCAGACCGTTTTACATGTATAAACAGCTGGATCTCGTCTGAGCAGTTAGCTGGATATGACGAGACCCGCTACGTACTTAATGCTGATTGGTTTTGGTTCTGCCCACTATAGTGCTGTCTGGTCAGAACATGGTGTTGAGGTCCGTCACTCGACTCTTGATGGTCACCACCACCACATACATGCAGACACAGCTGTTTCCATTTGAAGATGTTTTATGTTATTGTGTGGTTATATTCGCTGGACTCACACTTCAGTAAGGAACTGCATGTCAAAAGTCTGCCAGCAACACAACACTTCTTCTGAAGACTGACGATGCCGTGCACTAACTAAAGGTGAGGGGAGGCGGTGTCCTGCAGCGCATCCAAGCACCCTGATTGGTTGGATGAACAGCGGTGCAAACGGTGATTGACAGGGCTGCAGGCCATAGGGCTCTGGTCAAAGGGATTATGGTGTCATTTGGGACGAATTCAGTATAACAGAATGACAGTGGTATTTTGTACTACTACAAACGTGTGTTTGTGTTTGTGTGGTTAAATGTGACTTTGTCAAGTAGCCAGTGTTGTGTTTCACCATTCTATCTGATGTAATGTCAGTTTGTAATGTTGTTATTAGTCCAACATTATTGAGGACATTATTATTAGGATGGTGCAGTAATGTTGAGATGCCAGTAGGGAGAACCCTAGTCTAGAACACTGCAGTAATGTTGAGATGCCAGTAGGGAGAGCTCTAGTCTAGAACACTGCAGTAATGTTGAGATGCCAGTAGGGAGAACTCTAGTCTAGAACACTGGAGTAATGTTGAGATGCAGTAGGGAGAACTCTAGTCTAGAACACTGCAGTAATGTTGAGATGCCAGTAGGGAGAACTCTAGTCTAGAACACTGCAGTAATGTTGAGATGCCAGTAGGGAGAACTCTAGTCTAGAACACTGCAGTAATGTTGAGATGCCAGTAGGTGGAGCTCTAGTCTAGAACACTGGAACCTTCAGTACCACTTTGACACAGCTGATGAGGAGTGTAAATTGAATGTGTTTGTAGAATAGAAGGAACATCTAATGGAAGGTGTAGATCTTACCATGAATCGCTTACTTACAAGTCCATGGAACCAGCCAACTGTTAGCAGCATACCACCCTGCATCCCACTGCTGGCTTGCTTCTGAAGCTAAGCAGTGTTCACCTGGTCAGTCCCTGGATGGGAGACCAGAAGCTACTGGAAGTGGTGTTGGAGAGCCAGAAGGAGGCACTCTTTCCTCTGGTTTAAAAATATATACATCCCAATACCCCATGGTAGTGATTGGGGACATTGCCCTGTGTAGGGTGCTGTCTTTTGGATGGGATGTTAAACGGGTGTCCTGACTCTTTGTGGTCACTAAAAATCCCATGGCACTTATTGTAAGAGTAGGGGGTGTTAACCCTGGTGTCCACTGCTAAAATTCACAATCTGGCCCTCATGCCACCTAATCATCCCCAGATTTGAATTGACTCATTCATCCCCCTTTTAAATATTCCCCAGGTTGTTGCTGTAAATGAGAATGTGTTCTCAGTCAACTTACCTGGTAAAATAAGTCTTAGATAAATAATAATAAATATATATATATATATAGAACTTTGACCTGCTCCATGTAGAACTGAGAGGGGCAAGGCAACACATTCTAATATATTATAAACATTCTAAATAGTAGGCTATAGTAAACACATTATAAGATATTATAAACATTCTAAATAGTAGACTATAGTAAACACATTATAAGATATTATAAACATTCTAAATAGTAGGCTATAGTAAACACCTTCTAATATATTATAAACATTCTAAATAGTAGACCATAGTAAACACATTGTAAGATATTATAAACATTCCACATCGTAGACTATAGTAAACACATTCTAATATATTATAAACACTCCACATCGTAGACTATAGTAAACACATTCTAATATATTATAAACATTACAAATAGTAGGCTATAGTAAACACCTTCTAATATATTATAAACATTCTAAATAGTAGACTATAGTAAACACATTGTAAGATATTATAAACATTCCACATCGTAGACTATAGTAAACATTCTAATATATTATAAACATTCCACATCGTAGACTATAGTAAACACATTCTAAGATATTATAAACATTCCACATCGTAGACTATAGTAAACACATTCTAATATATTATAAACATTCCACATCGTAGGCTATAGTAAACACATTCTAATATATTATAAACATTCCACATCGTAGGCTAAAGTAAACACTATTCTGATGTGCTGTTCTGGTCTTCATGCATGTTAATGACTTAAAGAGGAAGGAAAGGACAGTTATGCATCAGCTACTTGTGTTCTGACTACATAAATATGTATCAACCACAGAACTGACACTTACTAGCAGTTTCCACTCACTACCAGTCAGTTGACTCACTGTACAAGACCTCTCCCCTTCAGTCTGTAAGTACTCTTGATATCTTGAAATATGTTTTTTAGTTTTTAGCCAAGTCATGTACTCATGGGTCTCAGACTTGGAGTGCTGATCTAGGATCAGGTCCTCCTGGTCCATATAATTATGATCTAAATGGGAAAACTAATCCTAGATCCTCCTCTGAGATACTTTGTGAATACAGACACTATCATATAATGATGATATAAAAGGTATGTGTGACTTGCTGTTTATCCTCACAGCTTGGGGACAGGAGTTATCATTCAAGCTGGTGGTAACTGCCTTGCTCATATTGGCAGATTTTTCCACCTTGTCAGGTTGGGGATTTGAACCAGTAATTTTTCAGGTACCGGGCCAACGTTCTTAATCACTAGGCTACCTGCTGATACCAGTGACACACTCCATTACCAAACTATTATGATGTTATTTACACACCATCCACTCAAGGCTGTGATGATGATGTGTTGTTATATCTGCATCCCAAATGACACCATATTCCCTATAGAGTGCACTACTTTGACTAGAGCCCTACCTGCTGCCCCTGATGGTTTGTATGTAATTATTCACCAGCTATAGAGTGCACTACTTTGACTAAAGCCCTACCTGCTGCCCCTGATGGTTTGTATGTAGTTATTCACCTGCTATAGAGTGCACTACTTTTGACTAGAGCCCTACCTGCTGCCCCTGATGGTTTGTATGTAGTTATTCACCAGCTATAGAGTGCACTACTTTGACTAGAGCCCTACCTGCTGCCCCTGATGGTTTGTATGTAGTTATTCACCAGCTATAGAGTGAGTTGTTGTTTATGTTTCTAAGACTGCAGGGTGGGAGATGCAACAATGGCCTTGAGAACAGCAGGAAGTGTGTTGGTGGTCTTTCTCTGGTCTGTAGCAGGTATGGTCTCTTTCATAATGTTTTAGTTGCCCTGTATATCAATCTACAGACATTTCTAAAAGCATAACTATTGCAATGTTAAGCTTGTGTGTCACGTTCCTGACCTGTTTTCCCTTGTTTTGTATTTGTTTAGTATGGTCAGGGCGTGAGTTGGGGTGGGCATTCTATGTTATGTGTTTCTATGTTGGGTTCGTTGTATTAGCCTGATATGGTTCTTAATCAGGGGCAGGTGTTTTACGTTTCCTCTGATTGAGAACCATATTTAGGTAGGCTGTCCACACTGTTTGTTTGTGGGTGATTGTTCCTGTGTCAGTGTTTGTACCACACGGAACTGTTTCGTTCCGTTCGTGTTGTCCTTCCTGTTCGTTCGTTCATGTGTTTTTGTTCTCAAGTTCAGGTCTGTTCACGTCGTTTGTTATTTTGTAGTTTGTTCAAGTGTTTTTCGTCTTCGTTTAAATAAACGAGATTATATCTTCACAATGCGCTGCATTTTGGTCCGATCCTTGCTCCTCCTCAGACGAGGAGGAAAACGACCGTTACATTGTGTGTTCTGTTAGGTGTCTCCACCATTAAATAGTTATACTTCACACCTCACTGAGTGATGCTTATCTCTGGTTTCCATTCACACTTCTGCACATCAGCAGCAGTAGCAGAATAAGAATGTTGTCAACCACCAGCAGGGTTGGGGTCAATTCCATCTCAATTCCACTCAATTCAGGAAGTAGACTGAAATTCCAATTCCAATTATTTTCAATGCTTTTCAATTAGGAACATTTAGAAAATGTGGAATTGTAATTTGTTTTACTGAATTGACTGGAATTTAAACGGGATTGACCCCTACCCTGGCCACTAGTGCTTTTTACTTCCATGATGTATATTGAAATGAATACTAGAATGATATAAGGGAATGTACATTTGAGTAGATGGGTCCTACAGTATAGTAGTACAGTATAGTATAGTACAGCTACACATGTTTACATGCATTTTGATGTAATATTGTAATGTCTGTTTCTTTATAGTCTTGACGTCACAAATGAAGTTCTCTCATGGTTGAGTCCTGTGACACTGTGTTTCAGGTGTTCTGAGGCAATATACTGTGATGAGTGTCTGTGCCTTAAAGGGGTCATCAGTGGACCTGCGCTGTCCTATTCCCAGTGTGACCCAAGTCACAGAGATGGTCTGGTATAACACACAGTTGAATGGTAAGACTTATGATCTGAGATGGGACCCTAATTATGAAGGTCGTGTGGAGTACCATGGAACTACAGAGAAGGACTGCATCCTGAGAATCACAGACCTGAGAGAGAGAGACATAGCAACATATTACTTCAGATATAAAATAAACCAGTATTCAGAATGGAAATATGGCTCATATGGATTCCCTCTCAGTCTCACAGGTACTGAATAAATAGTATAGTACAAGTCATTTATTACATGTTCTATGAGAACAGTGAAATGGTGGTGGCTGACAGACTTCCTCCATTATTGTTTCATATCCTCTCCCTTCAGATCTAAAGGTGGAGAGGATATATTACTACAAACTGACCTGTAAAACCACCTGTACTCTGACTGGTAACCCCACATACATCTGGTACAAGAACGGACAACATCTAGATGAGAGCATCTCCCCCAAGTACAAAGACTCAGTCTCCAGTAACTATGAAGACAGCTTCTCCTGTGCTGTAAAAGGTCATGAGGTTCTCCGCTCTCCTGCAGTGTGTGAGTGGGAAAAAAAGTGTTGATTCAAACACAGTGTTTCACTCTAGCAATACCAACAGCTCAAATGGTTATGATTTATACTGAAACGACTTGAAATGAACAGTTAACTTCTTTACTTTGCACCTAAAGAAACATGACAAGTTAAAACTATTAACAGAGAGCCTCTATGTTTCAGGTGCTCAGGGTCACAACTGCTGGAGGGTGACTTACACCAAGAGGAGAATCTGTGTCTTGAAGGGCTCCACAGTGGACATACCCTGCTCTTACACTCATCCCACTAGTTATATAGAACAAGGTTCCTTCTGGTTTACACAGAAACACCCTGTAGATCTCAGTTCATATCCAGAGTATATAGGTCGTGTGGAGTACCATAGAAACACAGAGAACCACCACACCATGACAATAACACACCTGACAGAGAATGACTCGGCTGAATACAAATTCAGATTACTAACAACAAATAAGGGGAGATTTTCTGGCCTTCCTGGTGTGATGTTGACTGTCACAGGTAATAGTCCACCTACAGTTAGTACTGTAATAGGACAAGTCTAATCACATGACAAGTCTGTCTGGAGTCAAATATGACTGATGTTTCCTCTTAGATATCCTGTTGGAGATGGATCCTACGTCTGTGTCAGAGGGGGAGAGAGTCACACTGAGATGTAGAACCAAATGTACAGTCGGTCTCAACCCCAACTACATCTGGTACAAGCACAGACAACGTCTAACCAACCCAGTCACCAGTTATAACAGTCTGATCCTAGACCCAGTCACCAGTTATAACAGTCTGATCCTAGACCCAGTCAGCAGTGAGGATGCAGGGAACTACTCCTGTGCTGTAAAAGGCTTAGAGAGAATCCTCTCTCCAGAAGAGACTCTCACTGTCAGATGTGAGTACATGGGGTGTTGATATATCTACAGTGAAAGTCATTGATATCATCTCTCTAATACATGGTTCTACATGTCAGTGTAATATACTAATCTATACTAATTTACATCATCTCTGTAATACATGGTTCTACATGTCAGTGTAATATACTAATCTATACTAATTTACATCATCTCTGTAATACATGGTTCTACATGTCAGTGTAATATACTAATCTATATTAATTTACATCATCTCTGTAATACATGGTTCTACATGTCAGTGTAATATACTAATCTATACTAATTTACATCATCTCTGTAATACATGGTTCTACATGTCAGTATAATATACTAATCTATATTAATTTACATCATCTCTGTAATACATGGTTCTACATGTCAGTGTAATATACTAATCTATACTAATTTACATCATCTCTGTAATACATGGTTCTACATGTCAGTGTAATATACTAATCTATACTAATTTACATCATCTCTGTAATACATGGTTCTACATGTCAGTATAATATACTAATCTATATTAATTTACATCATCTCTGTAATACATGGTTCTACATGTCAGTGTAATATACTAATCTATACTAATTTACACCATCTCTGTAATACATGGTTCTACATGTCAGTATAATATACTAATCTATACTAATTTACATCATCTCTGTAATACATGGTTCTACATGTCAGTGTAACATACTAATCTATACTAACTTACATCATCTCTGTAATACATGGTTCTACATGTCAGTATAATATACTAATCTATACTAATTTACATCATCTCTCTAATACATGGTTCTACATGTCAGTGTAATATACTACTCTAGACTAATTTACATCATCTCTGTAATATACTAATCTATACTAATTTACATCATCTCTGTAATACATGGTTCTACATGTCAGTGTAATATACTAATCTATACTAATTTACATCATCTCTGTAATACATGGTTCTACATGTCAGTGTAATATACTAATCTATACTAATTTACATCATCTCTCTAATACATGGTTCTACGTGTCAGTGTAATATACTAATCTATACTAATTTACATCATCTCTGTAATACATGGTTCTACATGTCAGTGTAATATACTAATCTATACTAATTTACATCATCTCTGTAATATATGGTTCTACATGTCAGTGTAATATACTAATCTATAATAATTTACATCATCTCTGTAATACATGGTTCTACATGTCAGTGTAATATACTAATCAATACTAATTTACATCACCTCTTGGTGTCTTACATTGTCACGTTCCTGACCTTATTTCCTTTGTTCAGTCTTGTTTAGTTGGCCAGGACGTGAGCTGGGTGGGCATTCTATGTAATGTATTTCTATGTTGGGTTTATTGTTTGGCCTAATATGGTTCTCAATCAGAGGCAGGTGTTTGTCATTGTCTCTGATTGGGAACCATATTGAGGTTGACTGTTTTCACTGTTTGTTTGTGGGTGATTGTTGCCGTGTCTGTGTTTGTTCACCACACGGTACAGTTTTCGTTCGTTTGTTCACGTCGTTTATTGTTTTGTATTTTGTCAAGTGTTTTTCGTCTTCGTTTAAATAATTAAAGTATGTATTCAAACCACGCTGCGCTTTGGTCCGATCCTTACTCCTCCTCAGACGAGGAGGATTACGACGAGCGTTACATACATGTTATATGAGTTGTTATTTTTTCTGTCATCTTCAACACCAGATGGTCCAAGGAACACCTCAGTGTCAGTCAGTCCCTCTGGTGAAATAGTGGAGGGCAGTTCAGTGACTCTGACCTGCAGCAGTGATGCCAACCCACCTGTGGACAAATACACCTGGTACAAGAAGAATGGAGGTCACTATCAGTTCTCCTATGTGAACACAGGACCACATCCTGTCTTCAATCATATCAAGTCATCTGACACTGGAGAGTACTACTGTGAGGCCTGGAATGGGATTAAAACAGGGACGTCTGAGTCAATCGACATTGATGTGAAATGTGAGTAAAGTACAGCTCAGTGTCACATGTGTTCCTGTTCATGTTTTGTGTAAGTGGATTCTTATTTTTGATAGTCTGGCTTCACAGATTTTGATATATGTCATGTGAGGTTGTAATTGCACCTTAATAATCCTCTGACGAATTCTCCTTTACCAGACGCTCCACAGAACACCTCAGTGTCAGTCAGTCCCTCTGGTGAAATAGTGGAGGGCAGTTCAGTGACTCTGACCTGCAGCAGTGATGCCAACCCACCTGTGGACAAATACACCTGGTACAAGAAGAACATAGCCTCACCAAAAGCATCAGGACAGAGTTACAGCATCACTAACATCAGCTCTGAGAACAGTGGAGAATACTACTGTGAGGCTGAGAATAAATATGGACGTCTCAACTCTTCTTCTGTGTCTGTGGACGTTCAGTGTAAATACACCTAACCTCATCTTTTGATCACAGGATCACATTTAAATTAATATTTCAATAACAAGAAAAACACTATTTAATACACTGTTGTTACATATTGTCCACCAGATGGCCCAAAGAACACCTCAATGTCAGTCAGTCCCTCTGGTGAAATAGTGGAGGGCAGTTCAGTGACTCTGACCTGCAGCAGTGATGCCAACCCACCTGTGGACAAATACACCTGGTACAAGAAGAACGTAACCTCACCAAAAGCATCAGGACAGAGTTACAGCATCACTAACATCATCTCTGAGGACAGAGGAGAATATTACTGTGAGGCCCAGAATGGAAGAGGATCTATGAACTCTACAGCTCTGATGATCATTGTAGCAGGTAAAGTTACATCTTCAATACTTCAACACAAATTGACAGGTTTCAAGCTGATCTTAATCATTTTGTTTTGACTGATTACACTTTGGTTTATAATTATGTGTTGGCTTATGATGTCACAAGTATTATAAGATCCCAAAATATTAACATTGTGTTGATATTCTATAATGTGTTAGATTTTATATTATAAGAACATGCCATGTACTCATATCATCCATATTTTATTATAGGGAAACAAACCTCAGTTGTGACTGTAGCTGTAGGAATCATAGTGGTTGTTCTGGTTCTCATCCTCTGTTTCTCTGGACTCATGTGGTCCAGGTGAGTGAGATTGCATATCTTTTTATATAATTTCACTTTAGTCATTGTAAATTTGAAATTGTTCTTAACTGACTTGCCTAGTTAAATAAAGGTTAAAAAAATAAAAATAAAAGTAACTTAATTTATTGATTGATTGATATCTTCATACATTAATTAATGTACAACAGGAAGAAGGCCTCCACATCCACCTCCAACACAAGAGACACAGCAGATGATGGACAGGTGAGTCTGTTGGAATCAGAAGATGACTGTGATTACTGTGTATTCTTTGTGGAACATTTCCACTCCTCATGTTGTCTGTTCTTTCCTCCCATCAGGGAGACTCTAGTCCAGTGTATGACAACATCTCAGGCATGGTCATGATCCCTACTGCAGCACAGACAGCAGCCACAGACGACCAGGATGATGTTCACTACACCAGCGTCCACTTCTCTCGTTCCAAAAACCAGGATGTGCCTCTGTACTCCACCGTCCAGCTGCATCAACCACAGAAACAGGACCAAGATGTCCAATACACTGCTGTGAAATTCAACCTCCCCAGTTCTGCCACCCAGTGAGCATATTCTGCCATTACAACAACATAGAGTCTAGACTATATAGAACATTGTGAACACACAGACAGCATCAAGGTCATTCATATGCTGCTGCTTATTGGAGGAGAGGACAATGATGTCATTAAAATAAGCAAAACAGTTGACCCCTAGTGACCCCTCATTGCTCCCTGAGAACTCCCTCCATCACTATCTGAAGGGTTGAAGGAGAAATCTTCATGTCATATGACATTTCATTGAACTCGTACTATGGTGTAACAGTGGACATTTTGAAAAGTCACAGTTTTAATGTCTGAAAGGTTCCAGGGGTTTTCTTCAGGCCAAATGACATTTCCTGAAACTACAAACTCTACAATATACATCTCAAGACAGTTACTATGACATGTCTATAATGAAGGAGTGATGTGATGTGATGAGGGTTTTGAGTAACTGTTCTGCTTGCATTCCAAATGGCACCCTATTCCCTATTTAGTTCACTACTGGTCTAAAGTAGTGCACTATAAGGGAGTAGGGTGCCATTTGGGACTCAATTTCAGTTTAACGTCTGTTTCTTTCTCCAGGCCCACGGTGGAACAAGCAGCTGAGGAGGACTCCTCTGTTCTCTACAGCACAGTCAACAAACCCAGAACCAAGAAGAACTGAACACAACAAACCCAGAATCAAGAAGACCTGAACACAACAAACCCAGAACCAAGAAGAACTGAACACAACAAACCCAGAACCAAGAAGACCTTGTATATCTGGACCCGTATATTCAAACTAGTGGTATAATTAAGCAATAAGGTCAGAGGGGGTGTGGTATATTGGCCAATATACTGTACCACGGCTAATGACTGTTCTTCTGCACAACACAATGCAGAGTGCCTTGATACAGCCCTTAGCCGTGGTATATTGACCATATACTACAAGCCAGAGGGCCTTATTGCTATTATAAATTGGTTACCAACATAAATAGAAAGTAAACAAATATTTTTGTGTCATACCAGTGTTCTATTGTCTGATATACAGTACATGAAATTAAATGCTTATTCAGCCAATCAGCATCCAGGACACAAACTACCTGGTTTATAATAGTATCTAATAATATACAGTGCATTCAGAAAGTATTCAGACCCCTTGACTTTTTCCACATTTTGTTACGTTACAGCCTTATTCTAAAATTAATTAAATAATTTTTTCCCCTCATCAATCTACACACAATACCCCATAATGACAAAGCAAAAACAGGTTTTTAGAAAGGTTTGCAAATTGATAAAAAATACAGAATTGAAGTATCACATTACGTAAGTATTCAGACTCTTTACTCAGTACTTTGTTAAAGCACCATTGACAGCGAGTCTTTCTTGGGTATGATGCTACCAGCTTAAACATTTTTTTTTACAGCAAGTAAAATTTGTTGTCTGTTACCCAAATAAATTAAATTAGTTTCTATACACTTTATATATAGTTTGCTAGATTTTTTCAAATATTTGTTTAAATGTTTCTTTGACAAAGTTAGAGCACAATTTTGCCACAAAATGCAGGTAGTAGTTCTGCTTGATGCAATGTTTATTATTACTTTTATCAAAACATTACTAATGTGTGAAGTGTAAACAAATCGTAAACAAATCATAAACATGCCGCTGTAATTCAGCGGCAACGCGCCGTATAGTTCACAATCCACTTTGTTCAAGAAGCTGTGTGATGCACAAAAATGCCAGTTTATGGAAGTCACATCACTTGATTGTCAGAGGTAACAGAGTTAACTTCTAGCTGGCTAGCTTTCGGGTTCTCTGAACAACATCTGCTTCATGTAGCTAACAAGCCAGCTGAGATAGCTAGTTCACTGAATTCATATGTCAGTTCCACGTCCACTCTTAATAACACAGTATCTTTACATGCGTGGTTTATTCTGTATCGATTTTTTTACATTTTCAAATGTTATTTGACATTTTATTTTGTGTATTTTCATTTGTATCTTTATCTGATGCCATCTTCTGTTTGAATCCTCCGCTGGTATCCCCTGTATCTGTCACGTTCCTGACCTTATTTCCTTTGTTTAGTATCTGTTTAGTTGGTCAGGACGTGAGCTGGGTGGGCATTCTATGTTATGTGTTTCTATGTTGGGTTCATTTGTATTTGCCTGATATGGTTCTCAATCAGGGGCAGGTGTTTTACGTTTCCTCTGATTGAGAACCATATTAAGGTAGGCTGTTCTCACTGTTTGTTTGTGGGTGATTGTCTTCCGTGTCAGTGTTGTACCACACGGAACTGTTTCGTTTGTCTAGTCTGTTCCTGTTCGTGCGTTCTTCGTGTTCTGTAAGTTTTCATGTTCAGGTCGGTCTACGTCGTTTATTGTTTTGTAATTTCTCAAGTGTGCTTCGTGTTCGTCTTGTTTAAATAAATTCATCATGTATTCCACACAAGCTGCGTTTTGGTCCAATCCATGCTCCTCCTCAGACGAGGAAGAGAACAACCGTTACAGTATCCGCCCACTTCTTCCCCGAAGTAGACCTTGTGAGCATCTTAGATTTGCATGTTTCGCTCTCTGATCGGATTGTCTGAATTCACTAGTCGAGTGTCAATCACAGAAAAAAAAAACATGGATGAAAAAGCATTTTGAGAAAATGTGAATCCCTCGTTCGTTTCTCTGGTCCCTGTCAAAGACATAGACTGTGTATAGGGCAAAGACTTCAGCTTCACCTGTTCCACTGATATGGATTCAGCAAACAAATATGGAAACTCCAATGTTCACACCAGTCTCATACTTTTAAATCCATGACGGAAAGAGTGAACTTGCACACTTGGGAAACGGTTGGGAATCGGGATCTCAGTCTCAGGCATCTTGTTACCAGTTTCTTATTTTGTTATTTATCCAAGTGGATGAGGACATGATTGTGACATTTGAAGAGAGACAGAAGGCTGCAGTAATGTTGAGATGCCAGTAGGGGGAGCTCTAGTCTATAACACTGGAACCTTCCGTAGCACTTTGATGCAGCTGATGAGGAGTGATGGGTCACATTATGTGAGGAAACACATTAAGAAACCCTATAGAACAGTCAACACTTTGTTGTGGATCTGTATTTAACGAAAATACTACGTTGAAAATGGGCTGCATTTAGGCAAAATGTAGGCCCACTCCTCAAATGAAGAAATGTAAATAGCTATGTGGTCTTTAGCAGTAGATCCAGTACATCCCTTTCTGACATGCTGTTGATGCATGTGATTGTCTTACATCCCTTTCTGACATGCTGTTGATGCATGTGATTGTCTTACATCCCTGACTAGGCTACTTTCTAAATGTGTCAATCACTAAAATCACACTTCTTCTTTCTATGCACTGCTACAACGGTACGTTGACTCACTGTACAACACCTCTCCCCTTCACTATGTAAGTACGGATGACGAGATCATTAAATATATATATATATTTTTTATTTTTTTGGGGTGGGGGGGTCATAAATCATATACTTGTGGTTAGGTACTGTATAATTTTACTTTTACTTTCATGTTTGACCTATAGTTTTGGTTTTGACATCAGGGCGGGTATTCATTAAGTGTCTCAGAGTAGGAGTGCTGATGTAGGATCAGGTCCTACCGGTCCATATAATGATGATCTAAAAGCCTAAACTGATCCTAGATCAGCTCTCCTACTATGAGACACTTTGTGAATATGGACCCTGGACTGTTTTAATGTATCAGGTGGAGTTATTCACCAGCTATAGAGTGAGTTGTTGTTTATGTTTCTAAGACTGCAGGGTGGGAGATGCAACAATGGCCTTGAGAACAGCAGGAAGTGTGTTGGGGGTCTTTCTCTGGTCTGTAGCAGGTGTGGTCTCATTCATAACTGTTTTAGTAATGTTATCTTAATGTTATTCTGGTGGGGCCTCCCGGGTGGCGCAGTGGTCTAGGGCACTGCATCGCAGTGCTAGCTGCGCCACCAGAGTCTCTGGGTTCGCGGCCAGGCTCTGTCGCAGCCGGCCGCGACCGGGAGGTCCGTGGGGCGACACACAATTGGCATAGCGTCGTCCGGGTTAGGGAGGGTTTGGCCGGTAGGGATATCCTTGTCTCATTGTGCTCCAGCGACTCCTGTGGCGGGCCGGGCACAGTGCGCGCTAACCAAGGGGGCCAGGTACACAGTGTTTCCTCCGACACATTGGTGCGGCTGGCTTCAGGGTTGGAGGCGCGCTGTGTTAAGAAGCAGTGCGGCTTGGTTGGGTTGTGCTTCGGAGGACGCATGGCTTTCGACCTTCGTCTCTCCCGAGCCCGTACGGGAGTTGTAGCGATGAGACAAGATAGTAATTACTAGCGATTGGATACCATGAAAATTGGGGAGAAAAGGGGGTAAAAAAATAAAATAATAATAATAATAATAATAAATGTTATTCTGGTGTGTTCAGTGACATCGTCTGTTAGGGGCTTCTGCTTTTCAGGAATAGTTGTCTTTCACACCTCACTGAGTAACACTTAGGTCCTTACTGTGGTTTCCATTCACACTCAGCAAGTAGAGTACGGCAACAAGGTATGGACAAATGGTGTTAGTGTGAGGAAATGGGTCTGTAATGTATAATCACTATAATGTGTGATTGTGTTGCAGTGGTACTGGGTCAGGATGTTACGTACATCACTCAGAGTATGTACTTTGAAGGGGTCAACAGTGGAGCTGTCCTGCTCTTACACATATCCCAGAGGTACAGTAACAACTACCTTCTGGTTCACTAAAAATTATGCTGAAGGGAATCCTGTGACTGAGTGATAAACCAGACTACACTGGTCATGTGATGTACTGTAGCAACAAGAAGAATGGTCACACCCTGACGATCAGAGATCTGAGAGAGTGTGACACAGCTACTTACAAGTTTAGATTTATAACAGATCAGACCGTAAGGAAATATACTGGTGATCCTGGAGTCACTGTGACTGTCACAGGTACAGTTACATTCAATTAAGCTAAACTGTTGAATTCCATGTAGTTCAGGAAAATTGTCTTGGTTTGTATTTACATCTGAATAACATAGGATTTCTTCCATCTGTGTTTTAGAGTGATAACTAAGTGATAAAGGGATTTACAGTGATATAGTTTTTTAGTCACACTTTATTTGGATGGTCTGGATAGATGCTCTACAGATGGTCATGATATCAACAAACTTCCTGTTGATAAGTTACTGCTTTTATTTACTCTTTCTACTATTTTCACTGTTACCTTGACACAGCTCTCTCTCCACAGTGTCCATCCTGACCCTAACTGGGACACACACACCACTGAAAATGAGGACCAGACACTCTGGCAGTAAGTATGTTATAACATATTCATTAATGTGTTTATTTTGTATGCAGTTTTTGTGTTTGTTTGTGTGAGTGGATAAGTGGGTGAGTGAGAGAAAGACAGAGACAGAGAAGAGAGATGAACACAGAAAGTAGAAGTGAGAGAGAATGCTATAGAGCAGTGTGTAAAGTGCTCATACTGTGTTTCCTGTGTCGCTGTCTCTCTCTGAGTGTGAAAATCTCCCCCAGTGACACGTTCACATCTCTTCAGAGAGACGCTCAGCCCTCCGTGTATCAGACCATCCAGGGGAAAAAAACACCACAGAACCTGGACTGATAGAACCACCACAGAACCTGGACTGAAGAGAACCACCACAGAACCTGGAGGGAAGAGAACCACCACAGAACCTGGACTGATAGAACCACCACAGAACCTGGAGGGAAGAGAACCATCACAGAACCTAGACTGAAGAGAACCACCACAGAACCTAGACTGAAGAGAACCATCACAGAACATGGACTAAAGAGAACCATCACAGAACCTAGACTGAAGAGAACCACCACAGAACCTGGACTAATAGAACCATCACAGAACCTAGAGGGAAGAGAACCACCACCGAACCTGGAGGGAAGAGAACCACCACCGAACCTGGAGAGAAGAGAACCACCACAGAACCTAGACTGAAGAGAACCACCACAGACCCTGGACTAAAGAGAACCATCACAGAACCTGGACTGAAGAGAACCATCACAGAACCTGGACTGATAGAACCATCACAGAACCTGGACTGATAGAACCACCACAGAACCTGGAGGGAAGAGAACCACCACCGAACCTGGATAGAAGAGAACCACCACCAAACCTAGACTGAAGAGAACCACCACAGAAGCTGGATTAAAGAGAACCATCACAGAACATGGACTGAAGAGAACCATCACAGAACATGAACTGAAGAGAACCACCACAGAACATGGACTGAAGAGCTATGGCACCAAACCAAATCTAGACCTTACACCTCTATTCTCTTGCTAATACATTGTTATAAACCAAATCTAGACCTTACACCTCTATTCTCTTGCTAATATATTGTTATAATATCTTGAAGGTCCACCCAAATTACAAAATGACACATTGGTTTCACTACCCTTTTAGCAGTCTATGAACATGGTGTGACAGGAATCCATGCTTTGGTTAATTTTCCCCTGGCACTGTTTCCACTTGCTAACGTTTTAGCATTCGTGGCACAAATCCCATTCGTCATGTGACTGATAAGCGGCATTTCTCGCACATAATTTCGAAATCATTCAAAAGTTTAAAAAAAATGCGTTGTGAAGCTCAACAAAGTCACTTACAGAAGATTTGAACATGATGTGAGAATGTTCTTATGTGAAATCTTAATATCAGTCCCGTGACTTGAATGGGATTTTTGTAAATGTGGGAGTGTTCAACATTGCAGCTGACTTTATAGGCGAGTCGAGATCTACAAATAACCTTGCATGATAAATAACTACTCAATATTATTTATAGATCAGTCAGTCACAATTTACCCATGATACATCACAGTTTTGATGCTCTCGAACACTGTCTGTGTGACTGAGGAAGGAAGCCCTCTCTGCATAAGCTTCTTGGTCCCTAACATAGAATTGGATAGAGGGTACATCTATGCAGCTTTGTCATGACAGCTTCTGTAACAGAATGGGAAGTGCCATTGAGGGCTATTTCGATTTTAAAGAAGTTAATGTCTTCTTCTTCAACTTCCTTAAGTTTAATGACAGTTGGCAAACCAACTGAAACGGTGTATTCAATGGCATTAGCCATGCTAAAACAGGATTTGAAACAAATACGCCCTCTATTAAACTCTATGGACACTGACTCATTCAAAGTTTTATCAACCACAGAACTCAAACTACACACTCAGTGTGTTTATTTAGACTGACAGTAAGTTGACTTACAACACGTCTACCCTTCACTCTGTAAGTATGCTTGACGATAAATTAAAATATGTATCTTTTATAATTTGTTTGTAAACATGAACTTCTGTATCCTGTTATGTGCATGGCGATGCTATTGGAATGTATGTTGTATGGTCTTCTGTTATGTACAGTATACTCTGTAGATGCATTTCTGCATATTAATCTGATACAGTATTGTACATGGGGTTTCAAATATAATACTTTTGCAGGCTATTTTAAGGACTCTGAGAGCAATAGATTGTTGTGGAGACTTGTTTGAAAATGGCCTAAAGAAAGAGTGAGAGTAATAGTGGATGGGTGGATGCTTCATAAGAGCTTTAGGAGTAGTATTAACATGAGACACGGTGATGTTGGGTTGTGTTTAGGAGTAGTATTAACATGAGACACAGTGATGGTGGGTTGTGTTTAGGAGTAGTATTAACATGAGACACAGTGATGGTGGGTTGTGTTTAGGAGTAGTATTAACATGAGACACAGTGATGGTGGGTTGTGTTTAGGAGTAGTATTAACATGAGACACAGTGATGGTGGGTTGTGTTTAGGAGTAGTATTAACATGAGACACAGTGATGGTGGGTTGTGTTTAGGAGTAGTATTAACATGAGACAGTGACGGTGGGTTGTGTTTAGGAGTAGTATTAACATGAGACACAGTGATGGTGGGTTGTGTTTAGGAGTAGTATTAACATGAGACAGTGATGGTGGGTTGTGTTTAGGAGTAGTATTAACATGAGACACAGTGATGGTGGGTTGTGTTTAGGAGTAGTATTAACATGAGACACAGTGTTGTGGGTTCGTTGGTTTAGATAAACACAATCACTTTCCTGTTCTACTTTCCTGTCTGTCCTCTGACAGGCCTCCTGAATCATATCAGAAATCTATATATGCACATTAGACTTTATAGAATATGGTCCTCTGTAGCTCAGTTGGTAGAGCATGGCACCTGCAACGTGATGGGTTTTGTTCCCTGGACCACCCATACGTAAAATATATGCACATATAACTAACTGTAAGTCGCTTTGGATAAAGGCATCTGCTAAATGGCATTATTTATGGACAGCAGACTACAACACACTACACAGTCAATACAGCAGGCTATGGTGATGTTCATTGATGCCTCTGATAGATTAAGATACTACTAGTACTGTACAACAGAGGCTGGTGGGCAGAGATATAGGAGGAATGGCTGTAATTAATGGAACAGTATCCATTCATTCTATTCATATTACTGCACAAATGAATACGGACATCAGGACTGGAGGCTGCAGTAATGTTGAGATGCCAGTAGGGAGAGCTCTAGTCTAGAACACTGCAGTAATGTTGAGATGCCAGTAGGGAGAGCTCTAGTCTAGAACACTGCAGTAATGTTGAGATGCCAGTAGGTGGAGCTCTAGTCTAGAACACTGAACCTTCAGTACCACTTTGATGCAGCTGATGAGGAGTGATGGGAACGGGTCATATTTAACCTGTTTATAAAATGTAGGCCCACTCCTCAAATAAACAAATGCAACTATTTTTTGACATTATTATTAGGATGGTGCAGTAATGTTGAGATGCCAGTAGGGAGAGCTCTAGTCTAGAACACTGCAGTAATGTTGAGATGCCAGTAGGCGGAGCTCTAGTCTAGAACACTGGAACCTTCAGTACCACTTTGATGCAGCTGATGAGGAGTGTAAATTGAATGTGTTTGTAGAATATAATGAATGACATCATGGAACTGACCAAATGTAAATGGAACTTTGACCTGTTCCATGTAGAACTGAGGGACAAGGCAACACATTCTAAGATATTATAAACATTCAATATAGTAGGCTATAGTAAACATGATTCTGTATTTCGTCAATAGAATACATTGGAAACGGCCACATTTAAAAAATGTTAAACCCACTCCTCAAATGAAAAATTACAACTAGATATGCAGTCTGTTGTATATTTTCTTTTGATATATAACTTCCCCTTATGATGTTCTGGTCTGGTCCTCATGCATGTTAATGACTTAAAGAGGAAGGAAAGGAAGTTCTGCGTCAGCTACTTGTGTTCTACTTTAAATATGTATCAACCACAGAACGGACACTTACTAGCAGTTCCCACTCACTACCAGTAAGTTGACTCACTGTACAAGACCTCTCCCCTTCACTTCACTCTGTAAGTACTCTTGACAATGTCTTGAAATATAGTTTTGGGATATTTGTTTTTAGGCGTAAGTCATATTCTTGAGGGTAATGTATCATTTACTTCTTGTTATGTTTTGATCTGTGTTTTGGTTGTTACATCAGGGCCAGTATTCATAAAGTGTCTCAGTGTAGGAGTGTTGATCTACATAGTGGGGGATTTGTACATTGCTAGACATGACCGCCTTGTTGACCTGATAGCCAGCTAGGTGAGACAAGTAGTCTCACCGACAGCACACATGCATAAACATTCTTGTGTAAAGGGTCACCTTGTTGACCTGATAGCCAGCGAGGTGAGACAAGTAGTCTCACCAACAGCACACATGCATAAACATTCTTGTGTAAAGGGTCACCTTGTTAGCACCGGAGAAGATGGCTGCCGTTTTATGGGCTCTTAACCTCTTTGGGCTGCAGGGGCAGTATTGAGTAGCCTCACCATAAACATTCTTGTGTAAAGGGTCACCTTGTTAGCGCCGGAGAAGATGGCTGCCGTTTTATGGACTCTTAACCAACTGTGCTGTTTTGTTAGTTTTTTCTTGTTGTTTGTAACTTATTTTGTACATAATGTTGCTGCTACCGTCTCTTATGACCGAAAATAACTTCTGGAAATCAGGACAGCGATTACTCACCTTGAACTTAATGAAGAATTTCTCTTTAATGAGTTGGACGAGAGGGATTTACTCCAGACACCCGAACAGGCCCTCATCCCCGTCATTCGCAGGAGAAAGAGACGGAAAAGATTTTGAGGAAGAAGATCGGGGTGCCTTGTGACGAGTGGTTAATGTGCCGTTGCCATCTGTACTATTGGCCGACGTACAATCATTGGATAATAAATTGGACAAACTAAAATCACATATATCCTACCAACGGGACATTCAAAACTGTAATATCTTATGTTTCACCGAGTCGTGGCTGAACGACGACATGAATAACACAGCTGCTGGGTAATACACTGTATCGGCAGGATAGAACAGCAGCCTCTGGTATGACAAGGGGTGGCGGTCTATGTATATTTGTAAACAACAGCTGGTGCACGATATCTAAGGAAGTATCAAGGTTTTGCCCGCCTGAGGTAGAGTATCTAATGATAAGCTGTAGTCCACACTATCTACCTAGAGAGTTTTCGTCTTAATTTTTCGTAGCTGTCTACATACCACCACAGACCGATGCTGGCACTAAGACCACACTCAATGAGCTGTATACCGCCTTGAGCAAACAGCAAAACTCTCATCCAGAGGCGGCGCTCCTAGTTGCCAGGGACTTTAATGCAGGGTAACTTAAATCTGTTTTACCTCATTTCCACCAGCATGTTAAATGTGCAACCAGAGGGAAGAGGTTAAATGTGCAACCAGAGAGGAAAAAAACTCTGGAGCACCTTTACTCCACACACAGAAACGCGTACACAGCTCTACCTCGCCCTCCATTTGGCAAATCTGACCATAATTCTATCCCCCTGATTCCTGCTTAAAAGCAAAAATGAAAGCAGGAAGCACCAGTGACTCAGTCAATATAAAAGTGGTCAGATGAAGCAGATACCAAGCTACAGGACTGTTTTGCTAGCACAGACTGGAAAATGTTCCGGGATTCTTCTGATGGCACTGAGGAGAACATCACAGTCGTCACTGGCTTTATCAATAAGTGCATTGATGATGTTGTCCCCACAGTGACTGTACGTACATACCCCAACCAGCAGCATTGTATTACAGGTAACATCCGCACTGAGCTAAAGGCTATAAATGCCGCTTTCAAGGAGCGGGAAGCTTATAAGAAATTCCGCTATGCCCTCCGACGAACCATCAAACAGAAAAGAAGTCAATACAGGACTAAGATAGAATTGTACTACACAGGCTCCGACACTCGTCGGATGTGGCAGGGCTTGCAAACTATTACAGACTACAAAGTGAAGCACAGCCGAGAGTTACCCGGTGAGCCTACCAGCCGAGCTAAATTACAAGAGCCTACCAGACGAGCTAAATTACTTCTATGCTCGATTCGAAGCTAGTAACACTGAAACATGTATGAGAGCATCAGCTGTTCTGGACGACTGTGTGATCACGCTCTCCACAGCCGATATATGACCTTTAAACAGGTCAACATTCACAAGGCCAGATGGATCACGAGGACGTGTACTCCTAGCATGCGCTGACCAACTGGCAACACAGCTTCAAGTTCCTTGGTGTCTACATCACCAACAAACTAACATGATCCAAGCACACCAAGACAGTCGTGAAGAGGGCACGACAAAACCCATTCCCCCTCAAGAGACTGAAAATATTTGGCATGGGTTCTCAGATCCTCAAAAGGTTCTACAGCTGCACCATCGAGAGCATCCTGACTGGTTGCATCACTGCCTGGTATGGCAACTGCTCGGCTTCCGAACACAAGGCACTACAGAGGGTAGTGAGAACGGCCCAGTACATCACTGTGGCCATGCTTCCTGCCATCCAGGACCTCTATACCAGGCGGTGTCAGAGGAAGGCCCTAAAAACGTCTCCAGCCATCATAGTCATAGACTGTTCTCTCTGTTACCGCACGGCAAGCGGTACCCGGAGCACCAAGTGTAGGTCCAAAAGACTGCTTAACAGCTTCTACCCCAACCCATAAGAATCCTGAACAGCTAATCAAATGGCTACCCAGACTATTTGCATTGCCCCCCCCCCCCCTCTTTTTACTCTGCTGCTACAGTACTCTCTGTTATTATCTATTTATAAGTCACTTTAATAACTCTACCTACAAGTATATATTACCTCAATTACCTCAACTAACCGGTGCCCCCGCACATTGACCCTGTACCTTTACCCCCTGTATATAGCCTCACTATTGTTATTTTATTGCTGCTCTTAATTATTTGTTACTTTTATTTATTAATTTTTTTGTTGTATTTTTCTTATAACTACATTGTTAGTTAGTGGCTTGTAAGTAAGCGTTTCACTGTAACAATACACCAGATATTGTTGTTGTGGGGAGAGACCAGGGGGAGGTGCTCATTGTGGAAGTGGGCTGCTCATTTAACTACTACATAGAGCAGGTCTTTACTGAGAATCTGCTTAAATACCAGCCCCTCGTGGTGCTTGGACAGCCTGGGTGGAGGTGCTAGCTGGTGGAGCTGATATTTGTCCGTCTCGGCCACTCTCACAGGCTTGCAGTGCGTGGCCTCCAATTTGCTGGCCTGACAAAAACTAGGGCAAAACAATTGGCTAGGTATTGCTCTGTTTCAGCTGTTGTGGGCAGCATAGCTGTTTGGAGAGTGCCATGCATTCAGGGACCTTTGAAAAGTTCAATTTGATTGGTGATTCAAATAAACTATTTAAAATGTGTGTGTGACACAGTTGATTTAGCTGAGAGCCCTTCAGGACCAGACTAATAGGGAGTAGGGTTGACATCTATACTGTGTAGGATGTGTGTTTTAACTTTTCTACATCCATAACAACCAGCTCTCTAGACTTTGATACAGACTCCATGGGCCTTCAATACAGATGGTCTATGTGTGTGTGTGTGTGTGTGTGTTGTCACGAGTGTAGAGAGTCAGGAGGCAGTTGCAGGTTTAGAACTACTGAAATCTATTAAAATAGTAAAGTACTCAGGAAATAGCAGGAAAACAAGCAACATTTACAATGACCGACAAAGACAAATGACAGAGGGAGTATAAATACAGTGATAGAGTGTGGATTGGAACCAGGTGCGTGTGATGAAGACGAACAAGTCCGGGGTTGATGAGTGAAGGGTGTTTGCCAGCAGCAGGTTTGGCAGCAACTAGAAGGCCGGCGACGCCGAACGCCTGAGCTGAACAGGAGGGCGAGCCAAAGCAAAGGATGATGTTGCTGTGCGTGTGTGTGTGTGTGTGTGTTTGGGTGTGTGTGTGTGTGTGTGGGGGGGTGTTTGTGAGTCACTTGCTGTTCAGCCTCACACCTTAGGGATAGGAGCTATCATTGAACCTTGTGGTCAGAAATATGTGTTTACAGTACTACAGATTTGTTCAATAAGTGATTGTTGTTGTTTATAATGATGATGATGACTATTGTATGGTATAGGGGGTTTTGGGTAGAGTGTATGGGTTTGTGTTGAGTGTAGGTGTCTAGGTATGTCTATGGTTGCCTGAATGGTTCTCAATCAGAGACAGCTGTCATTCATTGTCTCTGATTGGGAGCCATATTTAAGGCAGCCATAGGCATTAGACTGTTGTGGGTAATTGTCTATGTGTAGTGTTTAGTGTCAGCACTATTTGTTTGAATAGCTTCACGGTCGTCTGTTTGTTGTTTTTGTTCGTATGTTCGTCTTCAAAATAAAAAGAAGATGTCGTTCTGTCACACTGCGCCTTGGTCCTCTATACAACGTTACGACGATCGTGACACACACACATTACATACATAGTGCAATAGACTTACAGACAGACAGTATTCACATAGACAACCATATAGAACAATACAACACAACACAATATGAGCCTGGTTCATTTTCAGTAATGAGGCCCTGTACCCCATTTACAGCTTATACTTCATTGTCTCAGTTGGAGTTATTCACCAGCTATAGAGTGAGTTGTTGTTTATGTTTCTAAGACTGCAGGGTGGGAGATGCAACAATGTCCTTGAGAACAGCAGGAAGTGTGTTGGTGGTCTTTCTCTGGTCTGTGACAGGTATGGTCTCATTCCTGTCTTTTAGTTGCTCTGTTTGTCAATCTACAGATATTTCTAAAAGCACAACCACTTGTGTTCTACTGTCAACACATTCGGCAACTCCACTTCACTGTAAATAGTTATCTTTCACACCTCACTGAGTGATGCTTATCTGTGGTTTCCATTCACACTCAACCAAAGAGTATCTATGTCTCAACTCAGCAACTATGGAACAAAGTGTTAGTGTGAGTCAAAAGACCTTGAACTTAATGTAACGTCCTTGTGATGTCTAACTGTGTTTCAGTGGTACTGGGTCAGAATGGCTGGAGTGTTACATACACCACTCAGAGTATCTGTACCTTGAAGGGGTCAACAGTGGAGCTGTCCTGCTCTTACACATATCCCAGTGGTACAGTCACAACAACCCTCTGGTTCACTAAATGGGGGACTGGTGTAGAACCTGAAGATATAGGTCAGGACCCAGAGAATACAGGTCGTCTGGAGTATCATGGGGATAAGAAGAAAGACTGCACCCTGAGAATCACAGACCTGAGAGAGAGAGACTCAGCTACGTACAAGTTCAGCTTTATAACAGATCAGACCAGAGGGAGATATTATGGTGATCCTGGAGTCACTCTGTCTGTAACAGGTACAGTTACATGCTTAATACTGCTAGTCTGTTCAATTAATATCTATTGTCCATTTAGGTCTAGAAATTGGATTTGTATATATGAAACAGATTTAAGAATTAAATGTGTTTGAGAATGTCTTGCATCATGTGATTAAACTATAGAACAGGTGATTCAGGGTTTTAATGTTGTGATCTACTCCAGCTCTGCAGGTGGTGACTTATTCAAGTTGGCCAAATTCGGTGAAAATTACCTGTAGCACCACCTGCACTCTGACTGACAACCCCACCTACATCTGGTACAAGAACGGACAACATCTAGATGAGAGCACCTCTCCCCAGTACAGAGACCCAGTCTCCAGTAACTATGAAGACAGCTACTCCTGTGCTGTAAAAGGCCATGAGGATCTCCACTCTCCTGCAGTGTGTGAGTATGAATTCAACTCAGTATTCTAGTATAACTTTTCAAGTATAACTCTTCTGTCTGCTAAACAGCCTCACAGTTGTCTAACCAAACTGCAACACTTTGACAAGACAGGATGGCATAACTACTTTGGATTGCTGAAACTCACAATTTCACTGTGGAAATAATGCCCTCTTTATGTTTCAGGTGTTCAGTATCAGAGCTGCTACAGAGTGACTTACACCAAGAGGAGAATCTGTGTCTTGAAGGGGTCAACAGTGGACATATCCTGTACTTATGTTGGTTATTATTATACCACATCATCATTCTGGTTTAGAAGTGTTAAGTCGACCCCTAAAGACCTAACCAGAGACCCAGGGTATGCAGGTCGTGTGGAGTACACTGGAACATACAGAGGTCCCTTCACCCTGAGAATCACAGATCTGAGAGAGGAGGACTCAGCTGAGTATCGCTTCACTTTTAAAACATACAACTTTGAATGGGGTCATAGTTTCCCAGGAACAACTCTGACTGTCACAGGTAATACTACACTGTATGATACAACTGTAAATCATAATGAATTACAGGAGAAAATATATTAACCATCCTGTTAACACAGAGGTGTATGTGGTTTTATACATATTGTTTCAGGTCTGCAGGTGAAGGTGACTCCTGCTGCAGAGGGACAGAAGACACTGACCTGTAGCACCACCTGTACTCTGACTGACAACCCCAACCCCACCTACATCTGGTACAAGAACGGACAACGTCTTGATGAGCCCACTTCCCAACAATACTCTAGTAATATCCTAGTAGTGTTGGGTCATTCTGCGGACAGTTACTCCTGTACTGTAGAACACCATGAGGACCTCCACTCTCCTGCAGTGTGTGAGTGTTTCTTTAATACATTATACTGTGTGTTGGTTTCGCTTTGTCATTTGAGAACTTTTAGCATTTCTAGAAAGAACTGAGAATATAATCCAGTTGACCTCTTGTTATGTCACTGTGTTTCAGGTGTTCAGGGTCAGTACTGCAACAGAGTGACCTACACCAAGAGGAGAATCTGTGTCTTGAAGGGGTCAACAGTGGACATATCCTGTACTTATGTTAGTTATTATTACACCACATCAACATTCTGGTTTAGAAGTGATAAGTCGACCCCTGAAGACCTAACCACAGACCCAGGATATGCAGGTCGTGTGAAGTACCCTGACAAAGAGAGATGGAGATATAACGGTCCCTCCATCCTGAGAATCTCAGATCTGAGAGAGGAGGACTCAGCTGAGTATCGCTTCACTTTTAAAACAGACAACTTTGAATGGGGTCATAGTTTCCCAGGAACAACTCAGTCTGTCACAGGTAATACTACACTGTATGATGCAACTGTATATCATATTGAATTACAGGATAAATAAATTGACCATCCTGTTAACACAGAGGTGTATGTGGTTTTATACATATTGTTTCAGGTCTGCAGGTGAAGGTGACTCCTGCTGCAGAGGGACAGAAGACACTGACCTGTAGCACCACCTGTACTCTGACTGACAACCCCACCTACATCTGGTACAAGAACGGACAACATCTAGATGAGAGCACCTCCCCCCAGTACAAAGACTCAGTCTCCAGTAACTACATTGATGGTTATTCCTGTGCTGTAAAAGGCCAGGAGGATCTCCACTCTCCTGCAGTCTGTGAGTGTTTATTTAATTAATAATACTGTTTAACCTGTGTGTGTTGGTTTCACTATGAGAACTTGAGAACTTTTAGCATTTCTAGGAAGAACTGAAAATATGTCACGATCGTCTTCTTGACAGAGATTGGACCAAGGCGCAGCGTGTGCAAAAGACATCCTCTTTTATTGAGAAGAGAGAGAAAACACAAAACGAACACTATATACAAACTAACAAAACAACAAACGACCGTGAAGCTAAATAACGTAAGTGCACAGACAAGCAACAAACGTTCAACATAGACAACTACCCACAAAAGCCTACTGCCTATGACTGCCTTAAATATGGCTCCCAATCAGAGACAATGAATGACAGCTGTCTCTGATTGAGACCCAATCTAGGCAGCCATAGACATAACTAGACAACCTCACTCTTCTCTACCCCATACACATACAACACCCCTAAACTAAACAAAAACACACAAAGACAACCCACCCCAACTCACGCCCTGACCAACTAAATAAATAACAGAAAAAGGAACAATAGGTCAGGAACGTGACATAACCCCCCCCTTAAGGTGCGAACTCTGAGCGCACCAGCATAAAGTCTAGGGGAGGGTCTGGGTGGGCGTCTGTCCACGGTGGCGGCTCTGGCGCTGGTCGTGGTCCCCACCCCACTATAGTCACTACCCGCTTTCGTAGCCTCCTCCAAATGGCCACCCTCCAAATTAACCCCACCGGACTAAGGGGCAGCACCGGACTAAGGGGCAGCACCGGACTAAGGGGCAGCACCGGACTAAGGGGCAGCACCAGGATAAGGGGCAGCACCAGGATAAGGGGCAGCACCAGGATAAGGGGCAGCTCCGGACTGGCTGGCGGATCCTGGCTGGCTGGCGGATCCTGGCTGGCTGGCGGATCCTGGCTGGATGACGGCTCTGGCGGATCCTGGCTGGATGACGGCTCTGGCGGATCCTGGCTGAATGACGGCTCTGGCGGATCCTGGCTGAATGACGGCTCTGGCGGATCCTGGCTGAATGACGGCTCTGGCGGATCCTGGCTGAATGACGGCTCTGGCGGATCCTGGCTGAATGACGGCTCTGGCGGATCCTGGCTGGATGACGGCTCTGGCGGATCCTGGCTGGATGACGGCTCTGGCGGATCCTGGCTGGATGACGGCTCTGGCGGATCCTGGCTGGATGACGGCTCTGGCGGGTCATGGCTCGCTGACGGCTCTGGCGGGTCATGGCTCGCTGACGGCTCTGGCGGGTCATGGCTCGCTGACGGCTCTGGCTGGTCCTGTCTGGCGGAAGGCTCTGGCTGATCCTGTCTGGCGGAAGGCTCTGGCTGATCCTGTCTGGCGGAAGGCTCTGGCTGATCCTGTCTGGCGGAAGGCTCTGAAGGCTCATGGCAGACGGGCGGCTTTGCAGGCTCAGTACAGACGGGCGGCTTTGAAGACTCAGTACAGACGGGCAGTTCATTCGGCGCTTGGCAGACGGACAGTTCAGACAGCGTTGGGCAGACGGGCAGTTCAGGCGCCTTTGGGCAGACGGGCAGTTCAAGCGCCGTTGGGCAGACGGGCAGGTCAAGCGCCGTTGGGCAGACGGGCAGTTCAAGCGCCGTTGGGCAGACGGGCAGTTCAAGCGCCGTTGGGCAGACGGCAGACTCTGGCCGGCTGAGACGCACTGTAGGCCTGGTGCGTGGTGCCAGAACTGGAGGTACCGGGCTAAAGACACGCACCTTCAGGCTAGTGCGGGGAGAAGGAACAGGGCATGCTGGACCCTGGGAGCGCACATTAGGCCTAGTGCGTGGTGCCGGAACTGGTGGTACCGGACTGGGGACACGCATCTCAGGGCTAGTGCGGGGAGAAGCAACAGGGCACACTGGACTCTCAAGGCGTACTATAGGTCTGGTGCGTGGTACCGGCACTGGTGGTACCGGGCTGAGGGCACGCACATCAGGGCGAGTACGGGGAGAAGGAACAGTGCGTACAGGGCTCTGGAGGCGCACATGACGCTTGGTGCGTGGTGCTGGAACTGGAAGCACTGGGCTGGATACACGCACCACAGGGAGAGTGCGTGGAGGAGGAACAGGGCTCTGGAGAGGCACAGGAGGCTTAGTGTGTGGTGTCAGCACTGGTGGTACTGGGCTGGGGACACGCACCACAGGGCTAGTGCGAGGAGCAGTAACAGGACGCACAGGACTCTGGAGACGCACAGGAGGCTTTGTGCGTGCTGTAGGCACTGTCTTAACCAGACGGCTAGCACGCTCCTCAGGACGAGTATGGAGAGCTGTTCCCGGTGACATTAACTCACCAACACGTTCATTCGGACGGATGCCGTGCCTCATGCACCAAACCAGTACATCCCTCATAACTCTCTCCTCCAATTTCTCCATTAACTCCTTTACTGTCTCTGCGTCGCTCACCTCCAAATCCGCCCTCACCGGCTCCTTACGGTAAGCAGGAGGAGTTGGCTCACGTCTCCCGACTGACCCAACTAAACTACCCGAGAGCCCCCCCCCCAAGAAATTTTTGGGTTTGACTTACGGGGTTCCAGCCTTGTTTCCGTGCTGCCTCCTCATATCGCCGCCTCTCTGCTTTCGCTGCCTCCAGCTCAGCATTGGGGCGGCGATATTCTCCTGGTTGAGCCCATGGTCCCTTTCCGTCCAATATTTCCTCCCAAGTCCACGAGTCCTGGTTTCTCTCACGCTGCTTGATCCATGGTTGGTGGGTAGTTCTGTCACGATCGTCTTCTTGACAGAGATTGGACCAAGGCGCAGCGTGTGCAAAAGACATCCTCTTTTATTGAGAAGAGAGAGAAAACACAAAACGAACACTATATACAAAATAACAAAACAACAAACGACCGTGAAGCTAAATAACGTAAGTGCACAGACAAGCAACAAACGTTCAACATAGACAACTACCCACAAAAGCCTACTGCCTATGACTGCCTTAAATATGGCTCCCAATCAGAGACAATGAATGACAACTGTCTCTGATTGAGACCCAATCTAGGCAGCCATAGACATAACTAGACAACCTCACTCTTCTCTACCCCATACACATACAACACCCCTAGACTAAACAAAAACACACAAAGACAACCCACCCCAACTCACGCCCTGACCAACTAAATAAATAACAGAAAAAGGAACAATAGGTCAGGAACGTGACAAAATATAATCCAGTTGACCTCTTGTTATGTCACTGTGTTTCAGGTGTTCAGGGTCAGAGCTGCAACAGAGTGACTTACACCAAGAGGAGAATCTGTGTCTTAAAGGGGTCAACAGTGGACATATCCTGTACTTATGTTGGTTATTATTCCACCACATCAACATTCTGGTTTAGAAGTGATAAGTCGACCCCTAAAGACCTAACCACAGACCCAGGGTATACAGGTCGTGTGAAGTACCCTGACAAAGTGACTGGAACATACAGAGGTTCCTTCACCCTGAGAATCACAGATCTGAGAGAGGAGGACTCAGCTGAGTATCGCTTCACTTTTAAAACAGACAACTTTGAATGGGGTCATAGTTTCCCAGGAACAACTCTGTCTGTCACAGGTAATAAATACTACACTGTATGATGCAACTGTATATCATATTGAATTACAGGAGAAATAAATTGACCATCCTGTTAACACAGAGGTGTATGTGGTTTTATACATATTGTTTCAGGTCTGCAGGTGAATGTGACTCCTGCTGCAGAGAGACAGAGAACACTGACCTGTAGCACCACCTGTACTCTGACTGACAACCACAACCCCACCTACATCTGGTACAGGAATGGACAGAATGTACAAGATAACTCCTCCCCCATGTACTCCATCATCAGTGAGAATGAAGACAGCTACTTCTGTGCTGTAAAAGGCAGTCTCAGCTCTCCTGCAGTGTGTGAGTACAGTTCAATAGTACAGTATTCTACTCAGCAAGTATCATGTATTCAGGCAAAAGAGACATCTTACTTTATCAATCATTACAAAACAAATACATATTTTTTACTAATTGTTAATATTACTCTGATAAATGTTTGGTCTTTTACGTCAGATAAACCAAAGAACACCTCAGTGTCAGTCAGTCCCTCTGGTGAAATAGTGGAGGACAGTTCAGTGACTCTGACCTGCAGCAGTGATGCCAACCCACCTGTCCAGAGTTACACCTGGTGGTACAAGAAGAATGGAGGTGGCTATCAGAGTATGACAGGACCACAGCATGTCTTCAGTCAAATCCAGTCACCTGACACTGGAGAGTACTACTGTGAGGCCCAGAATGAGATGGGGACAGACAGGTCTAGGACCATAAACATGGATGTGAAGTGTGAGTAAAGTACAGCTCAGTGTTTGAATGGTAAGGTAGCAAAACAATTGTAATTAAATTAATTAGTCCTAAAGCATATCATCTCCAAATGAGTATTTGTTAACGTTTTGTGTGAGTTAGAGTTTTAGATAGTTTTATGATATTAACAGAGAATATATTTTTGACATGTCGTTTGTAAATATACTACTGTCCTACCCCTCTGACAAATTCTCCTTTACCAGATGACCCAAAGAACACCTCAGTGTCAGTCAGTCCCTCTGGTGAAATAGTGGAGGGCAGTTCAGTGACTCTGACCTGCAGCAGTGATGCCAACCCACCTGTGGAAAAATACACCTGGTACAAGAAGAATGGAGCTTCACTGACAGCATCTGAAAAGACATACAATTTCATGACCATCAGCTCTGAGGACAGTGGAGAATACTACTGTGAGGCTGAGAATAAATATGGACGTCTCAACTCTTCTTCTGTGTCTGTGGACGTTCAGTGTAAGTACACCTAACCTCATCTTTTAATCAGAGGATCACATTTAAATTCATATTTCAATCACAAGTAAAACACTATTTAAAACAATGTTGTTACATATTGTCCACCAGACGACCCAAAGAACACCTCAGTGTCAGTCAGTCCCTCTGGTGAAATAGTGGAGGGCAGCTCAGTGACTCTGACCTGCAGCAGTGATGCCAACCCACCTGTGGACAAATACACCTGGTACTTTCAAAATAAGACTTTTCTAAATGGATTTGGACAGATCTACAACATAAGTAACTTCCAGTCTAAGGACAATGGACATTACCACTGTGAGGCCTGGAATGGAAGAGGATCTAGGAACTCTACAGCTCTGATGATCATTTTACCAGGTGAAGTTCCATCTTATATATTTCAATACAAAACAATGTTTCAAACTAATATTAATAATTATGCTTTGGCTTATCATATTTTGTTTTATAATTATATATACATTGAGATTAGATCAGTTAAATATTGCACAATTGTCCTGGACTACATTTATGTTAAATTTATAAAATGCCTGTCACGTTCCTGACCTTATTTTCCTTTGTTTAGCTTTGTTTAGTTGGTCAGGACGTGAGCTGGGTGGGCAGTCTATGTTATGTGTTTCTATGTTTAGGTTCATTGGTAATTGACCTTATATGGTTCTCAATCAGGGACAGGTGTTTGACGTTTCCTCTGATTGAGAACCATATAAAGGTAGCCTGTTCACACCGTTTGTTTGTGGGTGATTGTCTTCCGTGTCAGTGTTGTTACCACACGGGACTGTTTCGTTTGTTTAGTCTGTTCCTCGTGTTTTTTTGTAAGTTCTCATGTTCAGGTCGGTCTACGTTGTTTTTGTAATTTATTCAAGTGTGCTTCGTGTTCGTCTTCTTTAAAATAAATTCATGTATTCCACAAAAGCTGTGTTTTGGTCCGATCCCTGCTCCTCCTCAGACGAGGAGGAGAACAACCGTTACAATGCCAGTACTCATATCATCCATATTTTATTTTAGGGAAACAAACAGTTCTGACTGCAGCTGTAGGAATCATAGTTGTTCTTCTGGTTCTCATCCTCTGTTTCTCTGGACTCATGTGGTTCAGGTGAGTGAACTTTTAAAGATTATTTCACTCTATTTTTATTAAATTAATTTGTTCATTGATTCATTCATTCAAGAAAAAATAAATAAATTCATGTGCAAACCAGGAAGAAGGCCTCCAAATCCATCTCTGACACAAGAGACACATCAGAGAATGTACAGGTGAGTCTGTTATTATCAGATTATTTGTATTGCTTTGTGGGACATTTCCACTCATGTTGTCTGTCCTCTCTCTCCATCAGGGAGACTCTAGTCCAGTGTATGACAACATCTCAGGCATGACCATGACCTCTACTGCAGCACAGACAGCAGCCACCGTCGACCAGGATGACGTTCACTATGCCAGCGTCCACTTCTCTCGCTTCAAAAACCAGGAAGTGCCTCTGTACTCCACCGTTCAGCTGCATCAACCACAGAAACAGGACCAAGATGTCCAATACGCTGCTGTGAAATTCAACCTCCCCAGTTCTGCCACCCAGTGAGCATATTCTGCCATTACAACAACATAGAGTCTATACTATATAGAACATTGTGAACACAGACAGCATCAAGGTCATTCATATGCTGCTGCTTATTGGAGGAGAGGACAATGATGTCATTAAAATAAGCAAAACAGTTGACCCCTAGTGACCCCTCATTGCTCCCTGAGAACTCCCTCCATCACTATCTGAAGGGTTGAAGGAGAAATCTTCATCTCAAATGACATTTCATTGAACTCATACTATGGTGGAACAGTGGACATTTTGAAAAGTCACAGTTTTAATGTCTGAAAGGTTCCAGGGGTTTTCTTCAGGCCAAATGGCATTTCCTGAAACTACAAACTCTACAATATACATCTCAAGACAGTTACTATAATGAAGGAGTGATGTGATGTGATGAGGGTTTTGAGTAACTGTTCTGCTTGCATTCCAAATGGCACCCTATTCCCTATTTAGTTCACTACTGGTCTAAAGTAGTGCACTATAAGGGAGTAGGGTGCCATTTGGGACTCAATTTCAGTTTAACGTCTGTTTCTTTCTCCAGGCCCACGGTGGAACAAGCAGCTGAGGAGGACTCCTCTGTTCTCTACAGCACAGTCAACAAACCCAGAACCAAGAAGACCTGAACACAACAAACCCAGAACAAGAAGAACTGAACACAACAAACCCAGAACCAAGAAGACCTGAACACAACAAACCCAGAACCAAGAAGACCTGAAAACAACAAACCCAGAACCAAGACGACCTTGTATATCTGGACCCGTATATTCAAACTAGTGGTATAATTCAGCAATAAGGTCAGAGGGGGTGTGGTATATTGGCCAATATACTGTACCACGGCTAATGACTGTTCTTCTGCACAACACAACGCAGAGTGCCTTGATACAGCCCTTAGCCGTGGTATATTGACCATATACTACAAGCCCGAGGGCCTTATTGCTATTATAAACTGGTTACCAACATAAATAGAAAGTAAACAAATATTTTTGTGTCATACCAGTGTTCTATTGTCTGATATACAGTACATGAAATGAAATGCTTATTCAGCCAATCAGCATCCAGGACACAAACTACCTGGTTTATAATAGTATCTAATAATATACAGTGCATTCAGAAAGTATTCAGACCCCTTGACTTTTTCCACATTTTGTTACGTTACAGCCTTATTCTAAAATTAATTAAATCGTTTTTTTCCCCCTCATCAATCTACACACAATACCCCATAATGACAAAGCAAAAACAGGTTTTTAGAAAGGTTTGCAAATTGATTAAAAATACAAAATTGAAGTATCACATTACGTAAGTATTCAGACTCTTTACTCAGTACTTTGTTAAAGCACCATTGGCAGCGAGTCTTTCTTGGAAATCATGCCACCAGCTTAAATTTTTTTTTTACAGCAAGTAAATTTTGTTATCTGTTACCCAAATAAATAAAATTAGTTTCTATACACTTTATATATAGTTTGCTAGATTTTTTCAAATATTTGTTTAAATGTTTTTATGACAAAGTTATAGCACGATTGTGCCACATAATTCAGGAAGTAGTTCTGCTTGATGCAATGTTTATTATTACTTTTATCAAAACATTACTAATGTGTGAAGTGTAAACAAATCGTAAACAAATCATAAACATGCCGCTGTAATTCAGCGGCAACGCGCCGTATAGTTCACAATCCACTTTGCTCAGAGCAGCTGTGTGATGCACAACAATGCCAGTTTATGGAAGTCACATCACTTGATTGTCAGAGGTAACAGACTTAACTTCTAGCTGGCTAGCTTTCGGTTTCACTGAACAACGTCTGCTTCATGTAGCTAACAAGCCAGCTGAGATAGCTAGTTCACTGAATTCATATGTCAGTTCCACGTCCACTCTTAATAACACAGTATCTTTACATGCGTGGTTCATTCTGTATCGATTTTTTTACATTTTCAAATGTTATTTGACATTTTATTTAGTGTATTTTCATTTGTATCTTTATCTGATGCCATCTTCTGTTTGAATCCTCCGCTGGTATCCCCTGAATACGCCCACTTCTTCCCCGAAGTAGACCTTGTGAGCATCGTAGATTTGCATGTTTCGCTCTCTGATCGGATTGTCTGAATTCACTAGTCGAGTGTCAATCACAGAAAAAAACATGGATGAAAATACATTTTGAGAAAATGTGAATCCCTCGTTCGTTTCTCTGGTCCCTGGCAAAGACATAGACTGTGTATAGGGCAAAGACTTCAGCTTCGCCTGTTCCACTGATATGGATTCAGCTAACAAATATGGAAACTCCAATGTTCACACCAGTCTCATACTTTTAAATCCATGACGGGAAGAGTGAACTTGCACACTTGGGAAAGGGATCTCAGTCTCAGGCATCTTGTTACCAGTTTGTTATTTTGTTATTGATCCAAGTGGATGAGGACATATGAAGAGAGACAGGAGGCTGCAGTAATGTTGAGATCCCAGTAGGGGGAGCTCTAGTCTATAACACTGGAACCTTCAGTACCACTTTGATGCAGATGATGAGGAGTGATGGGTCACATTATGCGAGGCAACACATTAAGAAACCATATAGAACAGTCAACACTGTTATGGATCTGTATTTAAAGAAAATACTTAATTGAAAATGGGCTGCATTTAGTCTCTTTAAAAAATGTAGGCCCACTCCTCAAATGAAGAAATGTAAATAGCTATGTGGTCTTTAGCAGTAGATCCAGTACATCCCTTTCTGACATGCTGTTGATGCATGTGATTGTCTTACATCCCTGACTAGGCTACTTTCTAAATGTGTCAATCACTAAAATCACACTTCTTCTTTCTATGCACTGCTACAACGGTACGTTGACTCACTGTACAACACCTCTCCCCTTCACTATGTGTAACGGCTGTCGTAGTCGTTCTCCTCCTCAGACGAGGAGGAGCATGGATCGGACCAAGATGCAGAGTGGTTAGTGTTCATTATTTAATGAAAAATCAACAAAACACTTCAAAATACAAAACCAACAAACGTGACAAACCCGAAACAGTCCTGTGTGGCCCAAACACAGACACAGGAACAAACACCCACAAAACACAAGTGAAACCCAGGCTGCCTAAGTATGATTCTCAATCAGGGACAACGACTGACAGCTGTCTCTGATTGAGAATCATACCAGGCCGAACACCAAATCCCAACATAGAAAATCAACCATAGACCAACTCACCCAACTCACGCCCTGACCAACTAAAATAAATACAAGACAAAGGAAAACAGGTCAGGAACGTGACACTATGTAAGTTGACGAGATCTTTATATATATATATATATATGTGTGTACTGTATCATTTTACTTTTACTTACATTTTTGACCTATAGTTTTGGTTTTGACATCAGGGCCGGTATTCATTAAGTGTCTCAGAGTAGGAGTGCTGATGTAGGATCAGGTCCTACCGGTCCATATAATGATGATCTAAAAGTTTAAACTGGTCCTAGATCAGCTCTCCTACTCTGAGACACTTTGTGAATATGGACCCTGGACTGGTTTAATGTATCAGGTGGAGTTAATCACCAGCTATAGAGTGAGTTGTTGTTTATGTTTCTAAGACTGCAGGGTGGGAGATGCAACAATGGCCTTGAGAACAGCAGGAAGGTCTTTCTCTGGTCTGTGACAGGTATGGTCTCATTCATAATGTTTTAGTAATGTTATCTTAATGTTATTCTGGTATGTTCAGTGACATCGTCTGTTAGGGGCTTCTGCTTTTCTGGAATAGTTGTCTTTCACACCTCACTGACTAACACTTAGGCCCTTTCTGTGGTTTCCATTCACACTCAGCAAGTAGAGTACGGCAACAAGGTATGGACAAATGCTGTTAGTGTGAGGAAATGGGTCTGTAATGAATAATCACTATAATGTGTGATTGTGTTGCAGTGTTACTGGGTCAGGATGTTACGTACATCACTCAGAGTATCTGTACCTTGAAGGGGTCAACAGTGGAGCTGTCCTGCTCTTACACATATCCCAGTGGTACAGTCACAACTACCTTCTGGTTCAATAAAAATGATGCTGAGGGGAATCCTGTGACTCTGAGTGATGAACCAGACTACACTGGTCATGTGATGTACTGTAGCAACAAGAAGAATGGTCACACCCTGACGATCAGAGATCTGAGAGAGTGTGACACAGCTACTTACAAGTTTAGATTTATAACAGATCTGACCGTAAGGAAATATAGTGGTGATCCTGGAGTCACTCTGACTGTCACAGGTACAGTTACATTCAATTAAGCTAAACTGTTGAATTCCATTTATTTCAGGAAAATTGTCTTGGTTTGTAATTACATCTGTATAACATAGGATTTCTTCCATCTGTGTATTAGAGTGATAACTAAGTGATAAAGGGATTTACAGTGATATTGTTTTTTAGTCACACTTTATTTGGATGGTCTGGATAGATGCTCTACAGATGGTCATTCTATCAACAAACTTCCTGTTGATAAGTTACTGCTTTTTTTTACTCTTTCTACTATTTTCACTGTTACCTTGACACAGCTCTCTGTCCACAGTGTCCATCCTGACCCTAACTGGGACACACACACCACTGAAAATGAGGACCAGACACTCTGGCAGTAAGTATGTTATAACATATTCATTAATGTGTTTATTATGTATACAGTTTTTGTGTTTGTTTGTGTGAGTGGGTAAGTGGGTGAGTGAGAGAAAGACAGAGACTGAGGAGAGAGATGAACACAGAAAGTAGAAGTGAAAGAGAATGCTATAGAGCAGTGTGTAAAGTGCTCATACTGTGTTTCCTGTGTCGCTGTCTCTCTCTGAGTGTGAAAATCTCCCCCAGTGACACGTTCACATCTCTTCAGAGAGACGCTCAGCCCTCCGTGTATCAGACCATCCAGGGGAAAAAAACACCACAGAACCTGGACTGATAGAACCACCACAGAACCTGGACTGAAGAGAACCACCACAGAACCTGGAGGGAAGAGAACCACCACAGAACCTGGACTGATAGAACCATCACAGAACCTAGAGGGAAGAGAACCACCACCGAACCTGGAAGGAAGAGAACCACCACCGAACCTGGAGAGAAGAGAACCACCACAGAACCTAGACTGAAGAGAAACACCACAGAACCTGGACTGATACGACCACCACAGAACCTGGAGGGAAGAGAACCACCACCGAACCTGGAGAGAAGAGAACCACCACAGAACCTAGACTGAAGAGAACCACCACAGAACCTGGACTAAAGAGAACCATCACAGAAGATGGACTGAAGAGAACCATCACCGAACCTGGACTGATAGAACCACCACAGAACCTGGAGGGAAGAGAACCACCACTGAACCTGGAGAGAAGAGAACCACCACCAAACCTAGACTGAAGAGAACCACCACAGAACCTGGACTAAAGAGAACCATCACAGAACATGGACTGAAGAGAACCACCACAGAACATGAACTGAAGAGAACCATCACAGAACATGAACTGAAGAGAACCACCACAGAACATGGACTGAAGAGCTATGGCACCAAACCAAATCTAGACCTTACACCTCTATTCTCTTGCTAATATATTGTTATAAACCAAATCTAGACCTTACACCTCTATTCTCTTGCTAATATATTGTTATCATATCTTGAAGATTCACCCAAATTACAAAATGACACATTGGTTTCCCTACCCTTTTAGCAGTCTATGAACATGGTGTGACAGCAATCCATGCTTTGGTTTATTTTCCCCTGGCACTGTTTCCACTTGCTAACGTTTTAGCATTCGTGGCACAAATCCCATTCGTCATGTGACTGATAAGCGGCATTTCTCGCACATCATTTCGAAATCAATAAAAAAAAAAAATGCGTTGTGAAGCTCAACAAAGTCACTTACAGATGATTTGAACATGATGTGAGAATGTTCTTATGTGAAATCTTAATATCATAATATCGTCCTGTGACTTGAATGGGATTTTTGTAAATGTGGGAGTGTTCAACACTGACTTTATAGGCGAGTCGAGATCTACAAATCACCTTGCATAATAAATAACTACTCAATATTATTTATAGATCAGTCAGTCACAATTTACCCATGATACATCACAGTTTTGATGCTCTCGAACACTGTCTGTGTGACTGAGGAAGGAAGCCCTCTCTGCATAAGCTTCTTGGTCCCTAACATAGAATTGGATAGAGGGTACATCTATGCATCTCTGTCATGACAGCTTCTGTAACAGAATGGGAAGTGCCATTGAGGGCTATTTCGATTTTAAAGCAGTTAATGTCTTCTTCTTCAACTTCCATAAGTTTAATGACAGTTGGTAAACCAACTGAAACGGTGTATTCAATGGCTTTAGCCATGCTAAAACTGGATTTGAAACAAATACACCCTCTATTAAACTCTATGGACACTGACTCATTCAACGTTTTATCAACCACAGATCTCAAACTTCACACTCAGTGTCTATTTATTTAGACTGACAGTAAGTTGACTTACAACACGTCTACCCTTCACTCTGTAAGTATGCTTGACGATATCTTAAAATATGTATCTTTTGTAATTTGTTTGTAAACATGAACTTCTGTATCCTGTTATGTGCATGGCGATGCTATTGGAATGTATGTTGTTTTGTTTTTCTGTTATGTACATGTAACGGATGTGAAATGGCTAGCTAGTTAGCGGGTACGCGCTACTAGCGTTTCAATCAGTTACGTCACTTGCTCTGAAACCTAGAAGTAGTGTTGCACCTTGCTCTGCAAGGGCCGTGGCTTTTGTGGAGCGATGGGTTACGACGCTTCGTGGGTGATAGTTGTTGATGTGTGCAGAGGGTCCCTGGTTCGCGCCCGAGGTCGGGGCGAGGGGACGTACTAAAGTTATACTGTTACATACAGTATGCTCTGTAGATGTATTTTTGCATATTAATCTGATACAGTATTGTACATGGGGTTTCACATATAATACTTTTGCATGCTATTTTAAGAGCTCTGTGAGTAATAGATTGTTGTGGAGACTTGTTTGAAAATGGCCTAAAGTAAGAGTAAGGGTGGATGCTTCGTAAGAGCTTTCGGAGCAGTATGAACATGAGACACAGTGACGGTGGGTTGTGTTTAGGAGTAGTATTAACATGAGACACAGTGATGGTGGGCTGTGTTTAGGAGTAGTATTAACATGAGACACAGTGATGGTGGGCTGTGTTTAGGAGTAGTATTAACATGAGACACAGTGACGGTGGGTTGTGTTTAGGAGTAGTTTTAACATGAGACACAGTGATGGTGGGTTGTGTTTAGGAGTAGTATTAACATGAGACACAGTGATGGTGGGTTGTGTTTAGGAGTAGTATTAACATGAGACACAGTGATGGTGGGCTGTGTTTAGGAGTAGTATTAACATGAGACACAGTGATGGTGGGTTGTGTTTAGGAGTAGTATTAACATGAGACACAGTGATGGTGGGTTGTGTTTAGGAGTAGTATTAACATGAGACACAGTGATGGTGGGTTGTGTTGAGGAGTAGTATTAACATGAGACACAGTGATGGTGGGTTGTGTTTAGGAGTAGTATTAACATGAGACAGTGATGGTGGGTTGTGTTTAGGAGTAGTATTAACATGAGACACAGTGGTGGTGGGTTGTGTTTAGGAGTAGTATTAACATGAGACACAGTGATGGTGGGTTGTGTTTAGGAGTAATATTAACATGAGACACAGTGATGGTGGGTTGTGTTTAGGAGTAGTATTAACATGAGACAGTGATGGTGGGTTGTGTTTAGAAGTAGTATTAACGTGAGACACAGTGATGGTGGGTTGTGTTTAGGAGTAGTATTAACATGAGACACAGTGATGGTGGGTTGTGTTTAGGAGTAGTGTTAACATGAGACACAGTGATGGTGGGTTGTGTTTAGGAGTAGTATTAACGTGAGACACAGTGAGAATCATTAGATTATACAGAACATGTTTGTTACGGAGTCTAGTTGATAGGTATTCGACTAGCCGGACTGTTCCCCGGACTCCACGCGTAGGGATTTGTACAATGCTTAACAAGGCTATTGAACTTGACATTGGTGTCTGTCTTTATTCCTTTATCCAACATATCATACTGAAACATGGTATCAGAAGTGGCTCGGAAAACACACGTTTGTTATTTTTGTAGCTAAGTACAGTATAGCCGCAGTTACGTTCCATATGCGAACACAAGCCGTTTCTTACTCACAACACTGATCAACTCGTTGTTAGCTGGCTAGCTAGCATCACTACCTACTTCCATGACTGAAGGCAAAGAAATCTCCTATTCCATTGCTATGGCAGCGAACATTCCGCCACCAAATCACATGGTTCTTACAGGGGACTGGAATACTAATTGGGACAACTTCAGGGATGAATTCGAGGACTATGCGCTGGCGACAGGTCTACATGAGAAACCCAACGAGGTACAAGCGGCAACTCTGAGGAGTTTAAACCTGTTATGGCTGCAGCCCGGTGTCGGTACACTTATGACAACAGCCCGTCCAAGTGCAGGGCGCGAAATTCAAAATATATTTTTTAGAAATATTTAACTTTCACACATTAACAAGTCCAATACAGCAAATGAAAGATACACATCTTGTGAATCCAGCCAACATGTCCAATTTTTTAAATGTTTTACAGCGAAAACACCACGTATATTTATGTTAGCTCACCACCAAATACAAAAAAGCACAGACATTTTTCACAGCACAGGTAGCTTGCACAAAACCAACCTAACTAACCAAGAACCAACCAAACTAACTAAGAAACAACTTCATCAGATGACAGTCTTATAACAAGTTATACAATAAATCTATGTTTTGTTCAAAAAATGTGCATATTTGAGGTATAAATCATAGTTTTACATTGCAGCTACAATCGGAAATAGCACCGAAGCAGCTAGAACAATTTGGGGATAGGAGCTATCATTGAACCTGATGGTCAGTGTTCTAGGACTAGACTGATCGGGAGTAGGGTTGAAATCTATACTGTGTAGGATGTGTGTTTTAACTTTCCTACATCCATAACAACCAGCTCTCTAGACTTTGATACAGACTCCATGGGCCTTATGGGCCTTCACTACAGATGGTGTCTGTATGTGTATTTGTATGTGTGTGTGTGTGTGTGTGTGTGTGTGTGTGTGTGTGTGTGTGTGTGTGTGTGTGTGTGTGTGTGTGTGTGTGTGTGTGTGTGTGTGTGTGTGTGTGTGTGTGCGCATGCATGTGCACGTGCGTGTGAATGACACAGTGGATTTACCTGAGGGCCCTTTAGGACCAGACTGATAGGGAGTAGGGTTGACATCTATACTGTGTAGGATGTGTGTTTTAACTTTTCTACATCCATAACAACCAGCTCTCTAGACTTTGATACAGACTCCATGAACCTAATATATACCATCAAGCAGACACTTTTATCCAAAGTCATTCACTCAGTCATTACAGTCATGGGTGCATAAATCCTTCATATGGGAAGTCCCAGCAGGAATAGAACCCGTGAGCCATGCTGTACAAACTGAGTCACACAGGACTACTGTCTTTACACTCAGAGTAGGAGAGCTGATCTAGGGTCAGCACCATGCTGTACAAACTGAGTCACACAGGACTACTGTCTTCACACTCAGAGTAGGAGAGCTGATCTAGGGTCAGTTTTGCCTTTTAATATATGATGAATAAGAAATGAACCTTGTAAATATTTAATAAGTAACTATTTTTTTTCTAATATTTTTTAAGTTACAGCAAACTCGGAATCTGATTACAAGAACTTCTGACAAAACGTTCTATATCTGAATTAGGCAGCTGTCACAGCCGTCTAAAAGCCTCTCTAAGGTCAGGGGTGACAGCAGCCTGGAGGTTCAGTTATATTTTACATAACTATTATTTTGTAATGTTATCTGTCTGAAATAATCATCAGACTTGTGAGACTAAATATGAATGTATTACTTCATATGGTCCTGTAACATGATACACATAATATACGTTTGTGTTAATTTAAAAAAAAGTTTTTATGACAAAGTTAAGACACAATTTTTCCTCAATGTCCAGGAAAGAGTTCTGCTTGATGCAGCGTTTCTTATCGCTTAATAAATCTTCTTTGGGCTGAGATCCCGCTAACGGGATCGATATGACAACAGCCAGTGAAAGTGCAGGGCGCCAAATTCAAAACAACAGAAATCCCATAATTAAAATTTCTCAAACATACAAGTATTTCACACCATTTTAAAGATACACTTCTTGTTAATCCCACCACAGTGTCCGATTTCAAATAGGCTTTACGGCGAAAGCACCACAAACGATTATGTTAGGTCAGAGCCAAGTCACAGAAAAACACAGCCATTTTTCCAGCCAAAGAGAGTAGTCACAAAAATCAGAAATAGAGATTAATCACTAACCTTTGATGATCTTTATCAGATGACACTCATAGGACTTCATGTTACACAATACATGTATGTTTTGTTCGATAAAGTTCATATTTATATAAAAAGATCTCAGTATACATTGGCGCGTTATGTTCAGTAGTTCCAAAAACATCCAGGGATTTTGCAGAGAGCCACATCAATTTACAGAAATACTCATCATAAATGTTGATGAAAATACAAGTGTTATACATGGAACTTTAGATACACTTCTCCTTAATGCAACCGCTGTGTGTCACGTACGTCGAATGGATGAAGAGAGGAGGACCAAGGCGCAGCGTGATATAAACACATTCTTCTATTTATTTAACGAAACGAAGAACACTTAAACAAACTTACAAAACAACAAATGAACGTGACGCTATATAATAAACAAGTGCAGACACAGGCAACTTACACATAGACAATAACCCACGAAATACCCAAGGAATATGGCTGCCTAAATATGGTTCCCAATCAGAGACAACGATAAACAGCTGCCTCTAATTGAGAACCAATCTAGGCAACCATAGACATACATAACACCTAGATAGTAAAACACCCATAGACCTACAAAACCCCTAGACAGGAACAAAACACATACATCCCCCATGTCACACCCTGACCTAACCAAAATAATAAAGAATACAAAGATAACTAAGGTCAGGGCGTGACACTGTGTCAGATTTCAAAAAAGCTTTACGGAAAAAGCAAACCATGCAATAATCTGAGTACGGCGCTCAGAGCACAAACAAGCCAAAAAGATATTGTGCAGTCAACAGAAGTCAGAAATAACATTATAAATATTCACTTACCTTTGATGATCTTCATCAGAATGCACTCCCAGGAATCCCAGTTCCACAATAAATGTTTGTTTTGTTCGATAATGTCCATCATTTATGTCCAAATAGCTCCTTTTGTTAGCGCGTTTGGTAATCAAATCCAAACTCACGAAGCGTATTCACTAGGAGCAGACGAAAAGTCAAAATGTTCCATTACAGTCCGTAGAAACATGTCAAAACGAAGTATAGAATCAATCTTTAGGATGTTTTTAACATAAATCTTCATTAATGTTCCAACCGGAGAATTCCTTTGTCTGTAGAATTGCAATGGAACAGAGCTCGCTCTCACGTGAACGAGCATGGCCAGCTCGTGGCTCTCTGCCAGACCTCTGACTCATTCCCCTCTCATTTCCCCCTCCTTCATAGTAGAAGCATCAAACAAGGTTCTAAAGACTGTTGACATCTAGTGGAAGCCTTAGGAAGTGCAAGTTGACCAATATCCCACTCTATCTTCAATAGGGAATGAGTTGAAAAACGACCAACCTCAAATTTCCCACTTCCTGGTTACATTTTTTCTCAGGGTTTTGCCTGCCATATGAGTTCTGTTATAGTCACAGACATCATTCAAACAGTTTTAGAAACTTCAGAGTGTTTTCTATCCATATCCATGTAATATGCATATATTAGCAACTGGGACTGAGTAGCAGGCTGTTTACTCTGGGCACCAAGCTACTCAATACTGCCCCCAGCCATAAGAAAAAAAATGTGTGAAGAGTGATATTTTTTGTAATCAACTTTTCAGAATAAACTTCATTGTCATTGTTTTCACCTTGTTATAACAATATCTTCAGTGGAGAGAACATGGAAAGCTTTCAACATCTCACCTCTTGAACTTTACAGTACATACAGTAACTACAAATAATACATTTACATTGGGTTGTATAGCAATAGTGGTTTATTCACCTTCAATATCATCATCATCATCAGTACAAAATCAACACAGACACTTTCAGAAAGAGCAATGTCCTGTTACATGAAATATTATTTGTTGTCATTTTAAAACACATCATGCAGACACAATATGACATCATGGATGTTTGGAGTGTTGAAGGTAGTTCCGGAGTGGAACGCCCTCGCTGGTGGAACACAGAAAGATGGAACATACCGGAATGTTCGATGATTGATAATATTACATCTCACAGTTAACAAATTCAGATTATTTCTTGATTTAAAGCCTTTGTCCTTAGATGAATATCCACCATTTTGTCCAACTAGTAGTTAGAGAATAGAATACACCATTGTTGAGTGAGAATGTGATGTCATATGTTTCTTGACCCCCTAACTAGTGTCAAACTTTCCCAGGTAGGAAGAGAGGGGTTAGGGGTGGATGGGAGAGTGGATATCCAATGGAGAGGCATCGTTTACCCCCCTGACAGCCCCATTGAGTCTGTTTTTGGGATAGAACATGGGGCGGGGGCAGTGGGGATAAATATGGGCGTCCCTTCTGATAGGCCACACCCACAGGGAGTGTCACTAAATGACGTTGTTGAACAGATGCATGGACTGCATGATGTAATCATCCTGGACGGGAGGCAGGAAGGGACAAAAAGCACAATGGGTAAGAAGCAGCTGGAGAGAAGGTTTCATTCTATTTCCATGTGTCTCTTTCTTCCTAGAAATCCTGTTGTATAAGAACCCAAAGTGAACCGGAGTGCCTTGTTGTGGTCACAATAAAAACCCTTTGCTCTGACGTCCCTGTGGTCCTTCACACATTCCTGAGTCAGTACCTAGGGATTAGTAGAGGTCATCCAGACCGTTTTTACATGTGTAAACAGCTGGATCTCGTCTGAGCGGTTAGCTGGATCTGCCGAGACCCGCTACGTACTTAATGCTGATTGGTTTAGGTTCTGCCCACTATAGTGCTGTCTGGTCAGAACACGGTGTTGAGGTCCGTCACTCTACTCTTGATGGTCACCACCACATACATGCAGACACAGCTGTTTCCATTTGAAGATGTTTTATAATATTGTGTGGTTATATTCGCTGGACTCACACTTCAGTAAGGAACTGCATGTCAAAAGTCTGCCAGCAACACAACACTTCTTCTCAAGACTGAAGATGCCGTGCACTAACTAAAGGTGTGAGGAGGCGGTGTCCTGCAGCGCACCAAGCACCCTGATTGGTTGGATGAACAGCGGTGCAAACGGTGATTGACAGGGCTGCAGGCCAGTCAACTTGAGAGGGCATGCAAACACACACAGTCATACCACGCCCATAGGGCTCTGGTCAAAGGTAGTGCACTAGAGAGGGATTATGGTGTCATTTGGGACGCATTCAGTGTAACAGAATGACAGTGGCATGTTGTACTACTACAAACGTGTGTTTGTGTTTGTGTGGTTAAATGGGACTTTGTCGAGTAGCCAGTGTTGTGTTTCACCATTCTATCTGATGTATTGTCAGTTTGTTATGTTGTTATTAGTCCAACATTATTGAGGACATTATTATTAGGATGGTGCAGTAATGTTGAGATGCCAGTAGGTGGAGCTCTAGTCTAGAACACTGGAACCTTCAGTACCACTTTGATGCAGCTGATGAGGAGTGTAAATTGAATGTGTTTGTAGAATAGAAGGAAAATCTAATGGAAGGTGTAGACCTTACCATGAAATGCTTACTTACAAGTCCATGGAACCAGCCAACTGTTAGCAGCATACCACCCTGCATCCCACTGCTAGCTTGCTTCTGAAGCTAAGCAGTGTTCACCCTGGTCAGTCCCTGGATGGGAGACCAGAAGCTACTGGAAGTGGTGTTGGAGAGCCAGAAGGAGGCACTCTTTCCTCTGGTTTAAAAATATATACATCCCAATGCCCCATGGTAGCGATTGGGGACATTGCCCTGTATAGGGTGCTGTCTTTTGGATGGGATGTTAAACGGGTGTCCTGACTCTTTATGGTCACTTAAAAATCCCATGACACTTATTGTAAGAGTAGGGGTGTTAACCCTGGTGTCCACTGCTAAAATTCACAATCTGGCCCTCATGCCACCTAATCATCCCCAGATTTGAATTGGCTCATTCATCCCCATTTTAAATATTCCCCAGGTTGTTGCTGTAAATGAGAATGTGTTCTCAGTCAACTTACCTGGTAAAATAAGTCTTAGATAAATAGTAATAAATATATATATAGAACTTTGACCTGTTCCATGTAGAACTCAGAGGGGCAAGGCAACACATTCTAAGATATTATAAACATTCCACATCGTAGGCTATAGTAAACACTATTCTGATGTGCTGTTCTGGTCCTCATGCATGTTAATGACTTAAAGAGGAAGGAAAGGACAGTTCTGCATCAGCTACTTGTGTTCTGACTACTTTAAATATGTATCAACCACAGAACACACACTTACTAGCAGTTCCCACTCACTACCAGTCAGTTGACTCACTGTACAAGACCTTTCCCCTTCAGTCTGTAAGTACTCTTGATATCTTGAAATATAGTTTTTTGTTTCTAGCCACAAGTCATGTACTCAAGGGTCTCAGACTTGGAGTGCTGATCTAGGATCAGGTCCTCCTGGTCCATATAATGATGATCTAAATGGGAAAACTAATCCTAGATCCCACTCTGAGATACTTTGTGAATACAGACACTATCATATAATGATGATATAAAAGGTATGTGTGACTTGCTGTTTGTCCTCACAGCTTGGGGATAGGAGTTATCATTCAAGCTGGTGGTAACTGCCTTGCTCATATTGGCAGATTTTTCCACCTTGCCAGCTCTGGGATTTGAACCAGTAATGTTTCAGTTACTGGGCCAACGTTCTTAACCACTATGCTACCTGCCGATACCAGTGACACACTCCATATTACCAAACTATTATGATGTTATTTACACACCATCCACTCAAGGCTGATGATGTGTTGTTATATCTGCATCCCAAATGACACCATATTCCCTATAGAGTGCACTACTTTGACTAGAGCCCTACCTGCTGCCCCTGATGGTTTGTATGTAGTTATTCACCAGCTACAGAGTGCACTACTTTGACTAGAGCCCTACCTGCTGCCCCTGATGGTTTGTATGTAGTTATTCACCAGCTATAGAGTGCACTACTTTGACTAGAGCCCTACCTGCTGCCCCTGATGGTTTGTATGTAGTTATTCACCAGCTATAGAGTGCACTACTTTGACTAGAGCCCTACCTGCTGCCCCTGATGGTATGTATGTAGTTATTCACCAGCTATAGAGTGCACTACTTTGACTAGAGCCCTACCTGCTGCTCCTGATGGTTTGTATGTAGTTATTCACCAGCTATAGAGTGCACTACTTTGACTAGAGCCCTACCTGCTGCCCCTGATGGTTTGTATGTAGTTATTCACCAGCTATAGAGTGCACTACTTTGACTAGAGCCCTACCTGCTGCCCCTGATGGTTTGTATGTAGTTATTCACCAGCTATAGAGTGAGTTGTTGTTTATGTTTCTGAGACTGCAGGGTTGGAGATGCAACAATGGCTTTGAGAACAGCAGGAAGTGTGTTGGTGGTCTTTCTCTGGTCTGTAGCAGGTATGGTCTCATTCTTATCTTTTAGTTGCTCTGTTTATCAATCTACAGACATTTCTAAAAGGATAAGAATCATAATGTTATTCTGGTGTGTTCTGTTAGGAGTCTCCACTTCACTTTAAATAGTCATATTTCACACCTCACTGAGTGATGCTTATCTGTGGTTTCCATTCACACTCAAATCAGGAACTATGGCAACAAAGTGTGGACAAACCCTACCTTCAGTGTGAGCCAATATACCTTGTCTTCATTCTGATACCGTTGTGTGACTGTGTTTCAGTGGTACTGGGTCAGGATGGCTGGAGTGTGTTTTACACCACTCAGAGTATCTGTGCCTTGAAGGGGTCATCAGTAGATCTGACCTGCTCTTTCAGCTATCCCAGAGGTCATAAAGTCACATCATCCTTCTGGTTCACTAAAATGGAGACTGGGGTAGAACCTAAAGATCTAGGTCAGGACCCAGAGAATGCAGGTCGTCTGGAGTATCATGGGGATAAGAAGAAAGACTGTACCCTGAGAATCACAGACCTGAGAGAGAGAGACTCAGCTACGTACAAGTTCAGATTTACAACAGATCAGACCAGAGGGAGATATTATGGACATCCTGGAGTCACTCTGTCTGTAACAGGTACAGTTACATGCTTTATACTGCTAGTCTGTTCAATTAATATTGTCCATTTAGGTCTAGAAATTGGATTTGAATATATGAAACAGATTTAAGAATGAAATGAGTTTGAGAATGTCTTGCATCATGTGATTAAACTAGAGAACAGGTGATGCAGGGTTTTAATGTTTTTATCTACTACAGCTCTGCAGGTGAAGGTGACTCCTATCAATCGGTCAGAGAGGAGGACACTGACCTGTAGAACCACCAGCTGTCCTCTGACTGGTAACCCCACCTACACCTGGTACAAGAACGGACAGATAGTAACTGAGAAGACTTCCACCTATTCAGTCCTCCCTAATGCTAAGGACAGCTACTCTTGTGCTGTAAAAGGCCATGAGGATCTCCACTCTCCTGCAGTGTGTGAGTATGAATTCAACTCAGTATTCTAGTATAACTTTTCAGATATAATTATTCTGTCTGCTAAACAGCTTCAGAGTTGTCTAACAAAACTGTATCACACGATTACTGAAGCTCAATATTCTGCTGTGTAAATCATGCCCTCTTTATGTTTCAGGTGTTCAGGGTCAGAGCTGCAAAAGAGTGACTTACAATAAGATGAGAATCTGTGTCTTGAAGGGATCAACAGTGGACATATCCTGTACTTATGTTGGTTATTATTCCACCACATCAACATTCTGGTTTAGAAGTGATAAGTCGACCCCTGAAGACCTAACCACAGACCCAGGGTATGCAGGTCGTGTGGAGTACACTGGAACATACAGAGGTCCCTTCACTCTGAGAATCACAGATCTGAGAGAGGAGGACTCAGCTGAGTATCGCTTCACTTTTAAAACAAACAACTTTGAATGGGGTCATAGTTTCCCAGGAACAACTCTGTCTGTCACAGGTAACACTGCACAGCACATTATACAGTGTTGAAGAGTCAGGAAATGAATCATTAATTCTAAACTATGTACTCTGTTTTTACTCTCCTTTAATTCAGGTTTTCAGGTGAAGGTGACTCCTGAACAGTATTCAGAGTATAAGACACTGACCTGTAGCACCGCCTGTATACTGACTGGTAACCCCACCTACATCTGGTACAAGAACGGGCAGGTTGTAACTGACAATACTTCCCCCTATTCAGTCTACTCTAATGCTATGGACAGTTACTCCTGTGCTGTAAAAGGCCATGAGGATCTCCACTCTCCTGCAGTGTGTGAGTGTTTCTTTAATTAACAATACTGTTTAACCTCTGTGTGTTGGTTTCACTATGAGAACTTGAGAACTTTTAGCATTTCTAGAAAGAACTGAGAATATAATCCAGTTGACCTCTTGTTATGTCGCTGTGTTTCAGGTGTTCAGGGTCAGAGCTGCAGCAGAGTGACTTACACCAAGAGGGGAATCTGTGTCTTAAAGGGGTCAACAGTGGACATTTCCTGTACTTATGTTGGTTATTATTACACCACATCAACATTCTGGTTTAGAAGTGATAAGTCGACCCCTGAAGACCTAACCACAGACCCAGGGTATGCAGGTCGTGTGGAGTACACTGGAACATACAAAGGTCCCTTCACACTGAGAATCACAGATCTGAGAGAGGAGGACTCAGCTGAGTATCGCTTCACTTTTAAAACAGACAACATTGAATGGGGTCATAGTTTCCCAGGAACAACTCTGTCTGTCACAGGTAAGACTGCACTGTATGATACAACTTTACATCATATTGAATTACAGGAGAAAATAAATGAACCATCCTGTTAACACAGAGGTGTATGTGGTTTTATACATATTGTTTCAGGTCTGCAGGTGAAGGTGACTCCTGCTGCAAAGGGACAGAGGACACTGACCTGTAGCACCACCTGTATTCTGACTGACAACCACAACCCCACCTACATCTGGTACAAGAACGGACAACGTCTACATGAGCCTGCTTCCCAACAACACTCTAGTAATTTGCTGGTGGTCTGGGATTCTTCTGTGAACATTTACTCCTGTGCTGTTGAAGGTCAAGAGGACCTCCACTCTCCTGTAGTTTGTGAGTATGAATGAAACTAGGATTCTACTTAGGAAGTATCAGTCATTTAAGGTCAATGAGAAGGGTAATACTTCAATATTCATCATTACATAGAAATTACAGACAATGTCATAGATGTATGTACTCTGTCACAGGTAACACTGCACAGCACATTATACAGTGTTGAAGAGTCAGGAAATGAATCATTAATTCTAAACGATGTACTCTGTTTTTACTCCCCTTTAATTCAGGTTTTCAGGTGAAGGTGACTCCTGAACAGAATTCAGAGTATAAGACACTGACCTGTAGCACCACTTGTATTCTGACTGGTAACCCCACCTACATCTGGTACAAGAATGGACAGGTTGTAACTGAGAAGATGTCCCTCTATGCAGTCCTCCCTAAAGCTGTAGAGAGCTACTACTGTGCTGTAAAAGGCCATGAGGATCTCCACTCTCCTGCAGTGTGTGAGTACAGTACAATAGTACAGTATTCTACTTAGCAAGTATCATGTATTCAGGCAAAAGAGACATGTCTTACTTTATCAATCATTTTAGACAAAATCATTATTTGACTAATTGTTAATATTACTTTGATAAAACATTTGGTATTTTACATCAGATGGCCCAAAGAGCACCTCAGTGTCAGTCAGCCCCTCTGGTGAAATAGTGGAGGGCAGTTCAGTGACTCTGACCTGCAGCAGTGATGCCAACCCACCTGTGGACAGATACACCTGGTGGTACAAGAATGGAGGTGAATTTCAGAGTATGACAGGACCACAGCATGTCTTCAATCAAATCCAGTCATCTGACACTGGAGAGTACTACTGTGAGGCCCAGAATGAGATGGGGACAGACAGGTCTAGGACCATAAACATGGATGTGAAGTGTGAGTAAAGTACAGCTCAGTGTTTGAATCGTAAGGTAGCAAAACAAGTATAATTAAATTAATTAGTCCTAAAGCATAACATCTACAAATTAGTATTTGTTAACGTTTTGTGTGAGTTAGAGTTTTAGATAGTTTTATGATATTAACAGAGAATATATTTTTGGCATGTTATTTGTAAATATACTACTGTCGTAAATATACTACTGTCCTACCCCTCTGACAATTTCTCCTTTACCAGATGACCCAAGGAACACCTCAGTGTCAGTCAGTCCCTCTGGTGAAATAGTGGAGGGCAGTTCAGTGACTCTGACCTGCAGCAGTGACGCCAACCCACCTGTGGACAAATACACCTGGTACAAGAAGAATGGAGCTTCACTGACAGGATCTGAAAACACCTTCCTCATCACCAACATTAACTCTGAGGACAGTGGAGAATACTACTGTGAGGCTGAGAATAAATATGGACGTCTCAACTCTTCTTCTGTGTCTGTGGACGTTCAGTGTTAGTACACCTAACCTCATCTTTTAATCAGAGGATCACATTTAAATTCATATTTCAATAACAAGTAAAACACTATTTAAAACAATGTTGTTACATATTGTCCACCAGATGGTCCAAAGAACACCTCAGTGTCAGTCAGTCCCTCTGGTGAAATAGTGGAGGGCAGTTCAGTGACTCTGACCTGCAGCAGTGATGCCAACCCACCTGTGGACAAATACACCTGGTACTTTCAAAATGAGACTTTTCTAAATGGATTTGGACAGATCTACAACATAAGTAAGATCAAGTCTAAGGACAATGGACATTACCACTGTGAGGCCTGGAATGGAAGAGGATCTAGGAACTCTACAGCTCTGATGATCATTTTACCAGGTGACGTTTCATCTTCAATATTTCAATACAAAATTATGTTTCAAACTAATATTAATAATTATACTTTGGCTTATCATACTTTTGTTTTATAATTATATATACATTGAGATTAGATCAGTTAACAAATATTGTACTATTGTTTTACATGCCTGTACTCATATCATCCATATTTTATTATAGGGAAACAAACCTCAGTTCTGACTGCAGCTGTAGGAATCATAGTGGTTGTTCTGGTTCTCATCCTCTGTCTCTCTGGACTCATGTGGTTCAGGTGAGTGATCTTTTAAAGATTATTTCACTCTAACACTTTTTATTAACTTAATTTGTTCATTGATTAATTCAAGAATAAATTATTTCATTAATGTGCAAACCAGGAAGAAGGCCTCCAAATCCACCTCTGACACAAGAGACACATCAGAGAATGTACAGGTGAGTCTGTTATTATCAGATTATTGGTATTGCTTTGTGGGACATTTCTACTCATTATGTTGTCTGTCCTCTCCCTCCATCAGGGAGACTCTAGTCCAGTGTATGACAACATCTCAGGCATGACCATGACCTCTACTGCAGCACAGACAGCAGCCACCGTCGACCAGGATGACGTTTACTATGCCAGCGTCCACTTCTCTCGCCTCAAAATACAGGAAGTGCCTCTGTACTCCACCGCCCAGCTGCCTCAACCCCAGAAACAGGACGAGGATGTCCAGTACGATGCTGTGAAATTCAACTGGCCCAGTAACTCCAACCGGTGAGCATATTCTGCCATTAAAATAACATAGAGCCATTTCTAGAGCATTGTGAATACACCACATTAAAGCAGAAGTTGGCTTTTTTACAACCAAATTTCTATTTTGTATGTAAATACCATGTTATAGAAAGGTCCAGACACCTTTTTTTGTGATTTCACTTGTTTTAGAGAAACTTACCCCAACCAGTAATTCACTTCCTCATCCTCGTTGTGCAGTAGAGGCTCTGAAAAACATGAACAAATGCTCCAAAAACACCCAAATACGTCTTTTAGAAACAGAAAGCTGTTTAGTGATGCAGGATAGTAGAGTATAGTGATGCAGGACTTTAGATGTAACAGTTGTACACATTAAATTGTTACATTCCAAACTTTATCCACAACGTTATATTCCATTGTGTGACTCGTTCTGTTTCCCCGTCCAACTGTTCCATTCTCAGTGTATCATGCTGCTAGAACGGACGAGCAGCATCGTTCAAGTCTCAACAACATGGAACATAACGTTGTGGATTAAGTTCTGAATGACAGATTTCATGTGTACAACATGTAAAGACCTGCATCACTATAGACTACTTAGAGCTTTTTAGTTTCTAAAAGGATGTTTTGGGTGTTTTTGGAGCCACTTACTGAACAACGAGGATGAGGAAGTGAATCGCTGGTTGGGGATAGTTTCTCAAAAACGAGTGAATTCGCCCAAAGAAAATCTGACCCTCCTATAACATCCCAGTTCCATATGTTTTTAGATTTGGTTGTAAACAAGCTTTATTCTTGATTACAGCTCATTCATATGCTGCTGCTTATTGGACGAGAAGACCATGACATCATTAATAAGTGAAAGAGTTGACCCCTAGTGGCCACTAGTGACGGCATTTCCTTACAAACCCAACAATATAATGAGAGAGGTGGTTTTGAGGAACTGTTCTGTGTTCCAAATGGAACCCTATTCCCTATTTAGTGCACTACTTTTCATCAGAGCCACATAGGCCTTGGTCAAAGTAATGCACTATAAAGAGTATATGAAGGTTTTTTGAGGGGAAGCAGATTCTGTTTAATTTCTGTTTCTCTCTCTTCAGACCCACGGCAGCACAAGCAGCTGGGGACTCCTCTGCGATCTATAGTAGAGTCAACAAACCCAGAAGACCTGAACACAACAAACCCAGAAGAGCTGAACACAACAAACCCAGAACCAAGAAGACCTGAACACAACAAACCCAGAAGACCTGAACACAACAAACCCAGAACCAATGGAACCCATACACCAGGCTCTACCAACTGAGACACAGGACTACTGTATTCACACTTAGTTGGAGTGCTGATCTAGGGTCAGCACCAGGCTCTACCAACACACAGGACTACTGTATTCACACTTAGTTGGAGTGCTGATCTAGGGTCAGTTTTGCCTTTTAAACTATGATGAATAAGAGGGGGAAACTTGTAAATAATTTTTATGTTAAATATTTTTCCATTCATTTTTTAAGTAACATGGAACAGAATCTGAACACAATAACTTTGCTTTGTATTTCTGAAATAGCCTCGATGTACAGTTATATTTTATATGAAGGCTGAGAACCTAATAAATATATATTTTCATTTCTTCTTGATGTTCGCTTACAGGAACAATACTTCTATTCTACAGTTCTATTCTATTACATTATACAGTACTGTACTATTCTATTACATTATACAGTCCTGTACTATTCTATTACATTCTACAGTCCTGTACTATTCTATTACATTCTACAGCCCTGTACTATTCTAT
>NC_092087.1:88310965-88388564 GCF_045679555.1 Salvelinus alpinus | reverse complement strand
TTACATTCTACAGTATTGTACTATTCTATTACATTCTACAGTACTGTACTATTCTATTACATTCTACAGCCCTGTACTATTCTATTACATTCTACAGTCCTGTACTATTCTATTACATTCTACAGTCCTGTACTATTCTATTACATTATACAGTCCTGTACTATTCTATTACATTCTACAGTCCTGTACTATTCTATTACATTCTACAGTCCTGTACTATTATACTACATTATACAGTCCTGTACTATTCTATTACATTCTACAGTCCTGTACTATTCTATTACATTCTACAGTCCTGTACTATTCTATTACATTCTACAGTCCTGTACTATTCTATTACATTCTACAGTCCTGTACTATTCTATTACATTCTACAGTCCTGTACTATTCTATTACATTATACAGTCCTGTACTATTCTATTACATTCTACAGTACTGTACTATTCTATTACATTATACAGTCCTGTACTATTCTATTACATTATACAGTCCTGTACTATTCTATTACATTCTACAGTCCTGTACTATTCTACTACATTATACAGTCCTGTACTATTCTATTACATTCTACAGTCCTGTACTATTCTATTACATTCTACAGTCCTGTACTATTCTATTACATTCTACAGTCCTGTACTATTCTATTACATTCTACAGTCCTGTACTATTCTATTACATTCTACAGTCCTGTACTATTCTATTACATTCTACAGTCCTGTACTATTCTATTACATTCTACAGTCCTGTACTATTCTATTACATTCTACAGTCCTGTACTATTCTATTACTTTCTACAGTCCTGTACTATTCTATTACATTATACAGTCCTGTACTATTCTATGACAGTCCTGTACTATTCTATTACATTATACAGTCCTGTACTATTCTATTACATTCTACAGTTCTATTCTATTACATTATACAGTACTGTACTATTCTATTACATTATACAGTCCTGTACTATTCTATTACATTCTACAGTCCTGTACTATTCTATTACATTCTACAGCCCTGTACTATTCTATTACAGTCCTGTACTATTCTATTACATTATACAGTCCTGTACTATTCTATTACAGTCCTGTACTATTCTATTACATTATACAGTCCTGTACTATTCTATTACATTATACAGCCCTGTACTATTCTATTACATTCTACAGTCCTGTACTATTCTATTACATTATACAGTCCTGTACTATTCTATTACAGTATACAGTATTGTTTCTATTCTATTACATTATACAGTACTGTTTCTATTCTATTACAGTATACAGTCCTGTACTATTCTATTACATTATACAGTATTGTTTCTATTCTATTACATTCTACAGTCCTGTACTATTCTATTACTTTCTACAGTAAGAGGGAGAGTGGAGATCCATGGAGGGGTACGTTTTACCCCCCTGACAGCCCTAATGAGTCTGTGTTTGGGGATAGAGGAGAGATAGGGGTGCAGGCTGTGAGGTTAAATATGGGCACCCTGTCCAGAAATTCCTCAGTGGTGACCACACCATCTTTGTTGTTGTCCATTTTCTAACAGAGAAACAGCTGAATATGCAACGCTTTCTCCTCCCCGAGGACGTCTCAGGAGGAGTGGGATATGCAACAAACTATTTCCATTTCACACCACACACACTGTACAGGTTACACACTTACACCTGAAACAGGACAAGTATAAGTAACCTCTATTTGACCTTTTGGTTGTTCACAAAGTCAGAATGCAACAATAAGGAGGTTATGTCTAGAGGGTCCTTTTAAAACCCTTGTGAAAAACAATGGATGTAGACTTATCTAACCCTGGGGCCTGGATCCAATTAGAAACCGTGCTAAAGCATTTAAAAGGTCATTTCCAAATGAGCCAACATCTGCTGTGTTTACCTTGAATGTGATCTCCACTAACGCAGGAACTCTGCCTTTAAATAAAAGCATTGTCTACAAGCACATTAGGATTGAATCAAGGCCCACAGTGGATTCAGAAAGTATTCAGACCCCTTGACTTTTTCCACATTTTGTTAAGTTACAGCCTTATTCTAAAATGGATGAAATTGTTTATTTTCCCCTGAATCTACACACAATACTCATTAATGACAAAGCAAAAACACATTTAAAAATGTTTGCAAATGTATATAAAAAAAATACTGAAATATCACATTTACATAAGTATTCAGACCTGTCGTTAGTTCTGTTACCTGGAATAAGTTGTCGACATGCTCCATGGGTAAATTGTTCTGCATACAGGGGTACGTTTTTTATATTATTTAACCAAGTAAGTTGACTGAAAACACATTCTCATTTACAGCAACGACCTGGGGAATAGTTACAGGGAGAGGAGGGGGATGAATCAGCCAATTGGAAGCTGGGGATGATTAGGTGACCGTGATGGTGTGAGGGGCAGATAGGGAATTTAGCAAGGACACCAGGGTTAACACCCCTACTCTTATGATAAGTGGCATGGGATCTTTAGTGACCAGAGAGTCAGGACACCCGTTTAGCATCCCATCTGAAAGACAGCACCCTACACAGGGCAATGTCCCCAATCACTGCCCTGGGACATTATGATATTTTTTTTAGACCAGAGGAAAGAGTCCCTCCTAATGGCCCTCCAACACCACTTCCAGCAGCATCTGGTCTACCATCCAGGGACCAACCCTGCTTAGAATCAAGCCAGCAGTGGGATGCAGGGTGGTATGCTGCTGACAAACACATTCCCATCATACTGTATCATAGATGGAGTGCATGATATCAGTCATCCCCTGGAACGAACACCCCCCCCCCCCGGTCGAAAGTATTGCACCATATAGGGATTAGGGTGCCATTTGAGACAGAAACAGTGTAACAGAATATGACATTGGAATGTTGTACCAATACAGACATCAGTTTGTAGCAGTGTTGTTAGAGAGAGGTAAAGAGAATGTTTTATGTTCGGGCGCCAGGCAGTTATTAACCTGCTGAACTGAAAAGAGTAGGATAGATAGAGAACCACTACCAGACAGGTATTAACCTGCTGAACTGAAAAGAGTAGGATAGATAGAGAACCAGTACCAGACAGGTATTAACCTGCTGAACTGAAAAGAGTAGGATACATTTACATTTAAGTCATTTAGCAGACGCTCTTATCCAGAGCGACTTACAAGTTGGTGCATTCACCTTATGATATCCAGTGGAACAACCACTTTACAATAGTGCATCTAACTCTTTTAAAGGGGGGGGGGGATTAGAAGGATTACTTTATCCTATCCTAGGTATTCCTTAAAGAGGTGGTGTTTCAGGTGTTTCCGGAAGGTGGTGATTGACTCCGCTGACCTGGCGTCGTGGGGGAGTTTGTTCCACCATTGGGGTGCCAGAGCAGCGAACAGTTTTGACTGGGCTGAGCGGGAGCTGTACTTCCTTAGAGGTAGGGAGGCGAGCAGGCCAGAGGAGGATGAACGCAGTGCCCTTGTTTGGGTGTACGGCCTGATCAGAGCCTGAAGGTACGGAGGTGCCGTTCCCCTCACAGCTCCGTAGGCAAGCACCATGGTCTTGTAGCGGATGCGAGCTTCAACTGGAAGCCAGTGGAGAGAGCGGAGGATCGGGGTGACGTGAGAGAACTTGGGAAGGTTGAACACCAGACGGGCTGCGGCGTTCTGGATGAGTTGTAGGGGTTTAATGGCACAGGCAGGGAGCCCAGCCAACAGCGAGTTGCAGTAATCCAGACGGGAGATGACAAGTGCCTGGATTAGGACCTGCGCCGCTTCCTGTGTGAGGCAGGGTCGTACTCTGCGAATGTTGTAGAGCATGAACCTACAGGAACGGGTCACCGCCTTGATGTTAGTTGAGAACGACAGGGTGTTGTCCAGGATCACGCCAAGGTTCTTAGCACTCTGGGAGGAGGACACAATGGAGTTGTCAACCGTGATGGCGAGATCATGGAACGGGCAGTCCTTCCCCGGGAGGAAGAGCAGCTCTGTCTTGCCGAGGTTCCGCTTGAGGTGGTGATCCGTCATCCACACTGATATGTCTGCCAGACATGCAGAGATGCGATTCGCCACCTGGTTATCAGAAGGGGGAAAGGAGAAGATTAATTGTGTGTCGTCTGCATAGCAATGATAGGAGAGACCATGTGAGGATATGACAGAGCCAAGTGACTTGGTGTATAGCGAGAATAGGAGAGGGCCTAGAACAGAGCCCTGGGGGACACCAGTGGTGAGAGCACGTGGTGCGGAGACAGATTCTCGCCACGCCACCTGGTAGGAGCGACCTGTCAGGTAGGACGCAATCCAAGCGTGGGCCGCGCCGGAGATGCCCAACTCGGAGAGGGTGGAGAGGAGGATCTGATGTATCAAAGGCAGCCGATAGGTCTAGAAGGATGAGAGCAGGGGAGAGAGAGTTAGCTTTATCAGTGTGGAGCGCCTCCGTGACACAGAGAAGAGCAGTCTCAGTTGAATGACTAGTCTTGAAACCTGACTGATTTGGATCAAGAAGGTCATTCTGAGAGAGATAGCAGGAGAGCTGGCCAAGGACGGCACGTTCAAGAGTTTTGGAGAGAAAAGAAAGAAGGGATACTGGTCTGTAGTTGTTGACATCGGAGGGATCGAGTGTAGGTTTTTTCAGAAGGGGTGCAACTCTCGCTCTCACAGGGTAGGGCAGTGTGAGCAGAACCAGCGGTGTCGTTTGACTTAGCAAACGAGGATCGGATGTCGTCGACCTTCTTTTCAAAATGGTTGACGAAGTCATCCGCAGAGAGGGAGGAGGGGGGGGGGGGGGGGGGGAGGATTCAGGAGGGAGGAGAAGGTGGCAAAGAGCTTCCTAGGGTTAGAGGCAGATGCTTGGAATTTAGAGTGGTAGAAAGTGGCTTTAGCAGCAGAGACAGAAGAGGAGAATGTAGAGAGGAGGGAGTGAAAGGATGCCAGGTCCGCAGGGAGGCGAGTTTTCCTCCATTTCCGCTCGGCTGCCCGGAGCCCTGTTCTGTGAGCTCGCAATGAGTCGTCGAGCCACGGAGCAGGAGGGGAGGACCGAGCCGGCCTGGAGGAAAGGGTACATAGAGTTTCAAAGGATGCAGAAAATGAGGAGAGGAGGGTTGAGGAGGAAGAATCAGGAGATAGGTTGGAGAAGGTTTGAGCAGAGGGAAGAGATGATAGGATGGAAGAGGAGAGAGTAGCGGGGGAGAGAGAGCGAAGGTTGGGACGGCGCGATACCATCCGAGTAGGGGCAGTGTGGGAAGTGTTGGATGAGAGCGAGAGGGAAAAGGATACAAGGTAGTGGTCGGAGACTTGGAGGGGAGTTGCAATGAGATTAGTGGAAGAACAGCATCTAGTAAAGATGAAGTCAAGCGTATTGCCTGCCTTGTGAGTAGGGGGGGGAGGTGAGAGGGTGAGGTCAAAAGAGGAGAGGAGTGGAAAGAAGGAGGCAGAGAGGAATGAGTCAAAGGTAGACGTGGGGAGGTTAAAGTCACCCAGAACTGTGAGAGGTGAGCCATCCTCAGGAAAGGAACTTATCAAGGCGTCAAGCTCATTGATGAACTCTCCAAGGGAACCTGGAGGGCGATAAATGATAAGGATGTTAAGCTTGAAAGGGCTGGTAACTGTGACAGCATGGAATTCAAAGGAGGCGATAGACAGATGGGTCAGGGGAGAAAGAGAGAATGTCCACTTGGGAGAGATGAGGATCCCAGTGCCACCACCCCGCTGACCAGAAGCTCGTGGGCAGACGAGGAGAGAGCAGTAGGAGTAGCAGTGTTATCTGTGGTAATCCATGTTTCCGTCAGTGCCACGAAGTCGAGGGACTGGAGGGAAGCATAGGCTGAGATGAACTCTGCCTTGTTGGCCGCAGATCGGCAGTTCCAGAGGCTGCCGGAGACCTGGAACTCCACGTGGGTCGTGCGCGCTGGGACCACCAGGTTAGAGTGGCGGCGGCCACGCGGTGTGAAGCGTTTGTATGGTCTGTGCAGAGAGGAGAGAAGAGGGATAGACAGACACATAGTTGACAGGCTACAGAAGAGGCTACGCTAATGCAAAGGAGATTGGAATGACAAGTGGACTACACGTCTCGAATGTTCAGAAAGTTAAGCTTACGTTGCAAAAAATCTTATTGACTAAAATGATACAGTGCTGCTGGCTGGCTGGTGAAGTAGGCTAGCTAGCAGTGGCTGCGTTGTTGACTTAGTTTGAAAGTGTAGCTGGCTAGGTAGCCTCGGTAACTGGCTAGGTAACCTTGACAATTACTCTAAACTACACAATTATCTTGGATACAAAGACAGCAAAGACAGCAAAGACAACTATGTAGCTAGCTAACACTACACTAATCAAGTCGTTCCGTTGTAATGTAATAGTTTCTACAGTGCTGCTATTCGGTAGACGGTAGACGTTGGCTAGCTGGCTAGCTGCTGGCCAGCTAGCAGTGTTGCCTACGTTAGAAGGACGAAAATAGCTGGCTAGCTAACCTCGGTAATTACGATAATTACTCTAAGCTACACAATTATCCTGGATACAAGACAGCAAAGACAACTATGTAGCTAGCTAACACTACACTAATCAAGTCGTTCCGTTGTAATGTAATAGTTTCTACAGTGCTGCTATTCGGTAGACGGTAGACGTTGGCTAGCTGGCTAGCTGCTAGCAGCTAGCAGTGTTGACTACGTTGACTACGTTAGAGGGACGAAAATAGCTGGCTAGCTCGGTAATTACGATAATTACTCTAAACTACACAATTATCTTTGATACAAAGACGGCTATGTAGCTAGCTTGTACTGTAATGAAATGTAATACTACCTGCGGAGCGAAATGCGAAATGCGACCACTCGCTCCAAACCGGAAGCCATACTATAGATAGAGAACCACTACCAGACAGGTATTAACCTGCTGAACTGAAAAGAGTAGGATAGATAGAGAACCACTACCAGACAGGTATTAACCTGCTGAACTGAAAAGAGTAGGATAGATAGAGAACCACTATTAACCTGCTGAACTGAAAAGAGTAGGATAGATAGAGAACCACTACCAGACAGGTATTAACCTGTTGAACTGAAAAGAGTAGGATAGATAGAGAACCACTACCAGACAGGTATTAACCTGCTGAACTGAAAAGAGTAGGATAGATAGAGAACCACTACCAGACAGGTATTAACCTGCTGAACTGAAAAGAGTAGAATAGATAGAGAACCAGTACCAGACAGGTATTAACCTGCTGAACTGAAAAGTGAATAGAATGTGCAGATCTAGTTGCTCTCATGGGTGAGACAAAATAAGGTCAAACGATGCTTAAAATATCTCTGTAATGGAGCCAAAAGACTAACACAATACCCAGCAAACATGTCCACGTTGGCACAATGTGGCCCCAATGCAGGCTAAAATATTAGCCCCACATAGGGTTGATGTACCTTCGCACATGGCCTCTACATTGAGGGCAGCCCTCACTTTGCCTAAAATAAGCCCACCATTTTGGATCAGCTGCTTGTTACATTGTATCAGAAAGACAAAGTAGTTGCTATCATAAACACTGAACAAAAGTATAAAACACAGTATATAAAGTCTTGGTCCCATGTTTCATGAGCCAAAATAAAAGATCCAAGAAATGTTCCATACACATTTGAGGGAGCGTGCAATTGGCATGCTGACTGCAGGAATATCCAACAGAGCTCTTGCCAGAGAATTGAATGTTCATTTTTCTACAATAAGCCACCTCCGTTACACACACAGTTACCAGTTTTAGTTTTTCATACCACATGCGCTTATTTCAGTCTTTTACAGACTCATTGGCTGTATACTAGTTGTTTTTTTTAAATGTTTTTTTTGTGTATTTTACCCCCTTTTTCAATCTTGTCTCATCGCTGCACCTCCCCAAGGGGTTTGGGTTCACACATCCTCCGAAACATGACCCTCCAAACCGCGCTTAACACAACACGTTCAACTGACTACTGGGGTCAGCCTGCAGGCACCCAGCACGCCACAAGGAGTCGCTAGAACGTGATAAGCCAAGTTAAGCCCCCCTGGCTAAACCCTCCCCTAACCCAAACGACACTGTGCGCCGCCCTATGGGACTCCCGATCACTGCCGGTTGTGACACAGCCTGGGAATGAACCCGGGTCTGTAGTGACGCCTCTAGCACTGCGAAGCGCTGCGCCACTCGGGAGGCCCACAATACTTTAAAATAATTACATTACACAAAAGTTTAACTGCAACGACACTGTCAGTAACGGTTGCATACATTTTGTGACCTTAGAAGGTTCTATCTGAAAAAATATGATTCCGAGATAATTGGCTTTAAAGTTCCGAACCCTCATTGGTTTCACTGTTGTCAGCAATTTCTCTTATATTATTTTTTAACTCAACTAAATTCGAGTATTTTCAAACCACGCCCCCGGATATTCTAACGAGCCCCCGCCTCTACATCATGTTGGACTGGTGTGGGCTGGCCCGGTGTGGGCTAGCCCGTGTTGGACTGGTGTGGGCTGGCCTGTGCTGGGCCAGCCCGTGTTGGGCTTGGTGTGGGTCAACCCGTGTTGGGTTTGGTTTGGGTCAACCCGTGTTGGACTGGTTTAAGCTAGCCTGTTGGGCTTGGTGTGGGTCAACCCGTGTTGGGTTTGGTGTGGGTCAACCCGTGTTGGACTGGTTTAAGCTAGCCTGTTGGGCTTGGTGTGGGCCAGCCCGTGTTGGGCTTGGTGTGGGTCAACCCGTGTTGGGTTTGGTGTGGGTCAACCCATGTTGGACTGGTTTAAGCTAGCCTGTTGGGCTTGGTGTGGGCCAGCCCGTGTTGGGCTTGGTGTGGGTCAACCCGTGTTGGGTTTGGTGTGGGTCAACCCGTGTTGGACTGGTTTAAGCTAGCCTGTTGGGCTTGGTGTGGGCCAGCCCGTGTTGGGCTTGGTGTGGGTCAACCCGTGTTGGACTGGTGTGAGCTTTGTATGGGCCAGCCCTTTGGGGGCCAATGGGGTCCTGTTTGCTGGGTATGAATTGAGTGACAGCACAGCAGTTGAGCTTCTCTATCCAGTTAAAAGTTAACCAACCACGGGTGGCCTCACATGCCCATACCTCACATGCCCATACCTCACATGCCCATATCTAAAACGTATACGAAGGTGAAAATGGAAATACAGTCTAAAGCCGGGACTTTCAACATTCTACTAACTGTAAATTTGACTTTTGACACAAATCATCTAATTTGACAACTTTCCCAACAAGCTAGACAAAAAAATAGAACGTATGAAATATTGGTCTTCTCTGCTATTCAAATCAGAAATAGTTTTTACCCAATACAGCTGCTTTAGTAACCGCATCAACTACTTTCTCTCAACTTTGAAGTAATAACTCACTTTGAGGTCCTCCCTCGCCTCCTCCAGAGAGCAGCAGGCGTGTTGTTCTTGCAGCCTGGAGATCTGACACACCACACACACCGGCTGCTTGTCCACCAGACAGTACAGCTTCAGTATCTCTCCAAGTGTAGCGCAGTAACCCTCCAAATATGACCCGGCCGCCGCAGCCCTCAGCCCCCTCTCCTTCACAAAGGCCTCGCACAGGTTCTTCAAGACCAGGTTCCTCGGCGGTCTGGATCCGGAAGCAGACAGCCTTCTCCTGCAGATGGGGCATTCCTGGTATTCCCGGTGTTCCCAGTACTGCTGCAGGCAGGGTTTACAGAAGCTATGGCTGCAGGAGAGGAGGACGGGGTCTCTGTAGATGTCACAGCACACAGGACAGGAGAGATCCTCTTCTGGGAGGGAAGACCCTCTCCTTTCGTTGGTTGTTGGTTTGTTTTTCACTGCTGGTCCTGTGTGTGCGTGTGTCCACCAGACGGTGCACTGTTAAATTTAGTTTCACTTTCTTTACAAATTCAAGACCCAGAAGTTGTTAGAATCAAACTTTTAAACACTTTAAACTGAAATATAAAATCTACGATACAGTATATTTTCTTCATACAGTACAAACCTTAACTGATATCCATTTTCACTGGAAAAGTCCAGACACGACACTCCGCAACAGGCAAAAAAGAGATAGAGCAGGTGCAGGGAGTGAGTGGGAGAGAGAGAGAGAGAGAGAGAGATAAAGAAATATAGGCCCTGGGTGGGTGGAGATTTCACTTAAGGACCAATGGAATGGTCTACAATGTGCAAACCCCGCCCACCCGGGGCATTTGGCCATGCAAAACGAACTCACCCAATGAGAGAGAGAGAGAGAGAGAGAGAGAGAGAGAGAGAGAGAGAGAGAGAGAGAGAGAGAGAGAGAGAGAGAGAGAGAGAGAGCGAGAGCGAGAGCGAGAGAGAGAGAGAGAGAGAGAGAGAGAGAGAGAGAGAGATCTACACAGTAGGCGGGGTCAAAACCATAGAGGTAGATAGAGCGCCCTTCTTTGATCTGTGCCATCCTGGCTTCTGTGACAGCATAGGCAACACCATTAAGGGCCATATCCATTTTCCTTCTATGAGTTGGTAATCAAACTGAAAGTGTGCCTACCTTCATGTTCAAATCCAACCAAAAGTGCACATGGTCGTCCATACCGGAGAGAAATGCACAAACTGAAGAAATGCACAAAGTGAGAAAGGCTATAGTGGGTCTTTTTTTGCGCTTAATTTCCAAATCATCCTAAAGGATATAAAAATGTATTGTGTAGCTCAATGAAGTTACTTATAGGTGAACTGGACATGAAGTGTGAAAATGCTTAGGTACCATTGACTTGCATTGGATTCGTGCCGTAAATGCTAAACAGTTTGATTTGAAACAGTGGCCAGGTAAACAAAACCAAAGCATCTGTTGCTGTCATAGCGTCCTCCCCCAACAGGACGGGTAGCCTATCCTCATCTGTTGCTGTCATAGCGTCCTCCCCCAACAGGACGGGTAGCCTATCCTCATCTGTTGCTGTCATAGCGTCCTCCCCCAACAGGACGGGTAGCCTATCCTCATCTGTTGCTGTCATAGCGTCCTCCCCCAACAGGACGGGTAGCCTATCCTCATCTGTTGCTGTCATAGCGTCCTCCCCCAACAGGACGGGTAGCCTATCCTCATCTGTTGCTGTCATAGCGTCCTCCCCCAACAGGACGGGTAGCCTATCCTCATCTGTTGCTGTCATAGCTTCCTCCCCCAACAGGACGGGTAGCCTATCCTCATCAGAGAGGTCTTTCTTGTCCATAGACTGCTGAATGTAATGTGGGTGAACTATCCAAGTCCCGGTCTAAAGAGAGAGATAATTGTTGGTTTTTAGCCTAGGACTAGCTAGGTTTAATCTGTGTCCAGGAAGTCGTCCCTCACTGTTGTGAATCAAACCAGTGTCAGTGTTGAGTCTGGTCCTGATTGGTAACACTGGCCAGGGTCGGGGTGCAGCAGGAAACGCCATCCCGGTCAGAGAGGCGTTCTGAGGCGTTCTTCTCTCTGGTTGCCGTGACCACAGAGTGCCAGTGTTGGACCGGGCCAGCTGCTGCTACCGCTACCGGACCGACCGGACCGACTCCCCCGCTGCCGCCATGTCACCGTCATCGACACAATGGGCGTTTCCATGGAAACGGTGCAGGGCAGAGTGTGTTGTTCTCTCCGCCCCACGCGTTCCTGCTGGTGATCAGGGGGTGAGGTTCACAGAGGAGGAGAGGAACGCCGTGGTGAGGTGGATCCAGGAGAACTTTGGAGAAGAGTCTTTAATGTACACCATGGTGCTGTTCACTGGGGGAGACCAGCTAGAGGGGAAACCAGTGGAGGACCTACTGAAGGACAACAGTCAACTGCTACAACTAATCAGTACCTGCAGGGGCAGATATCATGTCTTCAACAACAAGGAGAAAGGTGACCACACTCAGGTCACAGAGCTGCTGGAGAAGATAGAGGAGATGGTGGAGAGCAATGGTGGAAACCACTTCAATGTCAACACACACCCAATAAGGGAGAAAGAAGGGTCTGGTGTGGTGGTCACCATGGTGATGTTAGTGGCAGTTGGCGCTGTGTTCAAATTGATCGTTGATGACTTATGGAGCAAAATACAAGATGGTGGGAACCTGGAGAGAAACGGACAGTGAAAGGTTGACTACTGAGAAAATGATTATCAATGTGTTATTACTAAATTAGAGCTTTGATCTAAGCTTTGGTTAGACTCATTCCTGTAATTTATGTGAGTGTAAATTATAGTCATATGTCATTCAAGGAGAAAATATTAAGCAATACTGTATCATGTATTGTTTTATCTAACACATTTGTATGCTGATATAACATTATGTAAAAAGAATAATTACATCAAATGATGGGAAAAAAAAAGAAATACATTTTAAATAAATAAAATAGAATTAGCGTATCATTTTATGACCAAATAAAATTATTTAACAAATGAATGAAAAGCAAATATATACTGTCTCTTCAAACAGTAGATACGTGTTTTACCATGTGCATATGTTTATGGTTTTACGAGCAGATAATTAATTCACAGACAGTACATGTACAGATGAATATGGGAAACGCATAAGAATTAGGGGGTAGGTCTATAGGAATCGTTATCTCTTATAGAACATGCTTGGAAATGGGACGATATGTCTGATTCATCCGATCCGCTAGGTGGCAGCATTGAGAATGTGGACGTGGAACAAAATCAGCAGAACCAGTCACTACTTCCCTTGCGCTGTGGATTCATGTGCGTTATTGTTTATCTTTGAATGCAAAAGTGTTTATTGCAAACGGGGATTGCAATTATTTCCTGATATAACTGTACTGGCTTCTCAGTAAACCGACTCTGAACACCCATGCCCGCCTCAGATTGTTGCCTTCGTCTCTGCAGGTAGGCTATTTGATGTCTCTTGCAGTCGTAACTAGCTAGCTGATGGTTAGCTAGCTCTGGTCCAGTGCGTGTTATTCTATTTAGGAGCAACTCGTTGTTTTCGCGTGATTAGACCAGAGCAAGCTGACCAAGCGTCATAAATCAGCCAATCAACTGAGTAACTACAGTAGCTATCGCTTTCCACAATGTAAGCTATCAAATAAACTTTGCTGCAAGTATCTAACTGTCGAGTTAATTGTCAATATGTAATCAATGCATTATTCATCCAAAAGTAACTTAGGTACTGCTTCGTTTTGCACCAACAGAATGCATTTGGTTGACTTTTTTTTCTCTCATTAAAAAAAGAGATCTCTCTTGCAGCAAAATATAGTGTTGAATTTCACAATGAAGATCTATTTATCCTATAATTATTTCATGGATTTTTAGGTTAGGGATGTGAAAGGTTTAAAAACCAATCAGGGGGTCTTTCTCACCAATAAGTTTATTTAATATATCTACTTTGGAGAGAATGCTATTGGTTTCCTTATTCTTCTTAATCAATTTGAGTCAAATTTATATTCTTCAATCTTACATTGTACGTTTAATTTTCTCTCAATTCTAATATTCTTATTTACTTTCTCTCCATTGAATCCATTATTTCGTACAGATGATGACCAGCTCTGTCTTTAAAGGAGAGGACAAGACATCCCCCACAGGGTTCCAGCCTAGAACTACAAGACCCTAGAATGATGACCAGCTCTGTCTTTAAAGGATAGGACAAGACATCCCCCATATGGTTCCAGCCTAGAGCTACAGGACCCTAGAATGATGACCAGCTCTGTCTTTAAAGGATAGGACAAGACATCCCCCATATGGTTCCAGCCTAGAGCTACAGGACCCTAGAATGATGACCAGCTCTGTCTTTAAAGGAGAGGACAAGACATCCCCCACAGGGTTCCAGTCTAGAGCTACAGGACCCTGAGACATTAGTTTAACAGAACCAGTTTCTCTGCCCAGATTGAGACTAGGGGTAATGTTCCCCTGCTCAGACGTTGCATTCATCAACCAATGGTTGCCTGCCACGCCATCAACTGTGTCATCGACTGACAGATTGCTATAACATGATTTGGTTAGTTGAAACTTAAAATACATATCCAGGCGCTGTGAGGTCAGGCGTCAGCAACTTCTGAGCAGAGGAACGCGCCTTACATTAACTCAAAATGGAGGGAGGAGATTTACTGCATAGCGTTAGCCTGAATCGACTCAAAATGGAGGGAGGAGATTTACTGCATAGCTGCATGGCTGCTGTCGTTTCTTTACCTATCGTGAGACTCCACAGACTAACGAAGGATCAACTGTCTCTCGCTGCTCAGAAGAACAATAACAAACCAGGCAGAAAACCAACGAAGAACAACTTCACCACCACCAGAGGAAAGAAACAATCCACAGGAAAAGGAAATGACTCTGCTGACAGCAAAAGTGTTTCTAGCCAGGAATCACCGGCCCCTAAGTGGTGGGGTCGCCCCAAGGGAACCAAAAACAAACCCAAAATAAGTCTACAACTCTCCAGCGCCATCTTGAGGCCTGACGAGATAAAACAAGAGGTAGGTTTATACTTGTGGCTTTTAAATTAACATTTAATTGAGATCTTGTATCGCATTTGTATCTTTCTGAGTGAATGTTACAGCTATATGTTTACTAGATATCTGTCTGTGTGAATGTTACAGCTATATGTTTACTAGATATGTCTGTTTGAATGTTACAGATATATTTTTACTAGATATCTGTCTGTGTGAATGTTACAGCTATATGTTTACTAGATATCTGTCTGTGTGAATGTTACAGCTATATGTTTACTAGATATCTGTCTGTTTGAATGTTACAGATATATGTTTACTAGATATCTGTCTGTGAATGTTACAGCTATACGTTTACTAGATATCTGTCTGTGTGAATGTTACAGATATATGTTTACTAGATATGTCTGTGTTAATGTTACAGATATATGTTTACTAGATATCTGGCTGTGTGAATGTTACACTAATGGTCAAAAGCTTTAAAACACCTACTCATTCAAGGTTTTTCTTTATTTTTACTATTTTCTACATTGTAGAATAATAGTGAAGACATCAAAACTATGAAATAATACATATGGAATCAAGAAGTAACCAAAAGTGTTAAACAAATAAAAATATATTTGCGATTCTTCAAATAGCCACCCTTTGCCTTGATGACAGCTTTGCACACTCTTGGCATTCTCTCAGCTTCATGAGGTAGTCACCTGGAGTGCATTTCAATTAACAGGTGTGCCTTGTTAATTTGTGGAATTTCTTTCCTCAATGTGTTTGAGCCAATCAGTTTTGTTGTGAGAAGGGGGGTATACAGAAGATAGCCCTATTTGGTAAAATACCAAGTCCATATTATGGCAAGAAGAGGTCAAATAAGCAAAGAGAAATGACAGTCCATCATTACTTAAAGACATGAAGGTCAGTCAATACAGGAAATTAAGAACTTTGAAAGTTTCTTCAAGTGCAGTTGCAAAAACCATCAAGCGCTATGATGAAACTGGCTCTCATGAGGACCGCCACAGGAATGGAAGACCCAGAGTTACCTCTGCTGTAGCGGAAAAGTTCATAAGAGTTGCTTGCCTCAAAAATTGCAGCCCAAGTAACAGACACATCTCAACATCAACTGTTCAGAGGAGAATGTGTGAATCAGGCCTTCATGGTGGAATTGCTGCAAAGAAACCACTACTAAAGGACACCAACAAGAAGAAGAGACTTGCTTGGACCAAGAAACACGAGCAATGGACATTAGACCGGTGGAAATCTGTCCTTTGGTCTGGAGTCCAAATTGGAGATTTTTGGTTCCAACCGCTGTGTCTTTGTGAGATGCGGTGTGGGTGAACAGATCTCTGCATGTGTATTTCCCACCGTAAAGCATGGAGGAGGTGTTATGGTGTGGGGGTGCTTTGCTGGTGACACTGTCTGTGATTTATGTAGAATTCAAGGCACACTTGACCAACATGGCTACCACAGCATTCTGCAGCGATACGCCATCACATCTGGTTTGCACTTAGTCCCACTATCATTTGTTTTTCAACAGAACAATGACCCAACACACCTTCAGGCCGTATAAGGGCTATTTTACCAAGAAGGAGAGCGATGGAGTGCTGCATCAGATGACCTGGCCTCCACAATCCCCCGACCTCAACCAAATTGAGATGGTTTGGGATGAGTCGGTCCGCATAGTGAAGGAAAAGCAGCCAACATGTTCAGCATATGTGGGGAACTCCTCCTAGACTGTTGGAAAAGCATTCCAGGTGAAGCTGGTTGAGAGAATGCCAATAGTGTGCAAAGCTGTCAAGGCAAAGGGTGGCTATTTGAAAGATGTCAAATATTTTGATTTAACACTTTTTTACTACATGATTCCATATGTGTCATTTCATAGTTTTGATGTCTTCACTATTATTCTACAATGTAGAAAATAGTACAAATAAAGAAAAACCCTTGAATGAGCAGGTGTTCTAAAGCTTTTGACCGGCAGTGTATGTTTACTATATATCTGTCTGTGTGAATGCTGCTGGTATATGTTTTACTAGATATCTTGACGTATCATACAACCAACGCTGAAGTCTCCTCTTGGAAAATAAAGCTATTCTATTCTAAACCAGGTGAAACAAGAGATGGACGAGCTGCCTATCGAAATGAGAAGTGATGAACACTGGTTGAACTCTGTGAAGCCAGAGAGCTACGACCCAGAGATGGGTAACACCAGGGGACCTACAGAGAGCGACCCCAGGACAGATGCACATCACCTGGGTATCAAGACGGAGGATGCCCCCCTGTACCACCAGGAAGGAGGGAGGCGGCTGCGGTCGTCTACCGTTCAGCTGCTCAATCTGGCTGCGTTGCGGTCCGAGACGGAATGGTGGCCTCGCAACCAGAAGGTCCGCCGGTTCCCGTGTCCAGATTGCGGCCAGAAGTTCTTCTCCAAAACCACACTGGAGTTACATTCCCGGATCCACACCCGGTACCAGCCGTACTCCTGTGAGGTGTGCCATAAAACCTTCTCCCGGAAAGGCGGTCTGGTCGAGCACCGACCAATCCATACGGCGGAACGCCCCTTCGCCTGCCTCCAATGTGGCAGAACCTTCACGTTCAAATCCAACCTGACCCGCCACATGCGTTTCCACGGTGACGCGCGGCCCTACGTCTGCTCCCAGTGCGGCCAAGGCTTCAAGATCTCCGCCCAACTCAAGAGCCACATGATTTCCCACAGCGGGAATAAACCGTACGTGTGCCCGGAGTGCGGCCAGTGTTTTGTCCGTTACATGAGTCTGAAGTATCACCGGCTGAGCCACACCGGCGAGCGCCCGCTGTCCTGCCCAGAGTGTCCCATGACCTTTGCCCGGCCGCACACCCTTATGATCCACCGGCGACAGCACACCGGGGAGACGCCGTTCTCTTGCCAGGACTGCGGGAAGAGGTTCAAACAGGGGTGCCAACTGAAAGACCACGTTAGAAGGAAACACACAGGGGAGAAACCATACAAATGCTCCGAATGTGACAAGTGCTTCGTCACTTCGGCGTCCCGTAAAGTGCACATGGTTGTCCACACAGGAGAGAAGCCGTACAAATGCACAGAGTGCTGTAGGAGCTACAGTCAGAGTGGGGGCCTGAAGAGGCACAGGTGTGAGCAGCAACCCAGGTGAGAGGAACCTCGGGCTACGCCCCAAATGGCATCCTATTCTCTAAGTAGTGCACTAGGGACCATAAGGCTCTGGTCAAAAGTAGTGCATTATATAGGGAATAGGGCTCTGGTCAAAAGTAGTGCACTATAATAGGGAATAGGGTGCCATTTGGGACATAGACCCAGTGTTCTGAGTGTAGGAACTGGAGAGTGGATCCTTAAAGCAGTACAGCTGTAAGCAGCCACGTAGGTGACAGAAGCCAGGTGAGAGGAGTCTCAGGTGTCCTGAGTTGGGAAACTGGCCTTTGTTTATGCAGGATTTAAAGAAGCAATCTGGGATCGGTACATACATTTTTTTAAACTTTGATTCTTGAGGAATATAACTTAGAAATGCCTCTTGAATTTTGTTAAATTGTCTGACCCCATCAGAACTCTAAGTATATGATCGCCTCACCAGGGAAAACAATAGGCTGTTCCATTGACTGTTCTATCAGTTATTGATCCCTCAATAAAATGATCTGTTTTCACTGTGATGCAGTCCCACTCTCACCTGATGTGTGATGTGAACGTTCAGGGCCGGTTTCCCAGACGCAGATTAAGCCAAGTCCTGGAATTAAAAGCAGGAGAATCTCCAGTGAAATAGGTTTTTATCCCAGCGCTAGGCTTCATCTGTGTCCGGGAAACCGGCCCTCGATGTTGTAAAACAGACAGTCTTTGTATTGAAACTTTGTATAGAAAACATCTACTATCTACTATTAATGGCATGGTTAGTAGAGACTGACAGCCTTTTGTTGGAGAGGATTATTAGGATGTATAGAACAGGTATGTACCATGATGATGGGTGGAACGGAGCAAATGGAATGGCTTCTAGCACATGGAAACCATATGTTTGATGTATCTGATGCCATTCCATCTATTCCGATCCAGTTATTCACCACAAGCCCGTCCTCCCCAATTAAGGTGCCACCAACTTCCTGTGGTGCCATGCTTATGTCATTTTTGCCCAACTGATTAATAGAACTGATCGATAAACGTGTGTGTGAATGATAAGGGTTAGTCAAAAAGAGAAGACCGTAAAAGTGCTGGTTTAAACAACACTGACAGGTTCAGGCTCTTTAAGGGATGATGGAGAAGATTACAATATAACTGAAGAATCACACTGCTTAAAGGTGAGATCCCTTTCAGCTACTAAACCAGAGCCGTGTCTTACGTATCCAGCAGGTTAGTGTGATTAACAGGGTTGGCTGTAGGAAGGATCTATGTGACATTTTGCTTTGACCTTTGACCTTGTAGCCTAACGGGGCAGTTGAAGGGCACTACGAAACACGCCAGCACTGCATGAACTTGAGAGTTGACTAAAAGTAGTTGTATGAATCTGCTATATTCTTAGCTAACTAAATGGACTACGAATATATGTATTTTTACTTATACTGATTGAGGTATATTAACGATGTAAAAATAATCTGAAATATAACAGGAATCAATTTCAGATTGCTGCAATATTGCTTGCTATAAGTTACATTGGGACAATGTTCAGTCATTTGGTGACCTGTTTTTCTTGAAGCGACTTTTAGTTTTTTTATTAACTAAACCACACCTGTTTTATTGATAAGGTCATTCCATGGCACTTCCTGTAACCCCTACTGCTCCAGGGACACTGTTGATAATGGCTGACCTTGGCTTTGACCTCAGCTCTTCAGGCTGTCTCAGGGGGATATACAAGCATTTCCAATTCACACAAGTACACACTTGTACAGGTGTGAAATAGGACAAATAGAAGCACCTGCGTACCATACTGTCGAGGTAAATGTTATTAAATATTTGCTTAAGTCGGGGGAAGGAATTACCGGGAAGATTAAAATAACTTTTTGATAATGAACAAAAAACGAAGTGATGCTGTAACGCCTGGGCTGCCAGGAGGATTAGTAGTTGATTACCAGAATCTAGTCAAATATTCTGACATGTTTTTAATAAATGCTTTAAATCAATATATATAGTAGTGTTAGATTGTATTTCTAATATTTTGATTGCACATCTATTACACACACTAAACAATATAGAAGACTACCACAGCTGTTACACACACTAAACAATAAAGAAGACTACCACAGCTGTTACACACTAAACAATAAAGAAGACTACCACAGCTGTTACACACTGAACAATAAAGAAGACTACCACAGCTGTTACACACACTAAACAATAAAGAAGACTACCACAGCTGTTACACACTGAACAATAAAGAAGACTACCACAGCTGTTACACACTGAACAATAAAGAAGACTACCACAGCTGTTACACACTGAACAATAAAGAAGACTACCACAGCTGTTACACACACTAAACAATAAAGAAGACTACCACAGCTGTTACACACTAAACAATAAAGAAGACTACCACAGCTGTTACACACACTAAACAATAAAGAAGACTACCACAGCTGTTACACACTGAACAATAAAGAAGACTACCACAGCTGTTACACACTACACAATAAAGAAGACTACCACAGCTGTTACACACTGAACAATAAAGAAGACTACCACAGCTGTTACACACTGAACAATAAAGAAGACTACCACAGCTGTTACACACTGAACAATAAAGAAGACTACCACAGCTGTTACACACTAAACAATAAAGAAGACTACCACAGCTGTTACACACTGAACAATAAAGAAGACTACCACAGCTGTTACACACTACACAATAAAGAAGACTACCACAGCTGTTACACACTGAACAATAAAGAAGACTACCACAGCTGTTACACACTGAACAATAAAGAAGACTACCGCAGCTGTTACACACTGAACAATAAAGAAGACTACCACAGCTGTGACAGTATGGCTGAGGTAATTAGAGGAGAGCAGACTGACTCAGGTAAGAAGCCCCTCAGAACGAGCTTTTCATTTTCTGCGGGGGTGTCTTGACTTTTACTGGTTTCAGGTTCTGGAATGTAGTAATTTACAGGACTCATTGAGATTGTCTCTGATTTTCTCTGGGCAGAAAGCCACTGGCCTTATTGTTAAGAGTCTTATCGTTGCGGTCCCGTGTGGTGCACTTGCATATCAGTATCTCAGAGAGCCTTACTGACACTCATTTTTACTGTGTTTTGCATTTGATGTGATTCATGCTTTTCACTCTGTTGTTCATGCAGATAAGTTATGATTTAAACTAATGTGAAATCAACCAAATATTTCACCCTGTCATTGAATTTAGGTAAAAGTTGGGTGAAAAAAAAGGCAATTCCCTTAAGTTGATGACTTGGCAAATCCAACCATTTTTCCATGTTTATTCAACGTCATCACATTGAATATTTTGGTTTAAATTATGTGGAAACAACATTGATTCAACCATTTCTTTGCCCAGTAAGATGTGAGGTTAGAATAGTTCTGCTGGGTATGTCTGTAGGAGGAAAGAGTGCAACAGGAAACACCAAACTGGGAAGGAATGTCTTCACAGTAGAGGCTTCCTTTGTCTGTGACCACAGTGTCAGAATATAGAGTTCTGGATGGGACCAACATCACGGTCATGGAAACCCCAGGAGTAATCAGTGAGATGCCTGGATCTCTCTCGTCCTCATGTCCTCTACTGCTGGGGAGGTTCACTGTGAAGTGAATCCAGGAGAGCTTTGGATCACGGGCCTCAAAGTTCACCCGTGTGCTGTTCACACATAAAGACCGGTTGAAGGGTAAACCTATAATAACCTTCCTGAAGAGCCGTCCAGACCTTCAGGTGCTCAATGCAAACTGGTGGTGGATCCAATGTCTTCAACATTGAAGTCAAAGGCAACATTGGACAAGTTAAATGACTGCTTGAAAATATTGATACAGTATCATACCAGAACTGGGGATACTACTACATGGAACAGACAGATCAGAGCTGAAGAGCAAAGAAAGACAATATTTTACAATATACATTTTCTGCCTTACAGGAGGCAAAACATTTTCTGACAAAATATCTAGCACAACTAGCTACATTAAGTTGTCTCTTCAAACAGTAGCTACGTGTATTACTATGTGGTTATGTTTAGGGTGCAGATAATTAATTCAAGACAGTACATGCATAGATGAAAAGAGAAAATCCATAAGAATTAGGTCTATAAGAATATCTCTTATAGAACATACTGTAGTATGGAAATGGAACGAAATGTCTTCATCCGCTCCGCTGGGTGGCAGCACTGAGAATGTGTTGGTCTTGGAACAAAATCAGCAACAGTAGTCACTACTTCCCTTGCGCTGTGGATACATGTGGTATTATTTACCTTGGAATGCAACAGTGTTTCTTGCAAACGGGGAATGCAATTATTTCTCTGAAATGAAATGCACTGGCTTCTCAGTAAACCGACTCGTACCAGACATGACCACTGCAGATGTTGCCTCCGTCCCTGCAGGTAGGCCATTAGATGTCTCTTGCAGTAGTAGACCAGAGCTAGCTGACCAAGCATCATCGACTAGCTAGCTACTAAATAACTACAGTAGCTATCGCTTTCCACAATGCAAGCTATCAAATAAACTAAGCTGCAAATATCCAACGGTGGAGTTGATTATCAATATATAATCAATGCGGTATTCATCCAAAAGTAACTTTAGATACGGATTCGTTTTGCACCAACAGAATGCATTTGGTAGACTTTATTTTATACTTAAAAAATACTTACAGCAACATGTAATTAGTGTTGTATTTCACCATGAAGTAATATTTAACCTAGAGTTATCTTGTGGATTTTTAGTTTGGGGATGTTAAAAGTAATAATAAAAACGGTCTGAGACACCAATAATTGTTTATTTAAAGCTGCAATATGTAACTTTTTGGGCTACCGGACCAAATTCACATAGAAATTTGAACATCCCCCACAGGGTTCCAGCCTAGAGCTACAGGACCCTGAGACATTAGTTTAACAGAACCAGTTTCTCTGCCCAGATAGATCTGTCATTCTCATTAAAAGCAAGTCTCAGAAGTGGTAGATCTGTTCTATGTGTACTATTTCTATGCTTCCCGTTCATAAGATTTGTTTTTGCATCTTTTACTTTCATTTTTGTACACCAGCTTCAAACAGCTGAAGATACGATATTGGTTATGGAAAAGATACTTCACAGTGGTTTAGATGATACAAGGATTCTCTACACTATATATGCTTGTTTTGTCACATAAACTGAAAGTAGGTGAACTATTCAAATGTTATCAACCAGGAAATGGCGGAGGGATTTCTGCATCGGGCATCTTTACTATATTAATGTATCTACTTTGGAGAGGTGATACTATTCATTTCCCTTATTCTTATTTTGGTCAATTCTATTTTTTTCTAGTTGATATGCTTCTTTTCTTTCTTTGTAGGCTTAATTTTCTCAATTCTTATTTACTTTGTCTCCATTGTATCTATTGTTTCTTACAGATGATGACCAGCTCTGTCTTTAAAGGAGAGGGCAAGACATCCCCCACATGGTTCCAGCCTAGAGCTACAGGACCCTAGAATGATGACCAGCTCTGTCTTTAAAGGAGAGGACAAGACATCCCCCACAGGGTTCCAGCCTAGAGCTACAAGACCCTAGAATGATGACCAGCTCTGTCTTTAAAGGAGAGGACAAGACATCCCCCACATGGTTCCAGCCTAGAGCTACAAGACCCTAGAATGATGACCAGCTCTGTCTTTAAAGGAGAGGACAAGACATCCCCCACAGGGTTCCAGCCTAGAGCTACAAGACCCTAGAATGATGAACAGCTCTGTCTTTAAAGGAGAGGACAAGACATCCCCCACAGGGTTCCAGCCTAGAGCTACAAGACCCTAGAATGATGAACAGCTCTGTCTTTAAAGGAGAGGACAAGACATCCCCCACAGGGTTCCAGCCTAGAGCTACAAGACCCGAGAATGATGACCAGCTCTGTCTTTAAAGGAGAGGACAAGACATCCGCCACAGGGTTCCAGCCTAGAGCTACAAGACCCTAGAATGATGACCAGCTCTGTCTTTAAAGGAGAGGACAAGACATCCCCCACAGGGTTCCAGCCTAGAGCTACAAGACCCTAGAATGATGACCAGCTCTGTCTTTAAAGGAGAGGACAAGACATCCCCCACATGGTTCCAGTCTAGAGCTACAGGACCCTAGAATGATGACCAGCTCTGTCTTTAAAGGAGAGGACAAGACATCCCCCACAGGGTTCCAGTCTAGAGCTACAGGACCCTAGAATGATGACCAGCTCTGTCTTTAAAGGAGAGGACAAGACATCCCCCACAGGGTTCCAGTCTAGAGCTACAGGACCCTAGAATGATGACCAGCTCTGTGTTTAAAGGATAGGACAAGACATCCCCCACAGGGTTCCAGCCTAGAGCTACAGGACCCTGAGACATTAGTTTAACAGAACCAGTTTCTCTGCCCAGATTGAGACTAGGGGTAATGTTCCCGCTGCTCAGACGTTGCATTCATCAACCGTGTCATCGACTGACAGATTGCTATAACATGATTTGGTTAGTTGATACAATGCCTGGATAGGTATTTTAAATAAGATCTGTCAGGCGTCAGCACCTTTTGAGCAGAGAAACTCGCCTTACATCACCTCAAAATGGAGGGAGATAAACTCATTTCTTTACCTATCGTGAGACTCCACAGACTAACAAAGGATCAGCTGTCTCTCGCTGCTCAGAAGAACAATAACAAACCAGGCAGAAAACCAACGAAGAAGAAAAACTTCACCACCAGAGGAAAGAAACAATCCACAGGAAAAGGAAACAACTCTGCTGATAGCAAAAGTGTTTCTAGCCAGGAATCTAAGTGGTGGGGTCGCCCCAAGGGAACCAAAAACAAACCCAAAATAAGTCTACAACTCTCCAGCGCCATCTTGAGGCCTGACGAGATAAAACAAGAGGTAGGTTTAAACTTGTGGTTTTTAAATGAACATTTAATTGAGATCTTGTATCGCATTTGTATCTGTCTGTGTGAATGTTACAGCTATATGTTTACTAGATATCTGTCTGTGTGAATGTTAGTTATATGTTTACTAGATATCAGTCTGTGTGAAGGTTACAGCTATATGTTTACTAGATATCTGTCTGTGTGAATGTTGCAGCTATATGTTTACTAGATATCTGTCTGTTTGAAGGTTACAGCTATATGTTTACTAGATATGTCTGTGTGAAGGTTACAGCTATATGTTTACTAGATATCTGTCTGTTTGAAGGTTACAGCTATATGTTTACTAGATATCTGTCTGTGTGAATGTTAGTTATATGTTTACCAGATATGTCTGTGTGAATGTTACAGCTATATGTTTACTAGATATCTGTCTGTTTGAAGGTTACAGCTATATGTTTACTAGATATCTGTCTGTTTGAAGGTTACAGCTATATGTTTACTAGATATCTGTCTGTGTGAATGTTAGTTATATGTTTACTAGATATCTGTCTGTATGAAGGTTGCAGCTATATGTTTACTAGATATCTGTCTGTGTGAATGTTAGTTATATGTTTACTAGATATCTGTCTGTTTGAATGTTAGTTATATGTTTACTAGATATCTGTCTGTGTGAATGTTGCAGCTATATGTTTACTAGATATCTTGACTGGTTGTAAGTTTCCTCAGAGAAAAATAAAGATATTCTAATTTAAACCAGGTGAAACAAGAGACGGATGAGCTGCCTATCGGGACAAGAATTGAACTCTGGTTGAACGCTGTGAAGCCAGAGAGCTACGACCCAGAGATGGGTAACACCAAGGGACCTCCTACAGAGAGCGACCCCAAGACAGATGCACATCACCTGGGTATCAAGACAGAGGATGCCCCCCTGTACTTCCAAGATGTAAGGAGACGCCTGCGGTCGGCTACCAGCCAGCCGTTCAATCTGACTGCGTTCCGGTCCGACCCAGAATGGCGGCCTCGCAACCAGAAGGTCCGCCGGTTTCCGTGCCCAGATTGTGGACGGAAGTTCTTCTCCAAAACCACGCTGGAGTTCCACTCCCGGATCCACACACAGTACCGGCCGTACTCCTGCGAGGTGTGCCATAAGACGTTCTCCCGGAAAGCCGGCTTGGACGAACACCGGCCAATCCACGATGCGGAACGTCCTTTCGCCTGCCACCAATGTGGCAGGACCTTCACATTCAAATCCAACCTGACCCGGCACATGCGGTTCCACAGTGATGCACAGCCCTACATCTGCTCCCAGTGCGGCCAAGGCTTCAAGATCTCCGCCCACCTGAAGCGCCACATGACGGCCCACAGTGGGTGTAAACCGTACTTGTGCCCGGAGTGCAGCCAGAGTTACATGAGTTACATGAGTCTGAAGTATCACCGTCTGAGCCACACCGGCGAGCGCCCGCTGTCCTGCCCAGAGTGTCCCATGACCTTTGCCCGACCGCACACCCTTATGATCCACCGGCTGAAACACACCGGGGAGACGCCGTTCTCTTGCCGGGACTGTGGGAAGCAGTTCAAACAGAGGTGCAAGCTGAAAGACCACGTTAGAAGAAAACACACAGGGGAGAAACCTTACAAATGCTCCGATTGTGACAAGTGCTTTGTCACTTCGGCGTCCCGTAATGCACACATGGTTGTCCACACGGGAGAGAAGCCGTACAAATGCATGGAGTGTGGTATTAGCTACAGTCAGAGAGGGTATCTAACGCAGCACATGAGGAGACACACAGGGGAGAAACCATACAAATGCTCTGAGTGCGACAAGTGCTTTGTCAATTCTACGTTGCGTAAAGTGCATATGGTTGTCCACACAGGGGAGAAGCCGTACAAATGCACGCAGTGCGGTAAGAGCTACAGTCAGAGTGGGTCCCTGAAGAGGCACAGGTGTAAGAAGAAACCCAGGTGAGAGGAACCTCTGGGGTACATCCCAAATGCCACTCTATTCCCTATAAAGTACATTAGGGCCCACAGGGCTCTGGTCAAAAGTAGTGCACTATATGGAATAGGATGCCATTTGGGACACTGTCCTGGTGTTCTCAGTGTCGGAACTGGAGAGCAATGGAGAGTCGATCCTTAAAATGTAGCACAGGTGAAAAGAACCAGCTTATAGGATTCTCTGGTGTTCTGAGTAGGGAAACTGGACTTTGTTTATACAGGACTTAAAAAGGGACAATCTGTGATTGGTACATCCATTTTTGGACTTTTTGGACATGTAGCCATTGATTCTTGAAAAATATCACCTATAACTGCCTCATGAACTTACTGCAGTTAAACTGTCTTACCCCAATAGAACTCAAAATATAAGATCACCTGACCAGGGAAATCTCTAGGCCCATTCACTCTTCTCTCAATTATTGAACCCTCAATGAAATCAACCACTTTCACTGTGATGAAATCAACCACTTTCACTGTGATGCAGTTGAACTTACCTGATGTGTATTGTAAATGTTCAAGGAAGGTTTCCCAGACACAGATTAAGCCAAATCCTGAAGTAAAAAGCAAGAGAATCTCCATTGAAATAGGGTTTTATCCTAGGACTAGGCCCTCCTTGTAAAATAAAATAAAGAAGTTGTATTGAAACGGCCCAACTGGTTAACTGATGAATTGAACGGATCAATAAACGGACTTGTTTTACTGTATTGTGTGTATGTGTCTCCATAGTGGCAGCGTTGAGGCTGCTTCTGATTGGTAACACTGGGCAGGGTCAGAGTTCAGCAGGAAACACCATCATTGGCAGAGAAGCCTTCTGAGTGGACTTCTCTATGGTTGCCATGACCACAGATTGTGAGAGTTGGACCGGGCCAGCTGCTACTACCGCTAGAGGGTCAACCGGACGGGCCTCCTGCTGCTCCCGCCACGTCGTCCACACCCCGGGCCTTTCCGCCGCCACAGGATCCCACACGTTCCTGCTGGTGATCAGGGGGTGAGGTTCACAGAGGAGGAAAGGGATACCCTCATGAGGTGGATCCAGGAGAACTTTGGAGAAGAGTCTTTAATGTACACCATGGTGCTGTTCACTGGGGGAGACCAGCTAGAGGGGAAACCAGTGGAGGACCTACTGAAGGACAACAGTCAACTGCTACAACTAATCAGTACCTGCAGGGACAGATATCATGTCTTCAACAACAAGGGGAAAGGTGACAACACTCAGGTCACTGAGCTGCTGGAGAAGATCGAGGAGATGGTGGAGAGCAATGGTGGAAACCACTTCAATGTCAACACACACCCAGTAAGGGAGAAAGAAGGGTCTGGTGTGGTGGTCACCATGGTGATGTTAGTGGCAGTTGGAGCTGTGTTCAAATTGATGGTTGGTGACTTATGGAGCAAAATACAAGATGGTGGGAACGAAAGTGAAAATGAAAGGTTGACTCCTGAAAAATGTGAAAATCAATGTATTCTTATGACTACATTGAATTACAGAGCTTTGATCTAAGTTTTGGTTAGACTCATTGTTGACATTTATTTACTCCCATTTTATGTGAGTGTGAATGATGGTCATATGTCATTAAGGAGAGACATAATTGTCAAAACATATTGTATCTATCATACATTGTTGTCCAACACAATGTATATGCTGAAATCAAATTCAGTAAATCATGAAATAAATTGAGTTTTTTTTAATGAAAACAAATTATTTAACAAATGAATGAAAATATCTACACAGTGTACAAAACATTAAGAACACCTTCTCTTTCCATGACAGACTGACCAGGTGAAAGCTATGATCCCTTATTGATGTCACTTGTTAAATTCACTTCAGTGCAGATGAAGGGGAGGAGACAGGTTAAAGATTTTTTTTTAAAGCTTTGAGACAATTGAGACATGGATTGTGTATGTGTGCCATTCAGAGGATGAATGGGCAAGACAAAAGATTTAAGTGCCTTTGAACAGGGTATGGTAGTAGGTGCCAGGCATACCGGTTTGTGTCAAGAACTGCAACGCTGCTGGGTTTTTCCACGCTCAACAGTTTCCCGTGTGTATCAAGAATGTTCCACCACCCAAAGGACATCTAGCCAACTTGACACAACAGTAGGAAGCATTGGAGTCAACATGGACCAGCGTCCCTGTGGAGTCCGTACCCAGATGAATTGAGGCTGTTCAGAGGGTAAAAGTGGTGGGTGGCGGGGGTTCAACTCAATATTAGGAAGTTGTCCTTGATGTTTTGTACACTCAGTTTATACTGTCTCCTTAAACAGTAAGTGTATTACTACGTTATGTTTATGGTTTAGGTAGCGGTAATGATTTTAGATATTAATCTGTGCGTGTACTAGGGGAAACCCATAAGAATCTATCTAATTGGTATTGTACATGTATGGAAATGGAAGGAAATGTCTAATTCCTCCGCTCCGCTAGGTGGCAGCAATGATAATGTGGATGTCTTGACGAAGAAGAGCAGCAGGAGCAGTCACAACTTCCTTTGATCTGTCTGTGCAGGGTTGCCATGTTCGCAGTTTTGACATTTGGGCAACTTTGAAAAGATGTCACGGGTGAAAATGTATTGGTTGTGGGTTTTTGGGCTACTTCTAAGTTGCACTGTGGTCGCCATGGCATTTCTCTTAAAAAATAAACACTTGCTGTTGACAAACATTCAGTTGATATACATATTATGAATATTTTATCCAATGATTGAAATTAAGACCGATCCTCAGTAGCCTATCCCAGCAGGTTATTGGGAAACACAAGCACTTCTTACCTCAAATCGCCAAACTATTCATGTAGAACAAATTAGTCTATTAATTTGAACTAAGCAATACACTAAATCGTTCAGTTTACATTTAGCCTAGTCTACTGTAGACTATCTGAAATTAGATGTAGGCCTATAGGCTACCTGCATCTATCTAAGCAAACCATGGCAAAGTTGAATTACAATCATAACCCCAGATTTGAGTCTGTAGCCTATGCCTATTAAAATGACAAGGCAATCTCACAAATGGTCAATTTATAACGGTTTGTCATCTTAACAGCTGGCTTCATAATAACAGCACAATAGACAGAAAATAGCCAAACATTCAGGGTTTTTCGTCCAAGTGTTTCTTGCTCAGATTTGTAGATCCTCCGTCCCTGAACATTGTCCAACTTTCATCACTCAAACTCTGTGGATTGATCTATAGTTATGCACAAAAGTGATTTATTTACAATTATAAACCGAGTTCGAGCCCTGAATGCTGATTGGCTGAAAGCTGTGGTATATCAGACCATATACCATATGGGTATGACAAAAACTTTTACGTTGGTAACCAGTTTATAATAGCAATAAGTCACCCTGGAGGTTTGTGGTATAAGGCTTTATCCAGGCACTCTGCGTTGCGTCACGCATAACCCATTTAGCACGTAGTTACGTCTATGTTCCTTGTTAATATGCTAATAACGTTATGGGAAAATGGTTTATTCTATAAACGTGGCAACTCATCTCTTGATGTGAAAAAAATTGGCCTCGTTTTCAAGTCTTTTGCGCAGGTTTTTCGGTCATGGGCTAGACATTTTCACATGACCTGGCAACCCTGTGTATGGCTAACAGTGTTTATTACAATCAGGGATTGTAATTATTTCTCAGAGATAAATGTACTAGCTTGTCGGACGAACTCGGATCACTCATACCCGCTGAAGATTGTTGCCTCCGTCTCTGCAGGTAGGCTGGCCGTTTCTAGACTTGACAGTTAATGCAGTTGTTGTCTATCCAGGCTGTATCACATCCGGTCGTGATTGGTAGTCCCATAGGGCGGCGCACAATTGACCCAGCTTCGTCCGGGTTTAGCCGGGGTAGGCCGTCATTGTAAATAATAATTTGTTCTTAACTGACTTGCCTAGTTATAAACATTTTAATATTTTAGGGCTTCCCTCGTGCCCCTTTTCACCTAATAACGCTAGCAGCTAACTACTGTAGCTAGCTTCCGACCGGAACATAACCAAACCACGACCAACAACACAAACACAGACTATACAGCTACAAGTAGCGAGTGGTTACACATGAACTATACTAAACAAGTTAAATGTATTGCCTGTGATCAAATATTTTCCACACACATAAATACGTGTAGCCTACTGTACTTGGACACCTGCTCCCTACATTTCCCACTCCAATGGCGAATAGCCTGAAGTCACACAGGCTTTATTTTCTTATTTGCGATCCGCAGGTTGGGATTTTTTATCTGGTTACATGTACATTGAACATGTTTTGTTATTTTTGTAAAATCGACAACGAAGTTTTACGATGGTGGTGAATGGGAAAGAATGATTGTTTTCCCCAATTTATGGGCGTGGTCGATGGTAATTTATTATTATTACTTGAATATAGACTCGGACAGTTCTGCTCATACACTGAACAAAAATATATTAACGCAACAAACTTTTGGTCCCATGTTTCATTAGCTAAACTATTGTTTACATCACTGTTAGTGAGCATTTCTCCTTAGCCAATATAATCCATCCATTGGACAGGTGTGGCATATCAACAAGCTGATTATGATCATTACAGAGGTGCACCTTGTGCTGGGGACAATAAAAGGCCACTCGAAAACATGCACTTATGTCACACAACACCACAGATGTCTCAAGTTTTGAGGGTACGTGCAATTGGCATGCTGACTGCAGGAATGTCCACCAGAACTGTTGCCAGAGAAGTTAATGTTCATTTATCTACCGTAAGCCACCTCCAACTTCATTTTAGAGAATTTGGCAGTAGGTCCAACCGGCCTCACTACCACAGACCACATGTATGGCGTTTGAGTGTGCGAGCGGTTTGCTGACGTCAACGTGGTGAAAAGTGCCCCATGGTGGCGGTGGGGCATCAGTTATGTATGGGCAGGCATAAGTTATGGACAACAAACACAATTGCATTTTATCGATGGCAATTTGATTGCACAAAAATATTGTGATGAGATCCTGAGCCCCACTTTTTTTTTTAAGGTAATGTGACCAACAGATGCATATCTGTTTCCCCAGTCATGTGAAATCCATAGATTAGGGTCTAATGAATTTATTTCAATTGACTGATTTCCTCATATGAACTGTAATTCCGTATTTGGCAGTGAGGGGAAACATCAAGCAGATCCTTAACATTTATACATCCACTGAAATATCTCTCATTGTTCATTCTGTGATATGACTCATAAAACCCGGAAATGGTTCCAATCGTTTTTTCACAATTAAATTTTCCATCGGGGATTTTAGAACTACTTCATATAAGGTCTGTGTTTGGTGTAGACTTACCCTGGCGTGACATTTTGATAACAACTGTCTCTCAGACAAGATACATTTTATCAATAATTAGCATAGCACATTTTGGGGAGTAAATTGAGGTGAATACACCATAATAAAACTCCCCTTGTCCAAGAGAGAATTACAAGGCTATCAAAACGTCAGGCCAAGGTAATCGTACCCCAAACACATACACCAAATAGACAATTCATTTGAATGTGAGAAATTAATGGCGGAAAAACCATTGGAACCATTTCCGTGTTTTTATGGCTATTATGACGCGTCCACTGTGGCGGACTATTCCGAACACGTGTGGAGTCGCGGTGGGTAGAATCACTGGGGAAGCCAAGCTCAACACAAACATAATGCAACCTATGTGTTATGATGATTGCATTGTTTGCTCTAGAACCTGTTAGTCGACACAATCCTGTCTCAGCGCTCTAAGGACAATTCATTCGACCTCATGGCTTGGTTTTATCTCTGACATGCACTGTCAACTGTTGGACCTTATATAGACAGGTGTGTGCCTTTCCAAATCATGTCCAATCAATTGAATTTACCACAGGTGGACTCTAATCAAGTTGTAGAAACATCTCAAGGATGGTCAATGGAAACAGGATGCACCTGAGCTCAATTTCGAGTCTCATAGCAAAGGGTCTGAATACTTATGTAAATAAGGTATTTCTGTTTTTTTTTTATTTGCAAACATTTCTAAAAACCTGTTTTTGCTTTGTCATTATTGGGTATTGTGTGTAGATGGCTGAGGATTTTAGTATTTATTATTTTCATTTTAGAATAAGGCTTTAACGTAACAAAAGGTGGACAGTTCAAGGGGTCTGAATACTTTCTGAAGGCACTGTATGTACAGCAATAGTTGAATAAGATGTACTTACGAAATGGGTAAAACAGGATGTAAACATTACTAACGTGACCAGTGTTCCATGTCTATGTACACAGGACAGCAGCCTCTAAGGTGCAGGGATGAGTAACCGCGTGATAGTCAGCTAGTGACAGTGACTTCAGGGCAGGATACTGGATAGAGGCCTGCTAGAGATGGCTATTTAACAGTCTGATGGCCATGAGATAGAAGCTGTTTTTCAATCTTTCGCTCCCAGCTTTCATGCACCTGTATGGACCTCACCTTCTGGATAATAGCGGGGCGAACATGCCGTGGATTCCCTTATTCTGATTTTGTCAATTTGATTTTGTCTAGTTGATATTCTTCTTTATTCTTACATGTCTCTCCATTACCTTTTACAGATGGTGACCAGCTCTGTCTTATAAGAAGACAAGCCATCACAATCATCCACATGGCACCAGCCTAGAGCTGTCTTATAAGGAGAAGACGAGCCATAACAGTCAACCACATGGCACCAGCCTAGAGCTGTCTTATAAGGAGAAGACGAGCCATAACAGTTACCCACATGGCACCAGCCTAGAGCTGTCTTATAAGGAGAAGACGAGCCATAACAGTCAACCACATGGCACCAGCCTAGAGCTGTCTTATAAGGAGAAGACGAGCCATAACAGTCACCCACATGGCACCAGCCTAGAGCTGTTTTATAAGGAGAAGACGAGCCATAACAGTCACCCACATGACACCAGCCTAGAGCTGTTTTATAAGGAGAAGACGAGCCATAACAGTCACCCACATGGCACCAGCCTAGAGCTGTTTTATAAGGAGAAGACGAGCCATAACAGTCAACCACATGGCACCAGCCTAGAGCTGTTTTATAAGGAGAAGACGAGCCATAACAGTCAACCACATGGCACCAGCCTAGAGCTGTTTTATAAGGAGAAGACGAGCCATAACAGTCACCCACATGGCACCAGCCTGGAGCTATAAGACCCTGGAAGTTTGAAACATTTACTGATATGACGGTAGTTTCACAGAACAAGTTTCTCTGCCCAGGTTAACTACATCAACTCAAAATGGAGGAAGGAGCTTCTCTGCATAGCGTTAACCTGAATCAACTCAAAATGGAGGAAGGAGCTTCTCTGCATAGCGTTAACCTGAATCAACTCAAAATGGAGGAAGGAGATTCTCTGCATAGCGTTAACCTGAATCAACTCAAAATGGAGGAAGGAGATTCTCTGCATAGCGTTAACCTGAATCGACTCAAAATGGAGGAAGGAGATTCTCTGCATAGCGTTAACCTGAGTCAACTCAAAATGGAGGAAGGAGATTCTCTGCATAGCGTTAACCTGAGTCAACTCAAAATGGAGGAAGGAGATTCTCTGCATAGCGTTAACCTGAGTCAACTCAAAATGGAGGAAGGAGATTCTCTGCATAGCGTTAACCTGAGTCAACTCAAAATGGAGGAAGGAGATTCTCTGCATAGCGTTAACCTGAGTCAACTCAAAATGGAGGAAGGAGATTCTCTGCATAGCGTTAACCTGAATCGACTCAAAATGTCCGCTGCTGTTTCTTTACCCATCTTGAGACTCCACAGACTGACAAAGGATCAATTGTCTCTCTGTGCTCCTAGACTTAATCAGAACAACCAGAAGAAGAAAAACTCCACCACCAGCAGAGGAAAGAAACAATCCACAGGAAAAGGAAACGACTCTGCTGACAGCAAAAGCATTTCTAGTCAGGAATCACTAGTGCCTAGACATCAGCACTGCCCGAAGGGAAGCAAAAATAAACCCAAGATAATTCTCAAACTCTCCCGCTCCATCTTGAGACCTGACGCAGCAAAACAAGAGGTAGGTTTAAACTTGTGGCTTTTAAATGAAATGTAATTGAGATCTTTTATAGCATTTGTATCTGTCTGTGTGAATGTTGCAGCTATATGTTTACCAGATATGTCTGTGTGAATGTTACAGCTATATGTTTACCAGATATGTCTGTGTGAATGTTGCAGCTATATGTTTACCAGATATGTCTGTGTGAATGTTGCAGCTATATGTTTACCAGATATGTCTGTGTGAATGTTACAGCTATATGTTTACCAGATATGTCTGTGTGAATGTTGCAGCTATATGTTTACCAGATATGTCTGTGTGAATGTTGCAGCTATATGTTTACTAGATATGTCTGTGTGAATGTTACAGCTATATGTTTACCAGATATGTCTGTGTGAATGTTACAGCTATATGTTTACTAGATATCTGTCTGTGTGAATGTTGCAGCTATATGTTTACTAGATATCTGTCTGTGTGAATGTTGCAGCTATATGTTTACTAGATATCTGTCTGTGTGAATGTTGCAGCTATATGTTTACCAGATATGTCTGTGTGAATGTTACAGCTATATGTTTACTAGATATCTGTCTGTGTGAATGTTGCAGCTATATGTTTACCAGATATGTCTGTGTGAATGTTACAGCTATATGTTTACTAGATATCTGTCTGTGTGAATGTTGCAGCTATATGTTTACCAGATATCTGTCTGTGTGAATGTTGCAGCTATATGTTTACCAGATATGTCTGTGTGAAGGTTACAGCTATATGTTTACCAGATATGTCTGTGTGAATGTTACAGCTATATGTTTACTAGATATCTGTCTGTGTGAATGTTGCAGCTATATGTTTACTAGATATCTGTCTGTGTGAATGTTGCAGCTATATGTTTACTAGATATCTGTCTGTGTGAATGTTGCAGCTATATGTTTACCAGATATGTCTGTGTGAATGTTACAGCTATATGTTTACTAGATATCTGTCTGTGTGAATGTTGCAGCTATATGTTTACTAGATATCTGTCTGTGTGAATGTTGCAGCTATATGTTTACTAGATATCTGTCTGTGTGAATGTTGCAGCTATATGTTTACCAGATATGTCTGTGTGAATGTTACAGCTATATGTTTACTAGATATCTGTCTGTGTGAATGTTGCAGCTATATGTTTACTAGATATCTGTCTGTGTGAATGTTGCAGCTATATGTTTACCAGATATGTCTGTGTGAATGTTACAGCTATATGTTTACTAGATATCTGTCTGTGTGAATGTTGCAGCTATATGTTTACTAGATATCTGTCTGTGTGAATGTTGCAGCTATATGTTTACTAGATATCTGTCTGTGTGAATGTTGCAGCTATATGTTTACCAGATATGTCTGTGTGAATGTTACAGCTATATGTTTACCAGATATGTCTGTGTGAAGGTTGCTGCTATGTTTACCAGATATGTCTGTGTGAAGGTTACAGCTATATGTTTACCAGATATGTCTGTGTGAAGGTTGCAGCTACATGTTTACCAGATCTGTCTGTGTGAATGTTACAGCTACAGTTCATTCAGAAAGTATTCAGACCCCTTGACTCTTTCCACATTTTGTGACGTTACAGCCTCATTCTAAAATGTATTAAATAAAAAAAAATCATAAATCTACACACGATACCCCATAATGACAAAGCAAAACAGGTTTTTAGAAATGTTTACAAATGTATTAAAAATAAAAAATACTTATTTACATAAGTATTCAGAACCTTTGCTATGAGACTCGAAATTGAGCCCAGGTGCATCCTGTTTCCATTGATCATCCTTGAGATGTTTCTACAACTTGATTGGAGTCCACCTGTGGTAAATTCAATTGATTGGACATGATTTGGAAAGGCACATACCTGTCTATATAAGGTACCACAGTTGACTGTGCATGTCAGAGATAAAACCAAGCCATGAGGCCGAAGGAATTGTTGTAAGTAGAGCTCCGAGACAGGATTGTGTCAAGGCACAGATCTGGGGAAGGGTACCAAAAAATGTCTGCAGCATTGAAGATCCCCAAGAACACAGTGGCCTCTATTTTTAAATGAAAGAAGTTTGGAACCACCAAGAGTCCTGAGCAAGAACCCGAAGTTCACTCGGACAGAGCTCCAGAGTTCCTCTGTGGAGATGGAAGAACTTTCCAGAAGGACAACAGTCTCTGCAGCACTCCACCAACCAGGCCTTTATGGTAGAGTGGCCAGATGGAAGCCACTCCTCAGTAAAAGGCACATGACAGCCTGCTTGGAGTTTGCCAAAAAGCACCTAAAGGACTCTGACCATGAGAAACAAGATTCTATGGTCTGATGAAACCAAGATTCAACTATTTTGGCCTGAATGCCAAGTGTCACACCTGGAGGAAACCTGGCACCATCCCTACTGTGAAGCATGGTGGTGGCAGCATCATACTGTGGGGATGTTTTTCAACGGCAGGGACTGGGAGACTAGTCAGGATCGAGGCAATAATGAAGATAGCAAATTACAGAGAGATCCTTGATGAAAACCTGCTCCAGAGCACTCAGGACCTCAGACTGGGGTGAAGGTTCACCTTCCAACAGGACAACCACCCTAAGCACACAGCCAAGACAACACAGGAGTGGCTTCGGGACAAGTTTCTGAATGACCTTGAGTGGCCCATCCAGAGCCCTGACTTGAACCGAATCGAAGATCTCTGGAGAGACCTGAAAATAACTGTGAAGCAACACTTCATCCAACCTTTCAGAGCTTAAGAGGTTCTGCAGTGAAGAATGAGAGAAACTCCTCAAATACAGGTGTGCCAAGCTTGTAGCGTCATACCCAAGAAGACCCGAGGCTGTAATCACTGCCAAAGGTTCAAAAGGTGCTTCAATAAAGTACTGAGTAAAGGATCTGAATACTTACGTAAATGTGATATTTCAGTTTATTATTTTTTAATACATTTTTTATGTTTGCAAAAACTTTTTGCTTTGTCATTATGGGGTATTGTGTGTAGATTGGGGGAGAAAAAATATATATTTATTCAATTTTAGAACAAGGCTAATGTAACAATGTGGGAAAAGTCAAGGGGTCTGAATACTTTCCGAGTGCACTGTATAAATGTACTAGATATCTTGACGTATCTTACTATCGCTGAAGTTTCCTCTGGGAAAATAAAGCTATTTTATTCTAAACCAGGTGAAACAAGAGATATGCTATAACACCTATATGTTTACTAGATATGTGTGTGAATGTTACAGCTATATGTTTACTAGATATATTGACTGGTTGTAAGTTTCCTCAGAGAAAAATAAAGGTATTCTATTCTAAACCAGGTGAAACAAGAGATGGACGAGCTGCCTATCGAAATGAGAAGTGATGAACACTGGTTGAACTCTGTGAAGCCAGAGAGCTACGACCCAGAGATGGGTAACACCAGGGGACCTACAGAGAGCGACCCCAGGACAGATGCACATCACTTGGGTATCAAGACGAAGGATGCCCCCCTGTACTGACCCGGCACATGCGGTTCCACAGCGACGCGCGGCCCTACGTCTGCCCCCAGTGCGGACAAAGCTTCAAAATCTCCGACCACCTGAAGAGCCACATGATTTCCCACAGCGGGAATAAACCGTACGTGTGCCCGGAGTGCAGCCAGAGTTTTGTCCGTTACATTAGTCTGAAGTATCACCGGCTGAGCCACACCGGCGAGCGCCCGCTGTCCTGCCCAGAGTGTCCCATGACCTTTGCCCGGCCGCACACCCTTATGATCCACCGGCGACAGCACACCGGGGAGACGCCGTTCTCTTGCCAGGACTGTGGGAAGCAGTTCAAACAGGGGTACCAATTGAAAGACCACGTTACAATCAAACACACAGGGGAGAAACCATACAAATGCTCCGAGTGTGACAAGTGCTTCATCACCCCGGCGTCTCGTAAAGTGCACATGGTTGTCCACACAGGAGAGAAGCCGTACAAATGCACAGAGTGCTGTAGAAGATACAGTCAGAGTGGGCATCTAGCGCAGCACATGAGGAGACACACAGGGGAGAAACCATACAAATGCTCCGAGTGTGACAAGTGCTTCATTACTTCGGCGTCCCGTAAAGTGCACATGGTTGTCCACACAGGAGAGAAGCCGTACAAATGCACGGAGTGCTGTAGGAGCTACAGTCAGAGTGGGTCCCTGAAGAGGCACAGGTGTGAGCAGCAACCCAGGTGAGAGGAACCTCGGGGCTACGCCCCAAATGTCACCCTATTCTCTAAATTGTGCACTAGGGCCCATAGGATTCTGGTCAAAAGTAGAGCACTGAATAGGGTGCCATTTGGCACACAGCCCCAGTGTTCTGAGTGTAGGAACTAGAGAGTGGGTCCTTAAAGCAGTACAGCTGTAAGCAGCCACGTAGGTGAGAGGGTTCTCAGGTGACTAGGGGAGCTGGACTATACAGACACCGAGCTGCGTTCCCTATTCCCTAATATAGTGCACTACTTTATGACCAAATAAACCTACAGCTCTGATCAAAAGTAGTGTCGTTTCCCCTCCCCGTGTTACTGTTTTCCCCCGCCCCGTGTTACTGTTTTCCCCCGCCCCGTGTTACCGTTTCCCCCGCCCCGTGTTACCGTTTCCCCCGCCCCGTGTTACCGTTTCCCCCGCCCCGTGTTACCGTTTCCCCCGCCCCGGTGTTACCGTTTCCCCTTCCCCATGTTACTGTTTCCCTTCCTCTCTTTGCAGAACAAAAATGTAGTGCACTATACAGGAAATAGGATGCCATTTCAAACACACCCCTCTGTTTTGTAAAAGCTACCAAGCATTCATTGTTCCTCTGAAGTGTTTCTAAAAGAGAATCAACTTGTCCCTTATTTGTAACACTTCCACTTGATATTGTTGTGTTGTGACAAAAAGCCCACTCGTCTTAGAGCCTGCATTCTGTGAGTCTCCCTATAAATTAGAGGACTTACTAAACATAAATGAGATCACGTTCTCCAAGGCGAGGCCACGCCCGTTGGACGAATGATCTAATCTCCTTGGAAACCAAAAGACCGACCAAGGAAGCCGTATCCTACTCAGACAGAAGAGTTTCCAGAGAGGACCCTGCGGAGCGCACTGTGAGTTCGCAATACATCCTGCGGGGTCAGAGAAATAATTACATTAACTCTAATAGACTTTAGGCCTACTTTCCTGGACTGATAATACACTGAACAAAAATATAAACGCAACATGTAATGTTTCATGAGCTGAAATAAAAAGATCCCAATAATTTTTCATATGCACAGAAAGCTTATTTCTCTCAAATGTTGTGCACAAATTTGTTACATCCCTGTTAGTGAGCATTTCTCCTTTGCCAAGATAATCCATCCACCTGACAGATGTGGCCTATCAAGAAGCTGATGAAACAGCATGATCATTACACAGGTGCACCTTATACTGGGGACAATAAAAGGCCACTCTAAAATGTGCACTTTTGTCCCACAACACAGATGTCTCAAGTTTTGAGGGCTTGTGCAATCGACATGCTGACTGCAGAAATGTCCATCAGAGCTGTTGCCAAATAATGTAATGTTAATTTCTCTACCATAAGCCGCCTCCAACGTCAATTTAGAGAATTTTACAGTACGCGCAACCAGCCTCACAACCTCAGACCACGTGTGTGGCATCATGTGGGTGAGCGGTTTGCTGATGTCAACGTTGTGAACAGAGTGCCCCGTGGTGGCGGTAGGGTTATGATATGGGCAGGCAAGCTATGGACAACGAAAACACTTGCATTTATCATAATGCACAGATATACCGTGATGAGATCCTGATGCCCATTGTCATTCCATTCATCTGTCACCATCACCTCCTGTTTCAGCATGTTAATGCACAGCCTTATGTCGCAGAGATCTGTACACAATTCCTGGAAGCTGAACATTTCCCAGTTCTTCCATAGCCTGCATACTCAGACATGTCACCCATTGAGCATGTTTGGGATGCTCTGGATCGACGTGTCTGACAGCATGTTTCAGTTTCCGCCAATAACCAGCAACTTCGCAGAGCCATTGAAGAGTAGTGGGACAACATTCCACAGGCCACAATCAACAGCCTGATCAACTCTATGTGAAGGAGATGTGTCACGCTGCAGGAGGCAAATGGTGGTCACACCAGATACTGTTTCTCATCCATCCAGGCCCCTACCTTTTTTTTTAAAGGTATCTCTATTCCCAGTCATGTGAAATCCATAGATTAGGGCCCAATTTATTTATTTCAATTGACTGATTTCCTTATATGAACTGTAACTCAGTAAAATATTTGAAATTGTTGCATGTTGCATTTATATTTTTGTTCAGTAAAATAACCAAGAGAGGAAGATGTGGGTATCACTCCTTTGGCTGTGAGCTATTTCCGGCCCCCTGGCCTCCGCTCCAACAGAGGGAGAGACCACCATCCTCAAGCACTTATCCCATCCTGACGGAATCCCACAGAGGCAACATCGATATACAATGAATTTCCCTGTTACATTATTCCTATTCTATGAAAGTGGCGTTGTGTGTGTGTGTGAGACGGCAGGTCTAATTTACCAACCCATGATCCATACTGTCTCTGCATTGTCCACATTCAGATGTGATCTGATCGCCTGGTCAACTGGCGATTTCTGGGTGATGAAACTATCATTTCACGGTTGTGAAAGCATGTTGGTGGAGCCTCTCATATTTCCCTCAGTTGATAAGACCATCTCGTCCTCAACAGTCTTGTACTGTGTACTGGTGGATTTGCTGAGTTGGGTACAGTGGTTAATTTATATTAACCTGTGGAGATTATCCCCTAGACAACTGCGCTGTATCTTGTATACCCTGCCTCTATATCGTATCTGTTAACTATTGATTTTTCCAACTTATTTAGTCTAGTAAATAAAACCTTGTAAATAAAACCTTGAATGAATTATTTGTGGCATTGAGTTAATTTGCAAGACATTGGGTTCTTGGACGTTTTAGAGCTCGACAACCGTTCAGAATGAGAACATAGTCAATTGACTGTTGATTAACACTGTTGTTGATAGAGGAGTAGATGCTATACTGGTTAATGATGACTACTGATCGAGTTAATTCAAGTGGCCTCTATATTAAAACCCTTAATGTTACCCCTCTTAGATTCATTTGGTTAGGACTACCAAATTAATTAAATCAATTAGATCAATTAATCTTGAATATCCTTAGCCAGAAGTCACAACAGTTGCAATATGTTCACATGGAAATACAGTGAATTATTCTAGCTATGTATTCCAATCCAATGCATTAGCCAAAACATTAGTTTCACTTATTTTACCTCCTCTCTCCACCTCCCTTGCAGACATGAATTAGCTGTTGGCAGCTCTGTCAACTGGGTGGCACACTTATTACTGCATGTAATAATAAATTGCAACAATGTTGCAGAGGTCGGAGGGGCAGACGGCAAGGCGTATGCAATCCTCCACTGTTGCAAACCAAATGCTGGGCTAGAAGCAAAGGGAAATAATGTCTAGGGGCTTTTTCCCCAAGTGCAGATCAAGTTTATGAATTGCCTGGCTGGACTGATGGGAGGGGACAGTGGATACGTGTCTTCCATACTCTTATCACCTTTGGACGCTTAATCAATTTTCTTGTTGTGATGATAAGGACCAATGAATAACAAATGATTCAACTGCACTTGAAGGAGCGTCCGTATATTGTTAGATTGGAGAGATTCTACATTAAATCGAAGAAACCCTCAGATAAAAGGTCAGAAAATAGCTTGAAACTAAACAGGAAGTTACCAACGTATACTATGCCACAGGAGGTTGGTGGCACCTTCATTCGGGAGGACGGGCTCGTGGTAATGGCTGGAGCTGAATCAATGGAATGGTATCAAATACATGGTTTGATGCCATTCCATTTGCTCTGTTCCAGCTATTATAATGAGCCGTCCTCCCCTCAGCAGCCTCCACTGTACTATGCGTATTGATTGACATGGTTACAAATCTAATTTTATGCACCTGTGTTGAGGGCCAACGTGGCAGATGTGTTGTTGCCTACCCTCACTACCTGGGGACATCCCATCAGGAAGTCCAGTTGTTGAGGGAGGTTTTCAGTCCCAGGGTCCTTAGCTTAGTGATGAGCTTCGTGGGCACTATGGTGTTGAACGCTGAGCTGTAGTCAATGAACAGCATTCTCATGTAGGTGTTCCTTTTGTCCAGGTGGAAAGGACAGTGTGGCGTGCAGTAGAGATTGCGTCCTTTGTGGATCTGTTGAGGTGGTATCCGAATTGGAGCGGGTCCAAAGTGTCTTGGATAATGGTGTTGATGTGAGCCATGACAAGCCTTTCAAAACATTTCATGGCTATAGATGTGAATGCTACTGGACAATAGTAATTTAGGTGACCTTTTTTGGGCATAGGGACTATGGTGGTTTGCTTGAAACGTGTAGGTATTTCAGACTGGGTCAGAGAGAGGTTGAAAGTTAAGATTCTTGCAAGCTGCATGCTCTGAGTACATGTTTTTTTTTCGCTTCTAGTTGAACACGTGACATGCTGTTAGAAATTAGGTCAAACTAATTTCAGTTTTCCTGCATTATAACAAAGTAATATGACTTGTTTGACTTGAGGTACTGGGCCTAGCCTGAAGAGACACCTTGAGACCCTCCCATATACGTAGTTAGGGGTCAGAATGGTACGGCTGTATGAAAGTAATGGATTACATCAGATTGGTACGGCTGTATGAAAGTAGTGGATTACATCAGAATGGTACGGCTGTATGAAAGTAGTGGATTACATCAGAACGGTACGGCTGTATGAAAGTAGTGGATTACATCAGAACGGTACGGCTGTGAGAGTAGTGGATTACATCAGAATGGTACGGCTGTATGAAAGTAGTGGATTACATCAGAACGGTACGGCTGTATGAAAGTAGTGGATTACATCAGAATGGTACGGCTGTATGAGAGTAGTGGATTACATCAGAATGGTACGGCTGTATGAAAGTAGTGGATTACATCAGAATGGTACGGCTGTATGAAAGTAGTGGATTACATCAGAATGGTACGGCTGTATGAAAGTAGTGGATTACATCAGAACGGTACGGCTGTATGAGAGTAGTGGATTACATCAGAATGGTACGGCTGTATGAGAGTAGTGGATTACATCAGAATGGTACGGCTGTATGAAAGTAGTGGATTACATCAGAATGGTACGGCTGTATGAAAGTAGTGGATTACATCAGAATGGTACGGCTGTATGAGAGTAGTGGATTACATCAGGAAGTATGATTTTGTTGACTTTGTTGCATCAATCCCTAGTGTTGTGGAAAATTACAGAATTAGTCAATCTATCCCATGTTTTACTGCTTAAAGATCAGTCTCGTTATATGCTAGTGCTTTTCTAACCTGATACAAACGTGTCTTTGTGTGACTTAGCCATACGCCCAGTCTTATGACTAAGATCTGTTAGGTGCGACCGCAGCATGTGAGACATCCCGTGAGTTTACTATCTGCAGGAAGTCAGCTGTGTGGAACCTTGCAGGAAGGAGGAGCACATTATAGTGTGAACTGTGATAAAACACAGTTATACGGTTGAGCCCTCGTGCCATCAACCTCGGGCCATCAACCTCGGGCCATCAACCTCGGGCCCACAACTATCAACCTCGGGCTATCAACCTCGGGCCATCAACCTCGGGCTATCAACTATCAACCTTGGGCCATCAACCTCGGGCCATCAACCTCGGGCCATCAACTATCAACCTCGGGCTATCAACCTTTGGCCATCAACCTCGTGCCATCAACTATCAACCTCGGGCCATCAACCTCGGGCCCACAACTATCAACCTCGGGCTATCAACCTCGGGCCATCAACCTCGGGCTATCAACTATCAACCTTGGGCCATCAACCTCGGGCCATCAACCTCGGGCCATCAACTATCAACCTCGGGCCATCAACCTCGGGCCATCAACCTCGGGCCATCAACCTCGGGCCATCAACCTCAGGCCATCAACTATCAACCTCGGGCTATCAACCTCGGGCCATCAACTATCAACCTCAGGCCATCAACCTCGGGCCATCAACCTCGGGCCATCAACCTCGGGCCATCAACCTCGGGCCATCAACCTCGGGCCATCAACCTCGGGCCATCAACTATCAACCTCTGGCTATCAACCTCAGGCCATCAACCTCGGGCCATCAACCTCGGGCCATCAACCTCGGGCCATCAACCTCGGGCCATCAACTATCAACCTCGGGCTATCAACCTTGGGCCATCAACCTCGGGCCATCAACCTCGTGCCATCAACTATCAACCTTGGGCCATCAACCTCGGGCCATCAACCTCGGGCCATCAACCTCGTGCCATCAACTATCAACCTCTGGCCATCAACCTCGGGCCATCAACCTCGGGCCATCAACCTCGGGCCATCAACCTCGGGCCATCAACCTCGGGCCTTCAACCTCGGGCCATCAACTATCAACCTCGGGCTATCAACCTCAGGCCATCAACCTCGGGCCATCAACCTCAGGCCATCAACCTCGGGCCATCAACCTCGGGCCATCAACCTCGGGCCATCAACCTCGGGCCATCAACCTCGGGTTATCAACCTCGGGCCATCTTAATATGCACAGACAAACCAATCGCCTTTTACACTATGTTCCACCCCTGATTCCACACATCTGCTAAATTGCCACGTAGACAAGAGGTTGTACTTTTTCTATTAAAAAAAAAATGACCCAACTATGTTTGTTAAGCTTTCAACTCCAAACCGTTCTTGGTGATGGTTGATTGCTTCATTTTTGCACATCTTATAATAAAGTCGTAAGAGGAATCTGCAGTCTCTCTTTTTCTATGGAATTGCTACCACACTAGTTAGCCATAACCTTGTTTGGTAGCTATTTACATGTTGACTCCTAAAGTTACAGTAACATAACAAATCTGTCTGACCATGTTTTTTATTAACATTAGAAAGTGAGCACATTTTCAACCCCAAAAGATTAGACACTTTATAAAAAAAGTGTGTGTATGTGCACAATCATGAACAGCAGTAAGTTATGTGAGTCTGTTGTACTGAATCCAGGGCTCCTGAGTGGCGCAGCGGTCTTAGGCATTGCATCTCAGTGCTAGAGGTGTCAATAGACCCTGGTTCGATTCCAGGCTGTATCACAACCGGCCGTGATTGGGAGTCCCAATTGGTGATTGGTCATGGACGTCAGGCTCAGTTGGTTCTGGATCCCTCTGGTAACAACACAGAAGTTGTATACATTTACACCTGGGTCTATGTTGATAAACACTTGCGAAAACGGCAGCAACTCACATTGTATCAGACCAGCCTCGAACTATATTGGTTAACTCTTTTTCTCTTAGACTTAACGTCAGAACCCTTCAAATGAGTGGATTTGGCTATTTCAGCCACACCTGCTGCTGACAGGTGTATAAAATGTAGCCCACAGCCATGCAATCTCCATAGACAAACATTGGGAGTAGAATGGCCTTACTGAAGAGCGCAGTGACTTACGTGGCCACCTGTGTCATAGGATGCCACCTTTCCAACAAGTCAGTTCATCAAATTTCTTCCCTGCTAGAGCTGTCCCAGTCAACTGTAAGTGCTGTTATTGTTAAGTGGAAACATCTAGGAGCAACAACGGCTCAGCCGCGAAGTGGTAGGCCACACAAGCTGTCCTCAGTTGCAACACTCACTACTGAGTTCCAAACTGCCTCTGGAAGCAACATCAGCACAAGAACTGTTCATCGGGAGCTTCATGAAATGGCAGAGCAGCAGCACACAAGCCTAAGATCACCATGCGGAATGCCAAGTGTCGGCTGGAGTGGTGTAAAGCTTGCCGCCATTGGACTCTGGAGCAGTGGAAACGCGTTCTCTGGAGTGATGAATCACGCTTCACCATCTGGCAGTCCGACGGACGAATCTGGGTTTGGCAGATGCCAGGAGAACGCTACCTGACCCAATGCATTGTGCCAACTGTAAAGTTTGGTGGAGGAGGAATAATGGTCTCGGTCTGTTTTTCATGGTTCGGGCTAGGCCCCTTAGCGTTAAGATTTCCCTTCACTGGAACTACAGCATACAATGACATTCTAGACAATTCTGTGCTTTCAACTTTGTGGCAACAGTTTAGGGAAAGCAATTTCCTGTTTCAGCATGACAATAATGCCCCTGTGCACAAAGAGTGTTGATTTTGTCCACCCACACCAGATGCAATCAGGAGATGCAGGTTTAAATATCAAAACAAACTCTGAATCAACTATATTAATTTGGGGACAGGTTGAATTTAGCTAGCTTGCTGTTGCTAGCTAATTTGTCCTGGGATATAAACAATGTATATTTAAGGTAAAATAACAACCCAAGGTCCTCTACTCCAACAATTAATCCACCGATAAAAGGGTAAACCGAGTTAGTTTTCAGTAATCTCTCCTCCTTCAGGCTTCTTCTTTGGACTTTATATGGCGGTTTACAACCAACCTTAAGGTGCATTACCACAACCAACTGGACTGGAGTGTGGACCTCAGTTCATCTTTCAATCACCCACGTGGGTATATGCTCCTAAAAACCAATGAGGAGATGGGAGAGGCGGGACTTGCAGCGCGACAAACAGAATCAAGTTCTATTTTAGCGCCTGGCTACGCAGACGCTCGTTGACTCGAGCAAGCAGTGTGGGTGCAATGATTGAATTAGATGTATGTGTACATTTATTTTGCAACGCTCGCGCATGTTACATGCTGACCACACCGCTCGTGCACCATAGCGCGCATTCATACCTTCATAGAAAATGACTCAAGTAAAAGTGAGTCACCCAGTAAAATACTACTTGAGTAAAAGTATTTGGTTTTAAATACACTTAAGTATCAAATGTAATTGCAAAAATATACTTAAGTATCAAAAGTAAAAGTATAAATCATTTCAAATTACTTCTATTAGGCAATCCAAACAGCACAATTTTCTTGTTTATTTATTTATTTATTTACAGCTAGCCAGGGGCACACTCAGACATTTACAAATGAAGAATTTGTGTTTAGTGAGTCCTCCAGATCAGAGGCAGTAGAGATGCCCAGGTGTGTGAATTGAACCGTTTGAGTACTTCTGGGTGTCAGGGAAAATGTATGGAGTAAAAAGTACATTATTTTCTTTAGGAATGTAGTGGAGTAAAAGTAAAAGTAGTCAAAAATGTAAATAGTAAAGTAAAGTACAGATACCCCCAAAAAACAACTTCAGTAGTACTTTAAAGTACCTTTACTTAAGTACTTTACACCACTGGTTAATTCACTGCATAAATTAAGTTTGGAGCTGTATACAAATCGTCAGTCTTATCAAATAGATTTCTAAGTAAGAATTAAAAAGTTTAAAAGTGTTTAAAAAATTATAATAATTGAATTAAGGGCAGGACATATGCAAGGCACTTGATCACGTATCAAAAACCATTTGGAATGTGATATTCTTCTTATGGTCATGATCGTACAGGTACATACTCTCACACACACACACACAGAGAGTAGGAGACAGTCAACTTCTCATCTAATAGAGGCAACCAATAAAGTACAATTGATCAATTTGAAAGGGATCAATAATTGTAATTGATCAAAGTCTGATCAAGCAAATGTATATAATAATATATTATATGTATTAATGTGTATAAGAAGAACATTTAAAAACAAAGTTCCAATAGTCTAAGAATATTAGACACGTCCTATACCAGATAGAGCCCTAACGCCTATGTAAATCAAAACAGATAGGTATTAGACATACAGTAATATCTCTTTGGACAGGCTAAGTGCTATTTCCTCCATATTGCTTACACCTATCCACACACACTGACTCAGGTTTCCCAATCCCTAGGATTAGGGACCCAAGGCGGTGCACATGTTTTGTTTTTAGCTTAATTCAACTAATCATCAAGCACTTGGTTGAATCAGGTTTGAGTGCGAGGGCAAAAACAAAAATGTGCCCCCAGGACCAGGATTGGGACACACTGGGGTAGGGGCCTGGAAAGGATTTGGAATTTTGATTTGGAACACAAACAGGAAGTTAAGTGCTGAGGGGGTGGGGCTTCTTTCCTTACATCACTTCCTGAGAAGTGATTTCCCCTCCTCCAGTTCCTCTGTTTACGTTGGCTCTGAAGGTGTTAACACACAGAGCAAACGTGTTAAAACAGACCCAGGATAAAGGTAGTGTGTGTGTGTGTGTGTGTGTGTGTGTGTTCTAGCTGTTCCTGTAAACTTCCAGTCATTGTGCTAACGCTAGTTAGCAATGGGCCAGAAACGACCTTCAAACTGCACACAGAGACATTCAAATGTCCATTCGTGAAAGAAACCACAAAACCTACTCTAGACTTGATCAGTGTCTACAGATAACTTCAACAACATAAAAGTCTTTATAAAAGCTACAAGATGAAACCGATCACACAGCAGCATCTTCAACGTGGAAGATCGGTTCTCATGCTTGGTTAAAAAAAAGGGGGTTGACAACCTGTCAACTGCTTGACAGCCAATCAATGGGCGAGGGGGAGGGACATTCATGGCCACCACTGTACCCTGATTGGTCCAGATCCATACCAATCATTCTGATTTCAGTGTCAGGGTCCGTTGACTCGAGTGTAATTGGTGCACTCAGCAGGGATTGGTTCAGGACAGCATTAAAAAATATATATATCACGGTTTTCGTCCGTGATTGGTTGGTTGTAGTGTCAGTCACTGAGTGTTACCCGATAGGATGGTTAGTGCCGCCTCCACACTGGCGGTGTGTCTAAAATCCGGCAGGTCTGCTGCCAACAGGACCTCCAAGACCGAATACTGAGAGAGAGAGACAGAGAGGAGACAGAGACGAGATGCAATCAGTCTGATTATACTTCATCATTGGTAGTCAACCAATGTACCTGCAGGCCAGAACACACCCAGTCAGTCAGTACCTGCAGGCCAGAACACACCCAGTCAGTCAGTACCTGCAGGCCAGAACACACCCAGTCAGTCAGTACCTGCAGGCCAGAACACACCCAGTCAGTCAGTACCTGCAGGCCAGAACACACCCAGTCAGTCAGTACCTGCAGGCCAGAACACACCCAGTCAGTCAGTACCTGCAGGCCAGAACACACCCAGTCAGTCAGTACCTGCAGGCCAGAACACACCCAGTCAGTCAGTACCTGCAGGCCAGAACACACCCAGTCAGTCAGTACCTGCAGGCCAGAACACACCCAGTCAGTCAGTACCTGCAGGCCAGAACACAACCAGTCAGTCAGTACCTGCAGGCCAGAACACACCCAGTCAGTCAGTACCTGCAGGCCAGAACACACCCAGTCAGTCAGTACCTGCAGGCCAGAACACACCCAGTCAGTCAGTACCTGCAGGCCAGAACACACCCAGTCAGTCAGTACCTGCAGGCCAGAACACACCCAGTCAGTCAGTACCTGCAGGCCAGAACACACCCAGTCAGTCAGTACCTGCAGGCCAGAACACACCCAGTCAGTCAGTACCTGCAGGCCAGAACACAGCCAGTCAGTCAGTACCTGCAGGCCAGAACACACCCAGTCAGTCAGTACCTGCAGGCCAGAACACACCCAGTCAGTCAGTACCTGCAGGCCAGAACACACCCAGTCAGTCAGTACCTGCAGGCCAGAGAAGACGAGTCCGACCCCTCGTAGTTTGAACTGTCGTAGCAGGTCCCTGAGCTCGTTGACAACTGTATAGTCTACAGTATTGACATGATGACAGTCCAGGACCACTGACCTAGGAGGAGAGGCTGAGGGAGACAGACAGGGAGGGGGGAGAGAGAGGCAAGCACAAGAGGACAGATTAGTCTCCCTAGGCAGACGGATTGCCTCCCACATTAACAATGTTCCAGCATTCCAGAATACTCTCTCTTACCCTGTAGTGCCTGAGTGTATAGGACAGTGTTGAGGTACTCTGTGGAGGGGAAACTGAGTCCACTATCCAACTCCATCACCAGAACACCATGATCACACACCTGTACACACACACAAACCTGTTACACACACACACACACACACACACCAGTACACACAGAGAACACACACCTGCTACACACAGAGAACACACACAGACACACACACACACAGCCCGTAGTATTATACACACACACACAAATAAATGCACGCATGCACACATACACATTACCTTTATGCTGGGCCTGGCTACATTGTAGAGCAGCATGAGTCCAGAAACAACTACACCTCCCACAATGCCGTACTGCACCTCCCAGAAACTCAACAGGAAGGTGGTCAGGAACGGCACCAGGTCAAGCTCTAAGACACACACACACAGATTTTAAAACACACACACACATAGATTTGAAATACACACTGACACACAAAGGATGTAAAAACTGTGAGACAAACACACAGATTTAAAACACACAAACATACACATACTCACTGCGTATCCTCCAGAACTGTATGATGACACGGTAGTCGACCATGGGAGCCACAGCACAGATGATGACAGCTGCCAGAGAGGCTTTAGGGATGTAGTAGAATGCTGGCATCAGGAAGGCCAGGGACAACAGCACTACCACACCTCAACACCAGACAGATACCACACATTAATTACAGTATACTAACTACTAAACACTACCACACCTCAACACCAGACAGATACCACACATTAATTACAGTATACTAACTACTAAACACTACCACACCTCAACACCAGACAGATACCACACATTAATTACAGTATACTAACTACTAAACAATACACTACCACACCAGACAGATACCACACATTAATTACAGTATACTAACTACTAAACAATACACTACCACACCTAAACACCAGGGGGCGTCAGACACTACACAATAATTACAGTATACCAACTACTACACAATACACTACCACACCAGACAGATACCACACATTAATTAAAGTATGCCGGGGCGGCATAGTAACCAGAAGGTTGGACTAGTAACAGGAAGGTTGCAAGATCAAATCCCTGAGCTGACAAGGTAAAAATCTGTCATTCTGCCCCTGAACAAGGCAGTTAACCCACTGTTCCTAGGCCGTCGTTGAGAGAAAGAAAGAGGGAGAGAAATGGGAGGGAAATGTTAAATTCTGTCTTACCAGTGACTATGCCTCCGGCTGGTGTACACACCCCTGTCTGGGAGTTCACCGCAGTCCTGAACATGGGCAGATTATACATTAGTGTGTATAACACACACACACACACACACACAGGAAAAATGACACACACACATTAGTGATGTCAGTATCGTGACACTCCGACACCAGATTTTTCAGGGCAAAAAATAAAACACGAAGCAGACGAAACTCCTTTAAAACCTACTTTTGTAACATATTGTGTGGTATAACTTGCAGAATAAACAAATGTGATTCTGGGTGACAACATCAGGCTGTCTGTTTCCAACATTAGGACTGTTTCAGGAGCTTCAGTCCGCTTCATGTTGTGTTTCCTTACTTCCTAGTATCGCCATACTGGTGTCATGGCAACACTAATGCACACACACCTTCCGAAGCTTCCTGTGACCGGATAGGCTGAGACGAAGGATCCCATAATGTTGGTTAGACCAATAGCAAACAGTTCCTGGTTGGCATCGATCCTATAGTCATTCTGACTGGCTGGGGATTCAAATCAAATCGAACTTTATTCAAAGTGCATTTAAACTCACTTAACAGCAAAGAAGATAGAGAAACAGAATAATTATGCAAATAAGTTAAATATACAGATTTTTGAGATATTCCATCCTCAATGTGACTTCTCTGGTCAAATAAATAACAAATAAACATTTAACACACATTGGTACAGAAAGAGCACACCAGCAACATGGCACAAACACACACACACACACACACACACACACACACACACACACACACACACACACACACACACACACACCGAAGGCTCTCACCGAAGGCTTTAGCGATGGCAATGCTCTCCAGTACTCCCATGAAGGGGATGACAGCCAGCCCTCCTCCAAAATCCTAACACGGGATTGGTCAGAAGGGGTTTTCAATCACTCATATCTGAGATGTGATTGGACAACGGGGTTCTAATGACCAATTACTGTTCCCTGATTGGCTTAGCATACTGACCAAGAGCGACTGGGGACCTTTGCTGTAATAGCTACTTTTCACTGTAACCTAATTGGAAAACACAATACTATCACAACTCAACACTGTGACAACTCAACACTGTAATATCATTGGTTCAGCTCACTCTCCCCAACGGTGATAGCAACTAAATTCCGTAATATAATTGGTTGACACCCACTCTCCAGTGTCAACTCTGTATCCATCCCCCTGTCACTCCCCTACTCTGTATCCCTATTGGTCTGTCCCCCTGTCACTCCCCCACTCTGTATCCCTATTGGTCTGTCCCCCTGTCACTCCCCCACTCTGTATCCCTATTGGTCTGTCTCCCCCATCACTCACCTCTACGATCTCTCCGAAGCCGATGCCGGTACCGTTGGGCGTGGTCTCGGAGAGGGGAGGGGCTCTGAACGGCGGCAGGCCCTGGGACGTTTTCCCGGTAATGGTGAAGACCGGTGAGCCTATCGCGTTCCACGAGAATGCCACGAAGGACGCCGCCACTACGACCAACGCATTACGCACTGATGTGGGGAGACGCACACATTATACTCTCTCACACACACACACACACACACACACACACACTGAGGTGGGGAGACACACACATTATACTCTCTCTCACACACACACACACACTGAGGTGGGGAGACACACACATTATACTCTCTCTCTCACACACACACACACACACACCCCAGGTACTGACCGGTAGCGATGCCCCAGACCAGAGTGTGAGCGGCCCTGGTGAGGGGGGCGTCCTGTTCTGACGGGGGTTCCAGGGTACTCTTCATCCACTGCAACGTCACCAGCAGACACAGACACAGCAGACCTAGAACCACATCTCCTATCCTACACACACACACACGTTACAACAATATTACACACACACACATTACAACGATATTACACACACACACACACACACACGTTACAACAATATTACACACACACACGTTACAACAATATTACACACACACACGTTACAACAATATTACACACACACACACGTTACAACAATATTACACACACACACAAAAGTGTAGCCTACTGTAGGCCTACTCTACCTGGTCTCAGGTTTCCTGTAGGTGTAGACCTGTCCTGTACTCTACCTGGTCTCAGGTTTCCTGTAGGTGTAGACCTGTCCTGTACTCTACCTGGCCTCAGGTATCCCGTAGGTGTAGACCTGTCCTCTACTCTACCTGGTCTCAGGTTTCCTGTAGGTGTAGACCTGTCCTGTACTCTACCTGGTCTCAGGTTTCCTGTAGGTGTAGACCTGTCCTGTACTCTACCTGGTCTCAGGTTTCCTGTAGGTGTAGACCTGTCCTGTACTCTACCTGGCCTCAGGTATCCTGTAGGTGTAGACCTGTCCTGTACTCTACCTGGCCTCAGGTATCCTGTAGGTGTAGACCTGTCCTCTACTCTACCTGGTCTCAGGTATCCTGTAGGTGTAGACCTGTCCTCTACTCTACCTGGTCTCAGGTATCCTGTAGGTGTAGACCTGTCCTCTACTCTACCTGGTCTCAGGTTTCCTGTAGAAGGTGTAGACCTGTCCTCTACTCTACCTGGCCTCAGGTATCCTGTAGGTGTAGACCTGTCCTCTACTCTACCTGGTCTCAGGTATCCTGTAGGTGTAGACCTGTCCTCTACTCTACCTGGTCTCAGGTATCCTGTAGGTGTAGACCTGTCCTCTACTCTACCTGGTAGGTGTAGACCAGTCCTCTACTCTACCTGGCCTCAGGTATCCTGTAGGTGTAGACCAGTCCTCTATTCTACCTGGCCTCAGGTATCCTGTAGGTGTAGACCTGTCCTCTACTCTACCTGGCCTCAGGTATCCTGTAGGTGTAGACCTGTCCTCTACTCTACCTGGCCTCAGGTATCCTGTAGGTGTAGACCTGTCCTCTACTCTACCTGGCCTCAGGTTTCCTGTAGAAGGTGTAGACCTGTCCTCTACTTTACCTGGCCTCAGGTATCCTGTTGAAGGTGTAGTAGACCTGCAGGAAGAACTCATGAGGTATGTCCTTCAGTCCCAGCACATTCTGGATACAAAACAACACTGGATTAATACTCTCACACAGGGATGGTGTGTGTGTGTGTGTGTGTGTGTCTCACCTTGACTTGACCGAAGCCTATGGTTACCGCGGCAGCACAGGTGAAGCCTTTGATCACCGGAAAGGAGATGAAGTCCAGAAGAAACCCTGAAACCAGAAATAATCTAGAACCAGAACCACAAGGGTGATCCAGAACCACGAGGGTGATCTAGAACCACTACGTTGATCTAGAACCACGATGTTGATCTAGAACCACGACGTTGATCTAGAACCAGAACTACGACGTTGATCTAGAACCAGCACTACGACGTTGATCTAGAACCACGACGTTGATCTAGAACCAGAACTACGAGGGTGATCTAGAACCAGAACTACGAGGGTGATCTAGAATCAGAACTATGAGGGTGATCTAGAACCATAAGTGATCTAGAACCAGAACTATGAAGACAATCTACAACTGGAACTATTATTTCTCCCCTACCCAGACGTAGTAGAGCCATGGCGGTCTGTATGGTTCCACAGAGCAGGCTGAGGAGGACGGCTCGAACCGGGTCTCCCCCCACGTAGGAGGCACACAGCAGGGACATGATGGCAGTAGGACCCAGGGTTACATCCTTGGAGGTTCCCAGAAACGTATAGATGAACCCACCCATGAAGGCTGAGTACAAGCCGTACTGTAGAGAGGGGGATAATTTGACTTAAAGGAAGTAGAGAGAGAGAGAGCACTTCCTAACCTCCTGCCAAATGTATAACCATATTAGAGACACATATTTCCTTCAGATTACACAGACCCACAAAGAATTTGAAAACAAATCCAATTTTGATAAACTCCCACATCTACTGGGTGAAATACCACAGTGAGCAATCAGTCACAGGATTTGAGACCTGTTGCCACAAGAAAAGGGCAACCAGTGAAAAACAAACATTGTAAATACAACCCATATTTATTTATTTTCCATTTTGTACTTTAACTATTTGCACATTACTGTATATAGACATAACATGACATTTGAAATGTCTTTATTATTTTGGAACATGTGTGAGTGTAATGTTTACTGTTAGTTTTTATTGTTTATTTCACGTTTGTTTATCCATTTCACTTGCTTTGGCAATGTAAACACATGATTCCCATGCCAATAAAGCCATTTGAATTGAATTGAGAGACAGAGACAGCTGGGTAGGAAACAGAAAGAGAGGAGAAGTGAGGGGGATTGTAGGAGAAAATGAAGGGAGAAGAGTGTTATGTCAGGTAGCAGGTAAAAGAATCCCCAAGGTAAAGCTGTAGTGTACTAAAACATGAGAGGACTTGATGACTATGGTCTATAGATACTCAGGCCTATGAACGGTGTCCCAACTGTGTACCTATTCCCTAAACTATTCCCCCATAGGGCTCCGGTCAAAAGTAGTGCACTATATAGGGAATAGGGTGCCATTTGGGATGCACCCTGAGGTCTATAAAGCTATATGATCCAATAACATGTTCAACATTACACTCAACTATGCTTACTGTGAGGAGTTGGGAAATGTAACACAGGTGTGCCAAAGGTTGAGCAAGACAACACTAGAAACAGCATGTGATCTTCTGGCGTGAGAGGCCTTGTCCCAGAGATATAGCAGGTACTTCTACTACCACTCACCAGTACAGGTAGGCCTAACTATTTAACCCTGACACCTCCCTCTCACCTGTACAGATAAACCCTGCCCCTGGCCCCTCCCTCTCACCTGTACAGATAAACCCCGCCCCTGTCCCCTCCCTCTCACCTGTACAGACAAACCCCCACCCCTGGCCCCTCCCTCTCACCTATACAGACAAACCCCGCCCCTGTCCCCTCCCTCTCACCTGTACAGACAAACCCTGCCCCTGTCCCCTCCCTCTCACCTGTACAGACAAACCCCCGCCCCCTCCCTCTCACCTGTACAGATAAACCCTGCCCCTGGCCCCTCCCTCTCACCTGTACAGATAAACCCTGCCCCTGTCCCCTCCCTCTCACCTGTACAGATAAACCCCGCCCCTGTCCCCTCCCTCTCACCTGTACAGACAAACCCCCGCCCCTGGCCCCTCCCTCTCACCTGTACAGATAAACCCCGCCCCTGGCCCCTCCCTCTCACCTGTACAGACAAACCCCGCCCCTGTCACCTCCCCTGTACAGACAAACCCCCGCCCCTGGCCCCTCCCTCTCACTTGTACAGACAAGCACCTGGCCCCTCCCTCTCACCTGTACAGACAAACCCCGCCCCAGCCACTCCCTCTCAACTGTACAGACTATGGTCTATAGACACTCAGGCCTATGAACTGTGATCCATCGGCTCTCTCACCTGTACAGGTAGGCCGGCCACCTCAGCATAAGCCAGGGCCTGTGGTACAGTGGTTAGACCCACGGTGAGACCTGCTATCAGGTCCATCTGGAGCCAGCTCAGCCTGTACCTGGAGGTGGAGAAAACACAGAAAGACTTGTGTTAGCTCCCCAAGGATTTAGATTGAAAGAGAAAGAGAGAGACAGAGACCAAGACATATTTGAAAGTAAATAAATAACGTTCCGAGATCATGCTTCAATAAGACTTTTAATAACCCTGCTAGCTTAGTTTGGGTTAACAGTTCTGAACTCCCAGCACAGATAAGCATGTGAATTTCCATGCGTCCTAAGTATCAATCATGCAAATACATTTATTTTAGGGTGGCAAGGCGTCAGTGAGATTCAAATCTACGATCTTCTGTTCTCTATCCATGGAATTAGTTCACTGCGCCACCAGGATGCAGCTAGCAGGCCATGTTTTCTTAACTCTTACAAAGCTGGTCATTTTAGTTCATTTAGACCCCATATCAAAGTAATCAACCACTCATTAAGATCAGGGTTGGCCAATCAGTGGGCACGGCCAACAACTGAACATATGTTAAATATTAAGAGGAGTTTTGTTGACGCTGAGAACAGAATGTTTTTAAATAACATTCTTAGAACGTTCTTTGAACTTTAACCTTTTCTTGTGGTTTTTATGGAAGGTTTTCTTAATGTTCTGAGAACATGACTTTAAATCGAACCATGAGGAAACCTGTAGAAAACGTCATGCTGAAGTACTGACATTTCCACCGAAGAAACACATGGTTCTCAGAACATTATGTGCTAGCTGGGCAGCCTTTGTCTCTCATCACCAGAGAAAGAGATGAGGGTGGGACACCTACTTGGGTAACCAGGTGAGGATGGGGAGCCAGGCCTGGAGGGTTCTGTAGGAGCAGCAGGAGGCCATTCTCTCCCCCAGAGAGGACCTTCCGATCTGGGGCCCGGGCCGGTCCACCAGGGGCTCCATCATGTTGCCTGGAACCAAGACGGAGGAGGGTCTGTAGTTGGTGAAGGGCCGAACATGAGATGAAGAGGAGGCGGAGAGATGTTAATGCAGACAGAGAGCAGAGTCACAGACAGGCAGGCAGACAGTACACACACACACACACACACACACACACACACACACACACACACACACACACACACACACACACAGGAAAACCAATCCAATGTCTCCATTCTATAGACACACAAACAGGCAAAACCAGGAAGGTACTATAGGTGGCAGCAGTAGGCCAGGTAGGTTGTGTTTGCTTACCTCAGTCCTCAGGGTGGGTGAGGTTCAAACTCAACTATAATATGACATCCACGTCTTCACACTCCAACTAGGCAGGTCAAAGACGACAAAACACCAAGAGAATCACCAACGTTCCCAGAACCGTCACATCTCAAATCATTCTAGAATCCAGAACGCAAGATCCTCCCAGTGTGTCTCCATTCCATTTTTGGAATTACTGGTGTACTCACTGTGATAAAAGAACAGAAAGAAAGTAGAAAAGTGGTCAATTAAATCCAGCAATAAAAGCCCATAAAGAACAAAGACAAAGATAGTAAAATAGAGGACATACTGTAGACTGTAGTCTCCTGACAGACTTAAAGGAAAATGGTTTTGCTTGTCAGCAATCGAGTTTAAGATAAGCTACTTTCAAAATACAGAAATCATTCCCGTATGACGTATTCGGCATCATATGGTGATGATGTCTGTATTTTGAAAGTTGCTTATCTTAAAAATGGGATTGCTGACTAGCAAAACATTTTGGGAAGATGTCAACAATGGACTAATGAAACAAATACTGTACCAAAGGGTCGTTTTTGGGTGGAGTTTTCCTTGAACTATTAAAATCCTACCCACAAGTGTGAGATTTATATCAGGGTGCCAACCAAGATGAACTAGACTGTGAGCTACGTGCATTTATCAGTCAGTCTACTGTACTCTACTTTCATGAGTTCTACTGAGTTCTACTGTACTGCCAACAGAGCACGAGAAAAATATTTTTGGCTCACTTATTTATTGAATATATAGTTTCTAAATTCAGTCGAGGCAAAAGAACATACACAGCCTAACATACGCAGATTGATTTAACTATCACCATGCCAACCCACTCCATTTAAAATCTATGGCTATGGTATCACCATGCCAACCCACCTGATTCCATTTAGAATATACAGCTATGGTATCACCATGCCAACCCACCCCATCCCATTTAGAATATACAGCTATGGTATCACCATGCCAACCCACCCCATTTAGAATATACGCCATGGTATTACCATGCCAACCCACCCCATCCCATTTAGAATATACAGCTATGGTATCACCATGCCAACCCACCCCATCCCATTTAGAATATACAGCTATGGTATCACCATGTCAACCCACCACATCCCATTTAGAATATACAGCTATGGTATCACCATGCCAACCCACCCCATCCCATTTAGAATATACAGCTATGGTATCACCATGTCAACCCACCACATCCCATTTAGAATATACGGCTATGGTATCACCATGCCTACCCACCCCACCCCATTAAGAATATACGGCTACAGTGTCACCATGCCAACCCACCACATCCCATTTAGAATATATGGCTATGGCGCTGGTGGGCAAATGTAATATACACAGTCTAGCCACGATCACATGACAATTTGGTTGAATATCTACTTTACAATTTGCATTCTGGTCTCATACAGTTTTAAATTTGTCATTGGGTCCACAGTCATTTTCATAACTGCTCAGGCCTCAGGCAGGCGTACCGCGCGCGCACACACACACACACACACACACACACACACTTAGCATTGCCAAGACCTTACGTACACACATATACATATATACACTGTACAGACACAGACAGACACGGACGGACGGATACACGGACACACATACTGGGCAGGCATATACTGACTGGCAATAAAACAATCCAGTGGAATAGATACAGAATGAATTACTTAAATAGACAAACCTATTTCCAGGCGTTCTATTCTTTATGAAACGCCTGTGTTCTTCAATCACAATACATCTGTTCTTTCGTTTACTGACCGCAGCAACTAAGCGAGGTCAGCAACATAATCACTGCAGTCACTTCCAAACCACTTCCCTTAAATTTAACTCGTGCAGATCAAGAAACCGCCTTCCCTAAATGTCACTTGCGTTGAGCAAGAAAATAAAAGAGCGACTTCCGTTGCGTCCACTCTTCTCCGGCAAAACGTAAACACTCCGCCTCATGTGACCACGATCATGTGACGGGGTTTGAAAAGCTGCGTTTGCGTTGTTTCCGGAACTAGATCAAATTGATTTTCACACTGCATTTTCTACGATCAAGAGAAAACAAGATATTGATTATTTCTAGAGTAATCAGTAAATAGAGGGTAGGCTTAGTTCAATGTAGAATATGTCAATAATGTCAAACAAACACTTTGACGGGAGTGTTTGACACAAGCTTTATAGAGCTGATGCTATATTTTCTTAGAAAATGAACTCTGCAATTTACTGCAACTGAAAAGATTGTGTTTATGATTTGTAACTTTATGAGACGGATATGGCCGTTGGTCATGATGTGTTAGTTTTGTTGCTGGCGGTAATATGCTGTGTTGGAGAGTGCAAGAAGAGGAATGTTCTTCTTATTATCGGTAAGACTCACTGTTTGCTTTGGGTTATATTAACTGCAGTTGTTTTCATCAAAGATCCGTGTTGTCACTGCGTGTCACTTATCAATGAGTTCGATCAGATGTATTTGTGAGTTTTTGACATCAGTTCTTCTACTTAGCTACTAGGTCAACACACTTCATCTCTTCCCCCTTCACTCTCTCTCTCCACTCCCCCACTCCCTTCCCCCCTCGCTCTCTCAGCGGACGACGCAGGCTTCGAGACGTCCGTCTATAACAACACCGTGGTCCGTACGCCTCACCTAGCCGCCCTGGGTCGACGCAGCCTGGTGTTCCAGAATGCCTTCACCTCCGTTAGTAGCTGTTCTCCCAGCCGATCCACCATACTGACAGGCCTGCCGCAGGTACAGTGGGGAGAACAAGTATTTGATACACTGACGATTTTGCAGGTTTTCCTACTTACAAAGCATGTAGAGGTCTGTCATTTTTATCATAGGTACACTTCAACTGTGAGAGACGGAATCTAAAAAAAATCCAGAAAATCACATTGTATGATTTTTAAGTAATTAATTTGCATTTTATTGCATGACATAAGTATTTGATCACCTACCAACCAGTAAGAATTCCGGCTCTCACAGACCTGTTAGTTTTTCTTTAAGAAGCCCTCCTGTTCTCCACTCATTACCTGTATTAACTGCACCTGTTTGAACTCGTTACCTGTATAAAAGACACCTGTCCACACACTCAATCAAACAGACTCCAACCTCTCCACAATGGCCAAGACCAGAGAGCTGTGTAAGGACATCAGGGATAAATTGTAGACCTGTACAAGGCTGGGATGGGCTACAGGACAATAGCCAAGCAGCTTGGTGAGAAGGCAACAACTGTTGGCACAATTATTAGAAAATGGAAGAAGTTCAAGATGACGGTCAATCACCCTCGGTCTGGGGCTCCATGCAAGATCTCACCTCGTGGGGCATCAATGATCATGAGGAATGTGAGGGATCAGCCCAGAACTACACGGCAGGACCTGGTCAATGACCTGAAGAGAGCTGGGACCACAGTCTCAAAGAAAACCATTAGTAACACACTACGCCGTCATGGATTAAAATCCTGCAGCGCACGCAAGGTCCCCCTGCTCAAGCCAGCGCATGTCCAGGCCCGTCTGAAGTTTGCCAATGACCATCTGGATGATCCAGAGGAGGAATGGGAGAAGGTCATGTGGTCTGATGAGACAAAAATAGAGCTTTTTGCTCTAAACTCCACTCGCCGTGTTTGGAGGAATAGAAGGATGAGTACAACCCCAAGAACACCATCCCAACCGTGAAGCATGGAGGTGGAAACATCATTCTTTGGGGATGCTTTTCTGCAAAGGGGACAGGACGACTGCACCGTATTGAGGGGAGGATGGATGGGGCCATGTATCGCGAGATCTTGACCAACAACCTCCTTCCCTCAGTAAGAGCATTGAAGATGGGTCGTGGCTGGGTCTTCCAGCATGACAACGACACGAAGCACACAGCCAGGGCAACTAAGGAGTGGCTCCGTAAGAAGCATCTCAAGGTCCTGGAGTGGCCTAGCCAGTCTCCAGACCTGAACCCAATAGAAAATCTTTGGAGGGAGCCGAAAGTCCGTATTGCCCAGCGACAGCCCCGAAACCTGAAGGATCTGGAGAAGGTCTGTATGGAGGAGTGGGCCAAAATCCCTGCTGCAGTGTGTGCAAACCTGGTCAAGAACTACAGGAAACGTATGATCTCTGTAATTGCAAACTAAGGTTTCTGTACCAAATATTCAGTTCTGCTTTTCTGATGTATCAAATACTTATGTCATGCAATAAAATGCAAATTAATTACTTAAAAATCATACAATGTGATTTTCTGGATTTTTGTTTTAGATTCCTTCTCTCACAGTTGAAGTGTACCTATGATAAAAAATTACAGACCTCTACATGCTTTGTAAGTAGGAAAACCTGCAAAATTGTCAGTGTATCAAATACTTGTTCTCCCCACTGTGTGTGTGTGTGTGTGTGTGTGTGTGTGTGTGGACGTGTTTAACTATTCTTGTGGGGACCAGAAGTCCCTACAAGAATAGTAAACAAAGAAAGTAAAAATTGACCAGCTGGGGGTTTAGGGTTAACCCTAGGGGGTTTAGGGTTAAGGTTAGAATTAGTGTTAGGGTTAGAATTAAGTTAAATATTAAGGTTAGGAGCTAGGGTTAGTTGTAGGGTTAGGGTTAGGAGCTAGGTTTAGGTTTAGGATAAAGTTTAGGTTTTTGGGTTAGGGTTAGGGTAAGAGTACGGGTTAGGGAAAATAGGATTTTGAATGGGACTGAATTGTATGTCCCCACAAGGTTAGCTGTACAAGTGTGTGTGTGTGTGTGTGTGTGTGTATAGAGAGAAAAAGCGAGAGAGAGGAAAAAGGGTGTGTGTTCACCTCCTACCTATGGGTCCTGGTCAAAAGTAGTGTACTAAATAACAGGGTGCTCTTTGGTACACACTCCTAATTTTTCTTCATGATGCATACAGCAACATAAAGTGGGTACATCCCAGATGGAACACTATACCCTATACAGTGCACTACTTTTGACCAGAGCCATATAGGGAATATGTTGCCTTCCAGGGCAGGTCTAATATTCATCCATTTTGTTTTCCCGTGTTCCTCGGCCCGCAGCATCAGAATGGTATGTACGGCCTGCACCAGGGAGTCCATCACTTCAACTCGTTTGACGGAGTACAAAGCCTACCTCTACTGCTGGGCCAAGCTAACATACGCACAGGTAGGTAACACACATTCACCCTACACACTCATCATCACACGAACACACCCACCCTTAGCATTGTCAAGACCTTACACACACACACACACACCCAGGTAAATAACACACACTCATCATCACACGTATGCACACACATTCATGACACGTGCGTGCATGTGTGTTTTGATGGATTGTACCAGAGTACCAGTTTCCCTATTCCCCCTCCATACAGGGATAATTGGGAAGAAACACGTAGGCCCTGGCCCTGTCTATCCCTTTGACTTCGCCTACACAGAGGAAAACAACTCTGTACTTCAGGTAGAATTATTAAAGCATTATTTTATATATTGTTTGTTTAGCGTTATTATGCTATTTTAGGATCTTATTATTTTATGACAATCTATGATTGTAAATTGGTGTATAATTAATAAACAGTTAATCAGCTCAACCAGTAAATTGTACTACTACTACTGCTACTACTATTACTACTACTACTACTACTATTACTACTACTACTACTGCTACTACTAGGTGGGTCGGAATATCACCCGGATCAAACTACTGGTCAGGAAGTTCTTCCAGACCCAGAGAAAGGAAGAGGAAGAGAGACCATTCTTCTTGTATGTAGCGTTCCATGACACCCACCGCTGTGGACATTCCCAGCCGCAGTACGGAGCGTTCTGTGAGAAGTTTGGGAACGGCCAGAGTGGAATGGGGAGGATTCCAGATTGGAAGCCAGAATACTACACCCCAGACCAAGTCAAGGTAAGGATTTGGTGCTGCTTCTGTTCTACTCTAATCTATTCTAAGACAGTATATCACTTTCCACCTGCTATTTGAGAGTACTATCATTAATTATTTAATTGAATATAATATCATATGTAATATAACACTTACCCAGGTGCCCCACTTCGTCCCAGACACCCCTGTAGCGAGAGCTGATTTGGCTGCCCAGTACACTACAGTTAGCAGACTGGACCAGGGTAAGAAGAGGGAGAACACACACACACCGACATGAACAGAGAGAGGAACAAACACACACACCGACACACACATGCATGCAAGAACACGCAGACGTGTATATATAAAATCTATTTATTACATACCTAATACATGACAAGTAAACTTCTCCGCTGTAGGTATTAGTCTGGTTCTACACCATTAATCCATCCATGGCCGTGTCCGAATACCCACACCAGCGTACTACATACGTAAACTGCATTCTCATTTCGCCGTTTGATCCAGTAGAATTCACTCGTCTTTTCCCGACTCACGTGTTTGACAACAGCTGATAATCAGATAAATTGACACACTGTACCAAAATGAACTAATGCAATCGCTCATCACATGACCCATTCAGAGTTCTGTTTTCTACATTTCACAAACTATACTGAACAAAAATATCAACGCAACATGCAACAATTAGAAATATTTTGTCTGAGTTACAGTTCATATAAGGCCCTAATCTATGGATTTCACATGACTGGGAATACAGATATGCATCTGTTGGTCACATTACCTTAAAAAAAAGGGCCTCAGGAGCTCGTCACGGTATTTCTGTCAAATTGCCATCGATAAAATGCAATTGTGTTCGTTGTCCGTAGCTTATCCCTGCCCATACCATAACCCTACAGCCACCATGGGGCACTCGGTTCACAACGTATCCTCTGTCTTCCATAGGTATTGGTCTGGTGCTGGCTGAGTTGAGGGAGGCTGGTTATGAGAATGACACCTTGGTGATCTACAGCTCTGATAACGGTATCCCTTTCCCCAACGGACGCACCAACCTGTACGGATCAGGCACCGCAGAACCCATGTTGGTGTCATCACCTGAACACAGGGAGAGATGGGGAGGAACCAGCCAGGCCTACGTCAGCCTACTGGGTGAGAGGCAGGGAGAGAGGGGGAGCAGGAGGGAGGGACCAGCCAGGCCTACGTCAGTCTACTGGGTGGGAGGGAGAGAGAGACCAGCCAGGCCTACGTCAGTCTACTGGGTGAGAGGGAGAGAGGGTGGAGCAGGAGGGAGGGACCAGCCAGGCCTACGTCAGTCTACTGGGTGAGAGGGAGGGAGGGACGGACGGACCAGCCAGGCCTGCGTCAGCCTACTGGGTGAGAGGGAGGGAACCTACCTATTTTGGTGTCAGCTTCTGAACACAGAGAAAGATGGGGGCAGAGCAGCCAGGCCTACGTCAGGTTGAGAGAATGATGGTTGGAGGGAGGGAGAGAGAATGATGGTTGGAGGGAGGGAGAGAGAATGATGGTTGGAGGGAAGGAGAGAGAATGATGGTTGGAGGGAGAGAGAGAGAATGATGGGTGGAGGGAGAGAGAGAGGAAAAGGGAGGAGGGAAGAAGGTATTGGTGGATTGACTGATAATAGCTGGGGAGAATTAATTAAGGGATGTGTGGATGTATTTCTTGATGCATGTGTGTAATACCACTGTTTTACCGTTAGGGGGAGACATAACTACCCTTCTACAGTATATGTTAGGGAGATCACCTCAAGGATAGGAGGAAGGAAGGATTTTAAAAGTAATTTAACCACTGTGTTTAAATCTCAATTTGCCTTTCCACGATTCCTCACATCCTCTCTCTCCTCGCCACTTTCTCAAAGCCCATTGGTGGAGAAGATCAGAGGGGTAAAACCTTGGATGTTCTCCTCCAATGTGCTTTAAGGAAGCAAGGATATTGGATGTTAGGAGTCACAGGAAGACAAATTGTGATAGAACCTAACCATCGCTCTCCCTCCCTCCCTCCAGACATCACCCCCACCTTACTGGACTGGTTCTCCATCCCGTACCCCTCATACTGCCTCCCGGGCACCCCCACCACCCCTGTCAGCCTCACAGGCCGCTCCCTCCTCCCTGCCCTCATCGCTGAACCCTCACCCGCCGCCTGGCACACCGTCTACGCCAGGTAAAACCCTCACCCGCCGCCTGGCACACCGTCTACGCCAGGTAAAACGCTCACCCGCTGCCTGGCACACCGTCTATGCCAGGTAAAACCCTCACCCGCTGTCTGGCACACCGTCTACGCCAGGTAAAACCCTCACCCGCTGCCTGGCACACCGTCTACGCCAGGTAAAACCCTCAGCCGCTGCCTGGCACACCGTCTACGCCAGGTAAAACCCTCCGTCTGGCACACCGTCTACGCCAGGTAAAACCCTCACCCTCCGCCTGGCACACTGTCTATGCCAGGTAAAACCCTCACTCGACGCCTGGCACACCGTCTACGCCAGGTAAAACCCTCACCCTCCGCCTGGCACACTGTCTATGCCAGGTAAAACCCTCACTCGACGCCTGGCACACCGTCTACGCCAGGTAAAACCCTCACCCTCCGCCTGGCACACTGTCTATGCCAGGTAAAACCCTCACTTGACGCCTGGCACGCCGTCTATGCCAGGTAAAACCCTCACCCTCCGCCTGGCACACTGTCTATGCCAGGTAAAACCCTCACTTGACGCCTGGCACACCGTCTACGCCAGGTAAAACCCTCACCCGCCGCCTGGCACACCGTCTACGCCAGGTAAAACCCTCACCCGCTGCCTGGCACACCGTCTACGCCAGGTAAAACCCTCACCCTCCGCCTGGCACACCGTCTACGCCAGGTAAAACCCTCACCCGCCGCCTGGCACACTGTCTACGCCAGGTAAAACCCTCACCCGCCGCCTGGCACACCGTCTACGCCAGGTAAAACCCTCACCCGCTGCCTGGCACACCGTCTACGCCAGGTAAAACCCTCACCCTCCGCCTGGCACACCGTCTACGCCAGGTAAAACCCTCACCCGCTGCCTGGCACACCGTCTACGCCAGGTAAAACCCTCACCCTCCGCCTGGCACACCGTCTACGCCAGGTAAAACCCTCACCCGCCGCCTGGCACACTGTCTACGCCAGGTAAAACCCTCACCCGCCGCCTGGCACACCGTCTACGCCAGGTAAAACCCTCACCCGCTGCCTGGCACACCGTCTACGCCAGGTAAAACCCTCACCCTCCGCCTGGCACACCGTCTACGCCAGGTAAAACCCTCACCCGCCGCCTGGCACACCGTCTACGCCAGGTAAAACCCTCACCCGCTGCCTGGCACACCGTCTACGCCAGGTAAAACCCTCACCCTCCGCCTGGCACACCGTCTACGCCAGGTAAAACCCTCACCCGCTGCCTGGCACACCATCTACGCCAGGTAAAACCCTCACCCGCCGCCTGGCACACCGTCTATGCCAGGTAAAACCCTCCGTCTGGCACACCGTCTACGCCAGGTAAAACCCTCACCCGCCGCCTGGCACACCGTCTACGCCAGGTAAAACCCTCACCCGCCGCCTGGCACACCGTCTATGCCAGGTAAAACCCTCCGTCTGGCACACCATCTACGCCAGGTAAAACCCTCACCCGCTGCCTGGCACACCATCTACGCCAGGTAAAACCCTCACCCGCCGCCTGGCACACCATCTACGCCAGGTAAAACCCTCACCCGCTGCCTGGCACACCATCTACGCCAGGTAAAACCCTCACCCTCCGCCTGGCACACCGTCTACGCCAGGTAAAACCCTCACCCTCCGCCTGGCACACCGTCTACGCCAGGTAAAACCCTCACCCGCCGCCTGGCACACCGTCTACGCCAGGTAAAACCCTCACCCTCCGCCTGGCACACCATCTATGCCAGGTAAAACCCTCACCCGCCGCCTGGCACACCGTCTACGCCAGGTAAAACCCTCACCCTCCGCCTGGCACACCGTCTACGCCAGGTAAAACCCTCACCCGCCGCCTGGCACACCGTCTACGCCAGGTAAAACCCTCACCCACTGCCTGGCACACCGTCTACACCAGGTAAAACCCTCACCCTCCGCCTGGCACACCATCTATGCCAGGTAAAACCCTCACCCTCCGCCTGGCACACCGTCTACGCCAGGTAAAACCCTCACCCTCCGCCTGGCACACCGCCAGGTACAAAGGAAGGAAGGCACGGTGTGTTAGATGTTGGTGTTATAACCAGTAAACCACTGAGACTATATATAGGGTGGTTTCCCAGACACTGATTACACCTACTGTAGTCCTGCACTTAACAGCATGTTCCATGCAGATTCTCTATTGAGAATGATTTTTAGTTCAGGACTAGTTAGAATCTGTGTCTGGGAAACTGGCCCATAGTGTGACTTTCTTTATTTGTGTGCATTAGGTAACACTTTACATTACAGGGTCCTTATTACTGTTTAATTATTATTTCAGTCTAACAAGTATTGTAATTACGCATTACTACACTGTACTTTGGATTATTGCTTTATTTATGTCTTCTTTGTTCTTCCACATTGTCTACGGCAGCCAGTCCCTCCATGAGGTGACCATGTACTACCCTATCCGCTCCATCCACCAGGGGGCGTACCGCCTGCTCCACAACCTCCACTACCGCATGCCCTTCCCCATAGACCAGGACTTCTATGTCTCTCCCACCTTCCAGGACCTGTTGAATAACACCCTGGCCGGACAGCCCACAGGCTGGTTCAAGACTCTGCAACAATACTACTACAGGTACTGGTATAATACTATTATATACACTATTATACTATATTATATAGTATTATATTATACTATATTATATATCTGAATAACACCCTAGCCGGGCGGCCCACAGGTTGGTTCAAGACCCTGCAACAATACTACTACAGGTACTGGTATAATACTATTATATACACTATTATACTATATTATATAGTATTATATTATACTATATTATATATCTGAATAACACCCTGGCGGGGCGGCCCACAGGCTGGTTCAAGACCCTGCAACAATACTACTACAGGTACTGTTATAATACTATTATATACACTATTATACTATATTATATACTATTATATTATACACTATTATACTATATTATACAGTATATTATACACTATTATACTATATTATATACTATTATATTACACACTATTATACTATATTATGTATCTGAACAACACCCTGGCCAGGCTGACCACAAACTGGTTCAAGACCCTGCAACAATACTACAGGTACTTTTTGAAGGAGATCCCTTTATGTATCTAAGTTTAGAGAGGACAGATGTAATTACAGATAGGGAGATAGACATAGAGAGGGGTGTAGAAACCCCAGAGAACCCCCGTCGCTGCGGTGGCGTTTGTGGTTCGGAGTGAGGAGCTTAGACCGATACAACAAACACTATTATACTAGACTATAAACCGGGTACTTTGGGTCCAGGATGCTGATTGGCTGAAACAACAATTCAGTTGTATGTACAGTGCATTCGGAAAGTATTCAGACCCCTTCACTTTTTCCACATTTGGTTACGTTACAGCCTTATTCTAAAATGGATTAAATTGTTTTTTCTCTCATCAATCTACACACAATAACCCATGATGGTAAAGCAAAAACAGGTTTTTAGAAATGATTTGAATAAAAAACTGATATCACATTTACATAAGTATTCAGACCCTTTACTCATTGGGGCCTGATTGGTGGAGTGCTGCAGAGATGGTTGCCCTTCTGGAAGTTTCTCCCATCTCCACAGAGGAACTCTGGAGCTCTGTCAGAGTGACCATTGGGTTCTTGGTCACCTCCCTGACTTAGGCCCTTCTCCCCGATTGCTCAGTTTGGCCAGGCAGCCAGCTCTAGGAAGAGTCTTGGTGGTTCCAAACTTCTTTAATTTAAGAATGATGGATGCCACTGTGTTCTTGGCGACATCAATGCTGCATAAATGTTTTGGTACCCTTCCCTAGATCTGTGCCTCGACATAATCCTGTTTCGAAGCTCTACGGACAATTCCTTCAACCTCATGGCTTGGTTTTTGCTATGACATGCACTGTCAACTGTGGGACCTTATATAGACAGGTGTGTGCCTTTCCAAATCATGTCCAATCAATAGAATTTACCACAGGTGGACTCCAATCAGGTTGGAGAAACATCTCAAGGATGATCAATGGAAACAGAAAGGCCCGGAGCTCAATTTTGAGTCTCATAGAAAAGGGTCTGAATAATTATGTAAATAAGGTATCTGTTTTTTATTTGTAATAAATTTGCTAACATTTCTAAAAACCTGTTTTCACCTTGTCATTATGGGGTGTTGTGTGTAGATTGAGGATTTTTCTTTATTTAATCCTTTTCTATTGATGTTGGTAACCAGTTTATAACAGCAATAAGGCGCCTCAGGGGGGTTGTGGGATTTGTCAATAGACCACACACCTTTGGGCCTTTATAGTATTTGCTTAATTATTCTCTATTATGTAGCGGTACTACTGTTGTACTATCTTCATTACCATAGGAATTAAACTGTACAATATAAAAACTATACAATATATAAAGCATCGGAGTCTATAATCAATATAAAAACTATACAATATAAAGCATCGGAGTCTATAAATAATATAAAAACTATACAATATAAAGCATAGGATTCTATAAACAATATAAAAACTATACAATATAAAGCATCAGAGTCTATATACAATATAAAAACTATACAATATAAAGCATCGGAGTCTATAATCAATATAAAAACTATACAATATAAAGCATCGGAGTCTATAAACAATATAAAAACTATACAATATAAAGCATTGGAGTCTATATACAATATAAAAACTATACAATATAAAGCATCAGAGTCTATAAACAATATAAAAGCTATACAATATAAAGCATTGGAGTCTATATACAATATAAAATAAAGGGTTCTATATCTATGATACTACTACCATAGGTATATAATTGATAGAATGGGCTTGGAACCTCTAACCCTGGCAAAACATCTTTCTATGACTACTACAGGGACCGCTGGGAGCTTTTTGACTTGGGGTCGGACCCAGAGGAGACTGTGAACCTGGCTGGGGACCCGGCTCTCGCCCCGGTCCTGGAGAGCCTCAGGGACAGGTTAGTATTACTGTTCTATAGTATAGTATTCTATTGTATATCGATATTAAGTAGGGTTGCGAAAATCCGGTAACTTTCCCAAAATTCCCAGGTTTTCCAGAAATCCGGGTTGGAAGATTCCCAAAATCAGAATGGAATAAGCAAGAAATATGGAATCCTTCAAACAACATTTCAGGAAAACTTGGGAATTTCGAGGAAGCCAAACCATTTTCCCCTTGGGGGTATTTCTTATGTTATATCTTATGTTATTTGTTATGTTATTTATTTCCTAATGTTATGTTGCCAGGCTGCTGAAGTGGCAGTGGGACACTGGGGATCCGTGGGTCTGTGGACCAGACGCTGTGCTGGAGGACAAACTGGAACCACACTGTCGACCGCTCTACAACGGACTCTGACCGCAGCTAGACCACAACTAGACCCCAACTAGACCCCAACTGGACCACAACTAGACCACAACTAGACCACAACTAGACCACAGCTAGACCACAACTGGACCCTGGTTGATCCACAATCAATCATGTTTATTTTATAAAGCCCTTTTAACATCAGCAGTAGTCACAATGTGCTTCCTAGTTAGCCGGCCTGAACCTCCACAGAGCAATCGATGCAGAAGAAGAATCCCAGTGGCCAGGAACATCTACCAAGAAAGAAGGAATCTAGGAAGTAAGATGGAGAGGAATCCGGCTCCTACGATGGCCCATCCTTTTCTGGCTGTAACAGGTAGAGGTTAGAGGTTAAGAGTACATGTGGCCATTAAAGGGGTACTTGGGGATTTTGTGCAGCCACAACTGTCTTTATTTGAATGCGAGTTATAACCCACGAGTTATGACTATAGGGCCAGGAGTTTTGGCCAGAAACCACCTCGTGACCTGAACAGGAAGAACTATGGGTTATGATTATGATGACCATCTATGGCTGAAAAACAAAAAACAAAATGTGGTATAGCTTCAGTGCAAATGTACTGGATTTCATACATTTGCACTGAAAAAAGGCACATGTAGCCTACATATCAATACATACACCCAAACTGTATGATTTCAGTTTAACATCTAGATGTTGAGATTTTATGTATTTTGTAAAATAAAGTATTTTCTTGCTTCTCCTGTTTTATTCTTTATTTCATAATAATGTAATCTGTATTTAAGTTCTTAAAAGCTGATATAGTTATATGAACTAGTTGGCGCATCACAGTTTAAAGTCTCTTTCTCTTTGATATCAAACTTATATTTGGGGATGTGATGAACGGAACTGTAAGAAGGAAACAGAAATGTTCTGTTTTAATTTACAGACCTTTTTATTCCAAGCAGCTGGCTTGTGTAAATGATTTCTGATGATGAAAACGCATGTGTGATAGGCTACCTAGGCCTAACAGTAAACTGAAAACATATTGTATAGCCCTAGAGGAAAGCTAGGCTTGTTTCTAGGCTATATTATATCAGCCTGTTGCATGTGGATCACACAAGGCGACTACCTTCAGATCCGGCTGAATCACAAGAACCACAGACAATTTGATTAATCGATTCGTTTTAAATCATAGACTGCTCAGTTCCATTAGCGTTATTTGGTCAGATTATTGATGATCAGCTCTCCGATATTGGAGATGGCCTTTGATCAGAACTTTTAAGTTAACTTTTTTTTAATCTAGATTAATGGAGCCTATGAGTAATTATTATTTCCCCATTTGGTCATGTATGGACGACAAGGTGGTATTTTATTAGGATCCCCATTAGCTGTTGCGATAGCTTCAGCTGCTCTTCCTGGGGTCCACACAAAACATGACATAATACAGAACAGTAATAGACAAGAACAGCTCAAGGACAGAACTACATCAATAATTTAAAAAAAGGCACATGTAGCCTACATATCAATACATACACCCAAACTATCAAATAGGGGAGAGGCGTTGTGCCTCGAGGCGTTGCTTTATCTGTTTTTTGAAACCAGGTTTGCTGTTCATTTAAGCAATAAGAGATGGGAGTTCCATTCAATAATGGCTCTATATAATACTGTACGCTTTCTTGAATTTGTTCTGGATTTGGGGACTGTAAAACAAAAGACCCCTGGTGACATGTCTAGTGTGTTAAGTGTGTGTGTCAGAGCTGTGTGTAAATTGAGCCCTCTGATTACAATGAAGAGCAAGACGTGACGCTCTGTTCTGGGCCAGCTGCAGCTTGACCACACGACTGGGCAATAATCAAGAAAATACTAAACTACACTTGCTTTTTGGAGTGAGGCGTCATAAAAGCAGATCATTCTTTATTACGGACAAACCTCTCCCCATCTTTACAACCATTGAATATTTATGTTTTGACCATGACAGTTTAGAATCTAAGGTAACACCAAGTTATTTAGTTCCCTCAACTTGTTCAGCAGCCACACCATTCATTGGTTATATAGGCTGTTATCTAAAAACGGGGATCTTATTTACACTGTTGTGGAGGTACGGCGTTCTACCGAAGGATAAACTAACAAGCTAACTGAAAACGTGTTCTTTTTAGGATAGCGTATAATTTACGAGCACTTGAACACATTTCCTAATCCATTCAGTGGACTGTCTCTCTCTTTCTCTCCCAATTCTGTAAAGTTAAAGCATCTGAAGTTGGACCATTCATGACGAAATTCCAGTCATATGCCAATAAACATAATTTACTTTCTAGTACTCAAGAAACAGATTATGAGGACCGGTGTGATGTCACTATGTCAACCTCCCCCTGCCTCCCCAAACACAGGGGGAAAGAGAAAACGCAAAAATCCGGATTGGATTGTTCATCTGCGTGCGTAAAGATGAATCATTCAAGCCTTCTGATCCAATCGACAGGTCACGATCGTGCCGCGCGCCTATATAAACGGCCACAACATTCGAGAACACCCAACCAACGGAAGGACCGGCCAACAAGAACGTCAGTTGATATTGGTAACCTAGGCTACAGCTCACCAGAGAAGAAGACAAGAACAGAAGAACCAAAAACATCCCGACGACAACCGAACCAACCGTCAAACCAACATTCCATCCAGCTGCGTAAAAAAGCGTCACGAGATGGAGAGGTCTGTTAGATTCGCCGTGGTGTGCGTCGGTATCTCCATGCTTATCTCGTGCCACCCTATCGAGGCGTGGTACAAGCAGTCCACCGGACCGAGCTACCACTCGGTCGGCCGAGCCTCGGGTCTGCTGTCCGGGATCCGGAGGTCCCCGTACATCCGGAGGTCTGAGTCAGAAGAAACGGTGATGGACAGCGGGGAGAATACCGGCACCGAGAACAACTTGGTGACTGACGGTAACCGACAGACCCCCGTGCTCAAAAACATGGTAAGTGTGATTTGGGAGGTAACATCGTTGAATTAAAGTCTAAGGTAGATGGTACCCAAAGAGAGTAGGTTAGGCCCCATTAGGCCTATATATGGTCAAATACAGTACATTTCTTCTTAGATTCTACCTGCACGCAAATTAATGAAGTGAATTGATTACCATTGTTATAATGTATTTTTGGGGGGCAAAGTGCCTTAGTCACATTTAAAAGTTTAAACATCTTTTAAAGGTGAGATTATATCAATTGGAATCGACTAGGAAGTAGCGCGCCAGATATCAGACTACTGCGTAAAAGGCGCTGTTCTTTTTAGCACCAGAGACGCGCAACTTGCCTACTGTCACAAAGGAATTAAAACGTCTTAGCAGTCTTTATGCCCGATTAAATACATTGTAGACTATAGGCTAGACCTACTTGAATAATAGCCTATAAATAGTAACCTGAACGTGACAAAAACAAAACTGAACTAAAACCAAACTTTGACAAGACAAAATGTCTTAGTCGGTCTATATTTCAATGTGACAATAAAAACAAATTATTTTCATTTCTTAAATTTGTATCCATTCGATTTTTCTATATTTCAGCACATTTCCCCCAAACAGGCCTACTTTAATGTGCCACAATTAATGACTGAACATCATTTAACTCGCCGTTTCTCTCGCTCTCAGGCTATCTGTGTGACAGACATCTCTCCCAACCTGAAGAGCTGCGAGCTGCTGCGGGACGGGACGAGTACGTTCCAGTGCAAGGCTGACGTGTTCCTCTCCCTCGACTCGCTGGACTGCCTGGCCGCGTGAGACCAACAAATCCTCCGCCGGCGCCAACAACAACAGTTGACTTTCCGCGAGGCAGATGGGCGAGAACGCAGGCAGCGTGAGCGAAAAAGAAGGACCCGTTGATTGACGATGACATTGAATGTTTCCTCATCATTTATATATATAAAAAAACGGATGTGAATAATGTTTGTTTAATACTAGCGGTGTAAAACAAAAAAAAGACAAAACGAAAAACCCAAGTGCAATGTGTGTTTGTGTGTGAGAGAAAGTTGTTACTAGGCTACAAAGCTCTTTTGTCAACCCCCCCACACTCCCTAATATCCCTATGCCGACCCTCACTCGGCCCCCTCCGTTGTAGGTTACCTGCGTTGCCTAATGTAGGCTATTATTAAATGTTCATAAATCGTTGCCTGCTGAGCAGAACCTGTCAAAGTACTTTTATTTATTTTATTAAAATGAACAAATATTGCTAATTTGATTGGTGTACATTGGTATTTATGCTTGACTGATAGTAGCCTAGGCTACATATTCATTGTGGAAACAAATGAAGGATATGTTCGTTTGGGCAGTAGGACCTAACCTATTTCGAAGCCTCAGCAACAGAAATCACTTATATTTAAGTATCTTCATGCTGACAATGTTTTACACTGAAGCAAATTCTTCTGCAGTCAGTTGCACTATATAGCCTATTCTAAACTGGGTAGTTAGAGCCCTGAATGCTGATTGGCTGAAAGCCATGGTATATCAGACCATATACAATGAGTATGACAAAAAGTACTGTTCTAATTACATTGGTAACCAGTTTATAATGGCAATAAGGCACCTCAGGGGTTTGTGGTATATGGCCAATATACCACGGCTAAGGGCTGTATCAAGGCACTCCGCAGTGTGTCGTGCTTAAGAACAGCCCTTAGCCGTGGTATATTGCATATATACCACACTGCCCTCGGGCCTTATTGCTTAAATCTGCTTTGTTTTCTTCCTAAAAACGACGACACGGCCAGTAAACAAACGACTCCGAAACATTAAAATAATTATTTAATTGGCCTAGCCAATTGATCTGAAGACACCAAGGTCAAGTTATTTCACAATATCGACTGAATCATAATCCAATTCTGTGTCCAAATCTCAACCCAAAAACTCAAGATTAAAATGTTTATAGATGACAGAAGCATATGAAACATAATTTAAATAGTACATAAAAAGGCACTCCCCCCCCCAAGACCCCCGTAAACGGGCACAATTAGGAATGATTCTTATAAATACATAATGGTAAGATTTTATTTCTCATAAATGCTCAGAAAATAGTTTGATAGCAATAGTCTTCCAACAGATACTTGTCTGTTGGGCAAAAATCCCCAAATGAATGACAGAATAAAACATGTAAATTAAGAAAGAGAGAGAAAGGAAGAGGTGTTTGAGAGCGGAAGAGAGAGCAAGAGGGAGGAAAAAAGAGAGAGAGCAGGACACAAGAGTGATGAGATTTACTGCAGTTAAATAAAGCCAGTTTTCTGTGATCTCGGTCCCATTAAGGAGTGATAGGCATTGATGGATGGGAGGAAAATACACAGTCTATATGCATGAGTGAACCCCTTAACACACACACACACACACAGTATGGATGAGTGAACCCCTTACCTCACACACACAGCCTGTATGGATGAGTGACCCATAACTCCACACCTCAACACGCAGTACCACACTGCCCGCGCATCTAATGGACAAACGGTAAATCCTCACTCCTGCCTGCCTGCCCACACGCACTAAGCTGAATGAGCATTTAGCCGGATGACTGTAACCGAGCAACCAAAGCTGAGAGGAAGCCTATCATTACCATCTACAATGTCCCTCCAATGAGCTGCTAAGGCAGCTCTGGTATGAATAAGAAATATAACAAGTATGTTAACAATTAAATGTTGACGTTGTATTATTCATATTCTGATTAGGGTTGCATAACAACAACAATAACACAAATAAATATGTACCATAGTCCATGATTGTTCACAAAAACAAGGAGAGGGAAGTGAAATGTTCTCCAAAGGACCTCCTCCTCGTTCCAAAAAGTCATGTAAACAGTTCCAGAGGAACTGAACAGGGTCTTTCATTAGGAAGTCGACTTAAAAACGGGTTTCTTCCGGAAACGGACAACGGAGTAGGGTGACGTAGCCCCTAGTCACTGATCTTGGGTCGGTTTTCCATTTCCACCGCTAACGGTTAAAGCAGCAATCAGCAGTTGAAACAATAACAAAGCGTACTCCCCGTCTGTTTTGGTAAAAAGCTGAGGGACGGGGCTGGAGAGTTGTAACCGCTCTCAAATGCATAGCTAGAGCTATGGATGCAAAGACTGTCAATCCATGATATCAACATTCTAGTTTTAACCATGTTGAGGCTATTTGTTTACATTTACGTTGTTTACAAACGTTGGAGTAAAACAAGCTTATATTTTTAATTAAGCTCATGAGGCATTTATAAGTTACATTCTTCAAGAATCAATGGGCCAGTTGCTAAGTCCAAAAATGTACGTAGCAACTGCTGATTGACCCTTTAAGGTTATGATTTGGTGAGGGGAAGCTGAGTCTAGCACTGTACCGAGGGAAACTTCCCCCCCAGAGCCCAGAAGCCAACCAGCACCATCAGAACTGTTAGAACTCATAGGAACGCTTAGAACCAATCAAAGCAGAGAGACGGCCTCTAGG